>NC_092541.1:9158000-9483264 GCF_037038585.1 Patagioenas fasciata | reverse complement strand
TGTGGTGCTGGGTGCACATCCCTGGGTGCTCGTGGAAAGGTTTCTGCATGGTTTTCGCTGAGGAATCGTGTGTGTGCACATGGACAAAGAGAAGGCGCAGCAACCAGGTTCCAGCGCCGAAGAAGGCAAAAGGCGAGGTTTCCGGCGCTATCTCCTTCTCTCCCCAGAGCTAGTCGCGCAAAGCAAGCCGCTAAGCCGGCGACCGGCAAGAGAGCTACAACGAAGCATGCCGAACGGAGAAAATAGCAGCAGCTCATCTGTTCACACCTTGTTTCTGCCATGTGCTTGAACGCCAAGACGTTCGCGCTTCTGTGAGATGAAAGACGTCCTTCTGCATATGTGGTTGCTCACACCGGTGCACTTGTTAGTGTATCCATTCAGTCCTGGGCTGCGGGGCATTCAGAAGTGGCTCTGTGGAGACGTCTGCATAGAGGCAGCTGTCAGAACACGCACACTCGATTGTTCACCAAAACATATGCAGACGCGTCCTTAGCCTGTAGATTTGGATGCACAGAGTTCCCTGTGTTCGCAAGAGACAAGGGAATCGCGTCTGTGCGCACAGAAGCAATAGCGGACCGTTTCCCTCGGAGTGAACGCGAAAGAGCCGTCTATATACTCGCAGACACGCGAACGTGCCTCAATGCGGTCACAGAGGCAGCAGCTTTTGCACAGATGCTCCTGGTGATTCTGGCACTTTCCAGGCACACTCCTGAAAGTCGCGCACACTGCTGTTCACTCGCTAAACGACCTCTTGGGAAACACGTCTCCGGTCGACGGACCGCTCAGATTGCTTCTCGTGTAACTGTGAACTGTGTCAGCGCAGGGAATCCGTCTCTGTTGAGCAGATGTCAATCCTGCCTCGCTTTTGCTTTGTTGCCTCTACCAAGATGATTTCCCGTTTCTCTCTTCACTGGAGCAGGCAGACACAGCCAACGCACATCAAGTGTCAAGAGACACGCTCTGCTGAGCTCAACGCTTGTGCAGATGCACATGTGCGACGAAGTCAACACACGTGCTTGTGGAGAGAAAGAAAGGGACTCCCAGGCGTGTGGAGCGACGGGGAGAAAGAGCGGGCGCTGAGGAACACAGTTTCAAACAGACTGTCTCCACACAAACAGGCACCTGTCTGCAGGTATCCTAGATCTTGATTCTTGAACTTGAGGAAACACGCGTCTGAGCAAAACTCCCAAACGCTTCCAGGAAAGACACAGGCTCTCCCACAAGCACACAAGTGTTTGCCCTCAGCTATAGATCAGGGACAAGCCTGTGAAGAGCAACCAAAGAGCTCGTCCGTCTTTCCCTCAATAGATGGGAGTAGGCGCGCTTGCGGATGTGTGCGTGTGTGTGGCCACGCGTTTGCTTAGGCATCAGTGTGTGAAAAGGTAGGTGCTTTTCTCTAGCTGCGTGTGCGTGCACGTGGTGCTGGGTGCACATCCCTGGGTGCTCGTGGAAAGGTTTCTGCATGGTTTTCGCTGAGGAATCGTGTGTGTGCACATGGACAAAGAGAAGGCGCAGCAACCAGGTTCCAGCGCCGAAGAAGGCAAAAGGCGAGGTTTCCGGCGCTATCTCCTTCTCTCCCCAGAGCTAGTCGCGCAAAGCAAGCCGCTAAGCCGGCGACCGGCAAGAGAGCTACAACGAAGCATGCCGAACGGAGAAAATAGCAGCAGCTCATCTGTTCACACCTTGTTTCTGCCATGTGCTTGAACGCCAAGACGTTCGCGCTTCTGTGAGATGAAAGACGTCCTTCTGCATATGTGGTTGCTCACACCGGTGCACTTGTTAGTGTATCCATTCAGTCCTGGGCTGCGGGGCATTCAGAAGTGGCTCTGTGGAGACGTCTGCATAGAGGCAGCTGTCAGAACACGCACACTCGATTGTTCACCAAAACATATGCAGACGCGTCCTTAGCCTGTAGATTTGGATGCACAGAGTTCCCTGTGTTCGCAAGAGACAAGGGAATCGCGTCTGTGCGCACAGAAGCAATAGCGGACCGTTTCCCTCGGAGTGAACGCGAAAGAGCCGTCTATATACTCGCAGACACGCGAACGTGCCTCAATGCGGTCACAGAGGCAGCAGCTTTTGCACAGATGCTCCTGGTGATTCTGGCACTTTCCAGGCACACTCCTGAAAGTCGCGCACACTGCTGTTCACTCGCTAAACGACCTCTTGGGAAACACGTCTCCGGTCGACGGACCGCTCAGATTGCTTCTCGTGTAACTGTGAACTGTGTCAGCGCAGGGAATCCGTCTCTGTTGAGCAGATGTCAATCCTGCCTCGCTTTTGCTTTGTTGCCTCTACCAAGATGATTTCCCGTTTCTCTCTTCACTGGAGCAGGCAGACACAGCCAACGCACATCAAGTGTCAAGAGACACGCTCTGCTGAGCTCAACGCTTGTGCAGATGCACATGTGCGACGAAGTCAACACACGTGCTTGTGGAGAGAAAGAAAGGGACTCCCAGGCGTGTGGAGCGACGGGGAGAAAGAGCGGGCGCTGAGGAACACAGTTTCAAACAGACTGTCTCCACACAAACAGGCACCTGTCTGCAGGTATCCTAGATCTTGATTCTTGAACTTGAGGAAACACGCGTCTGAGCAAAACTCCCAAACGCTTCCAGGAAAGACACAGGCTCTCCCACAAGCACACAAGTGTTTGCCCTCAGCTATAGATCAGGGACAAGCCTGTGAAGAGCAACCAAAGAGCTCGTCCGTCTTTCCCTCAATAGATGGGAGTAGGCGCGCTTGCGGATGTGTGCGTGTGTGTGGCCACGCGTTTGCTTAGGCATCAGTGTGTGAAAAGGTAGGTGCTTTTCTCTAGCTGCGTGTGCGTGCACGTGGTGCTGGGTGCACATCCCTGGGTGCTCGTGGAAAGGTTTCTGCATGGTTTTCGCTGAGGAATCGTGTGTGTGCACATGGACAAAGAGAAGGCGCAGCAACCAGGTTCCAGCGCCGAAGAAGGCAAAAGGCGAGGTTTCCGGCGCTATCTCCTTCTCTCCCCAGAGCTAGTCGCGCAAAGCAAGCCGCTAAGCCGGCGACCGGCAAGAGAGCTACAACGAAGCATGCCGAACGGAGAAAATAGCAGCAGCTCATCTGTTCACACCTTGTTTCTGCCATGTGCTTGAACGCCAAGACGTTCGCGCTTCTGTGAGATGAAAGACGTCCTTCTGCATATGTGGTTGCTCACACCGGTGCACTTGTTAGTGTATCCATTCAGTCCTGGGCTGCGGGGCATTCAGAAGTGGCTCTGTGGAGACGTCTGCATAGAGGCAGCTGTCAGAACACGCACACTCGATTGTTCACCAAAACATATGCAGACGCGTCCTTAGCCTGTAGATTTGGATGCACAGAGTTCCCTGTGTTCGCAAGAGACAAGGGAATCGCGTCTGTGCGCACAGAAGCAATAGCGGACCGTTTCCCTCGGAGTGAACGCGAAAGAGCCGTCTATATACTCGCAGACACGCGAACGTGCCTCAATGCGGTCACAGAGGCAGCAGCTTTTGCACAGATGCTCCTGGTGATTCTGGCACTTTCCAGGCACACTCCTGAAAGTCGCGCACACTGCTGTTCACTCGCTAAACGACCTCTTGGGAAACACGTCTCCGGTCGATGGACCGCTCAGATTGCTTCTCGTGTAACTGTGAACTGTGTCAGCGCAGGGAATCCGTCTCTGTTGAGCAGATGTCAATCCTGCCTCGCTTTTGCTTTGTTGCCTCTACCAAGATGATTTCCCGTTTCTCTCTTCACTGGAGCAGGCAGACACAGCCAACGCACATCAAGTGTCAAGAGACACGCTCTGCTGAGCTCAACGCTTGTGCAGATGCACATGTGCGACGAAGTCAACACACGTGCTTGTGGAGAGAAAGAAAGGGACTCCCAGGCGTGTGGAGCGACGGGGAGAAAGAGCGGGCGCTGAGGAACACAGTTTCAAACAGACTGTCTCCACACAAACAGGCACCTGTCTGCAGGTATCCTAGATCTTGATTCTTGAACTTGAGGAAACACGCGTCTGAGCAAAACTCCCAAACGCTTCCAGGAAAGACACAGGCTCTCCCACAAGCACACAAGTGTTTGCCCTCAGCTATAGATCAGGGACAAGCCTGTGAAGAGCAACCAAAGAGCTCGTCCGTCTTTCCCTCAATAGATGGGAGTAGGCGCGCTTGCGGATGTGTGCGTGTGTGTGGCCACGCGTTTGCTTAGGCATCAGTGTGTGAAAAGGTAGGTGCTTTTCTCTAGCTGCGTGTGCGTGCACGTGGTGCTGGGTGCACATCCTGGGTGCTCGTGGAAAGGTTTCTGCATGGTTTTCGCTGAGGAATCGTGTGTGTGCACATGGACAAAGAGAAGGCGCAGCAACCAGGTTCCAGCGCCGAAGAAGGCAAAAGGCGAGGTTTCCGGCGCTATCTCCTTCTCTCCCCAGAGCTAGTCGCGCAAAGCAAGCCGCTAAGCCGGCGACCGGCAAGAGAGCTACAACGAAGCATGCCGAACGGAGAAAATAGCAGCAGCTCATCTGTTCACACCTTGTTTCTGCCATGTGCTTGAACGCCAAGACGTTCGCGCTTCTGTGAGATGAAAGACGTCCTTCTGCATATGTGGTTGCTCACACCGGTGCACTTGTTAGTGTATCCATTCAGTCCTGGGCTGCGGGGCATTCAGAAGTGGCTCTGTGGAGACGTCTGCATAGAGGCAGCTGTCAGAACACGCACACTCGATTGTTCACCAAAACATATGCAGACGCGTCCTTAGCCTGTAGATTTGGATGCACAGAGTTCCCTGTGTTCGCAAGAGACAAGGGAATCGCGTCTGTGCGCACAGAAGCAATAGCGGACCGTTTCCCTCGGAGTGAACGCGAAAGAGCCGTCTATATACTCGCAGACACGGGAACGTGCCTCAATGCGGTCACAGAGGCAGCAGCTTTTGCACAGATGCTCCTGGTGATTCTGGCACTTTCCAGGCACACTCCTGAAAGTCGCGCACACTGCTGTTCACTCGCTAAACGACCTCTTGGGAAACACGTCTCCGGTCGACGGACCGCTCAGATTGCTTCTCGTGTAACTGTGAACTGTGTCAGCGCAGGGAATCCGTCTCTGTTGAGCAGATGTCAATCCTGCCTCGCTTTTGCTTTGTTGCCTCTACCAAGATGATTTCCCGTTTCTCTCTTCACTGGAGCAGGCAGACACAGCCAACGCACATCAAGTGTCAAGAGACACGCTCTGCTGAGCTCAACGCTTGTGCAGATGCACATGTGCGACGAAGTCAACACACGTGCTTGTGGAGAGAAAGAAAGGGACTCCCAGGCGTGTGGAGCGACGGGGAGAAAGAGCGGGCGCTGAGGAACACAGTTTCAAACAGACTGTCTCCACACAAACAGGCACCTGTCTGCAGGTATCCTAGATCTTGATTCTTGAACTTGAGGAAACACGCGTCTGAGCAAAACTCCCAAACGCTTCCAGGAAAGACACAGGCTCTCCCACAAGCACACAAGTGTTTGCCCTCAGCTATAGATCAGGGACAAGCCTGTGAAGAGCAACCAAAGAGCTCGTCCGTCTTTCCCTCAATAGATGGGAGTAGGCGCGCTTGCGGATGTGTGCGTGTGTGTGGCCACGCGTTTGCTTAGGCATCAGTGTGTGAAAAGGTAGGTGCTTTTCTCTAGCTGCGTGTGCGTGCACGTGGTGCTGGGTGCACATCCCTGGGTGCTCGTGGAAAGGTTTCTGCATGGTTTTCGCTGAGGAATCGTGTGTGTGCACATGGACAAAGAGAAGGCGCAGCAACCAGGTTCCAGCGCCGAAGAAGGCAAAAGGCGAGGTTTCCGGCGCTATCTCCTTCTCTCCCCAGAGCTAGTCGCGCAAAGCAAGCCGCTAAGCCGGCGACCGGCAAGAGAGCTACAACGAAGCATGCCGAACGGAGAAAATAGCAGCAGCTCATCTGTTCACACCTTGTTTCTGCCATGTGCTTGAACGCCAAGACGTTCGCGCTTCTGTGAGATGAAAGACGTCCTTCTGCATATGTGGTTGCTCACACCGGTGCACTTGTTAGTGTATCCATTCAGTCCTGGGCTGCGGGGCATTCAGAAGTGGCTCTGTGGAGACGTCTGCATAGAGGCAGCTGTCAGAACACGCACACTCGATTGTTCACCAAAACATATGCAGACGCGTCCTTAGCCTGTAGATTTGGATGCACAGAGTTCCCTGTGTTCGCAAGAGACAAGGGAATCGCGTCTGTGCGCACAGAAGCAATAGCGGACCGTTTCCCTCGGAGTGAACGCGAAAGAGCCGTCTATATACTCGCAGACACGCGAACGTGCCTCAATGCGGTCACAGAGGCAGCAGCTTTTGCACAGATGCTCCTGGTGATTCTGGCACTTTCCAGGCACACTCCTGAAAGTCGCGCACACTGCTGTTCACTCGCTAAACGACCTCTTGGGAAACACGTCTCCGGTCGACGGACCGCTCAGATTGCTTCTCGTGTAACTGTGAACTGTGTCAGCGCAGGGAATCCGTCTCTGTTGAGCAGATGTCAATCCTGCCTCGCTTTTGCTTTGTTGCCTCTACCAAGATGATTTCCCGTTTCTCTCTTCACTGGAGCAGGCAGACACAGCCAACGCACATCAAGTGTCAAGAGACACGCTCTGCTGAGCTCAACGCTTGTGCAGATGCACATGTGCGACGAAGTCAACACACGTGCTTGTGGAGAGAAAGAAAGGGACTCCCAGGCGTGTGGAGCGACGGGGAGAAAGAGCGGGCGCTGAGGAACACAGTTTCAAACAGACTGTCTCCACACAAACAGGCACCTGTCTGCAGGTATCCTAGATCTTGATTCTTGAACTTGAGGAAACACGCGTCTGAGCAAAACTCCCAAACGCTTCCAGGAAAGACACAGGCTCTCCCACAAGCACACAAGTGTTTGCCCTCAGCTATAGATCAGGGACAAGCCTGTGAAGAGCAACCAAAGAGCTCGTCCGTCTTTCCCTCAATAGATGGGAGTAGGCGCGCTTGCGGATGTGTGCGTGTGTGTGGCCACGCGTTTGCTTAGGCATCAGTGTGTGAAAAGGTAGGTGCTTTTCTCTAGCTGCGTGTGCGTGCACGTGGTGCTGGGTGCACATCCCTGGGTGCTCGTGGAAAGGTTTCTGCATGGTTTTCGCTGAGGAATCGTGTGTGTGCACATGGACAAAGAGAAGGCGCAGCAACCAGGTTCCAGCGCCGAAGAAGGCAAAAGGCGAGGTTTCCGGCGCTATCTCCTTCTCTCCCCAGAGCTAGTCGCGCAAAGCAAGCCGCTAAGCCGGCGACCGGCAAGAGAGCTACAACGAAGCATGCCGAACGGAGAAAATAGCAGCAGCTCATCTGTTCACACCTTGTTTCTGCCATGTGCTTGAACGCCAAGACGTTCGCGCTTCTGTGAGATGAAAGACGTCCTTCTGCATATGTGGTTGCTCACACCGGTGCACTTGTTAGTGTATCCATTCAGTCCTGGGCTGCGGGGCATTCAGAAGTGGCTCTGTGGAGACGTCTGCATAGAGGCAGCTGTCAGAACACGCACACTCGATTGTTCACCAAAACATATGCAGACGCGTCCTTAGCCTGTAGATTTGGATGCACAGAGTTCCCTGTGTTCGCAAGAGACAAGGGAATCGCGTCTGTGCGCACAGAAGCAATAGCGGACCGTTTCCCTCGGAGTGAACGCGAAAGAGCCGTCTATATACTCGCAGACACGCGAACGTGCCTCAATGCGGTCACAGAGGCAGCAGCTTTTGCACAGATGCTCCTGGTGATTCTGGCACTTTCCAGGCACACTCCTGAAAGTCGCGCACACTGCTGTTCACTCGCTAAACGACCTCTTGGGAAACACGTCTCCGGTCGACGGACCGCTCAGATTGCTTCTCGTGTAACTGTGAACTGTGTCAGCGCAGGGAATCCGTCTCTGTTGAGCAGATGTCAATCCTGCCTCGCTTTTGCTTTGTTGCCTCTACCAAGATGATTTCCCGTTTCTCTCTTCACTGGAGCAGGCAGACACAGCCAACGCACATCAAGTGTCAAGAGACACGCTCTGCTGAGCTCAACGCTTGTGCAGATGCACATGTGCGACGAAGTCAACACACGTGCTTGTGGAGAGAAAGAAAGGGACTCCCAGGCGTGTGGAGCGACGGGGAGAAAGAGCGGGCGCTGAGGAACACAGTTTCAAACAGACTGTCTCCACACAAACAGGCACCTGTCTGCAGGTATCCTAGATCTTGATTCTTGAACTTGAGGAAACACGCGTCTGAGCAAAACTCCCAAACGCTTCCAGGAAAGACACAGGCTCTCCCACAAGCACACAAGTGTTTGCCCTCAGCTATAGATCAGGGACAAGCCTGTGAAGAGCAACCAAAGAGCTCGTCCGTCTTTCCCTCAATAGATGGGAGTAGGCGCGCTTGCGGATGTGTGCGTGTGTGTGGCCACGCGTTTGCTTAGGCATCAGTGTGTGAAAAGGTAGGTGCTTTTCTCTAGCTGCGTGTGCGTGCACGTGGTGCTGGGTGCACATCCCTGGGTGCTCGTGGAAAGGTTTCTGCATGGTTTTCGCTGAGGAATCGTGTGTGTGCACATGGACAAAGAGAAGGCGCAGCAACCAGGTTCCAGCGCCGAAGAAGGCAAAAGGCGAGGTTTCCGGCGCTATCTCCTTCTCTCCCCAGAGCTAGTCGCGCAAAGCAAGCCGCTAAGCCGGCGACCGGCAAGAGAGCTACAACGAAGCATGCCGAACGGAGAAAATAGCAGCAGCTCATCTGTTCACACCTTGTTTCTGCCATGTGCTTGAACGCCAAGACGTTCGCGCTTCTGTGAGATGAAAGACGTCCTTCTGCATATGTGGTTGCTCACACCGGTGCACTTGTTAGTGTATCCATTCAGTCCTGGGCTGCGGGGCATTCAGAAGTGGCTCTGTGGAGACGTCTGCATAGAGGCAGCTGTCAGAACACGCACACTCGATTGTTCACCAAAACATATGCAGACGCGTCCTTAGCCTGTAGATTTGGATGCACAGAGTTCCCTGTGTTCGCAAGAGACAAGGGAATCGCGTCTGTGCGCACAGAAGCAATAGCGGACCGTTTCCCTCGGAGTGAACGCGAAAGAGCCGTCTATATACTCGCAGACACGCGAACGTGCCTCAATGCGGTCACAGAGGCAGCAGCTTTTGCACAGATGCTCCTGGTGATTCTGGCACTTTCCAGGCACACTCCTGAAAGTCGCGCACACTGCTGTTCACTCGCTAAACGACCTCTTGGGAAACACGTCTCCGGTCGACGGACCGCTCAGATTGCTTCTCGTGTAACTGTGAACTGTGTCAGCGCAGGGAATCCGTCTCTGTTGAGCAGATGTCAATCCTGCCTCGCTTTTGCTTTGTTGCCTCTACCAAGATGATTTCCCGTTTCTCTCTTCACTGGAGCAGGCAGACACAGCCAACGCACATCAAGTGTCAAGAGACACGCTCTGCTGAGCTCAACGCTTGTGCAGATGCACATGTGCGACGAAGTCAACACACGTGCTTGTGGAGAGAAAGAAAGGGACTCCCAGGCGTGTGGAGCGACGGGGAGAAAGAGCGGGCGCTGAGGAACACAGTTTCAAACAGACTGTCTCCACACAAACAGGCACCTGTCTGCAGGTATCCTAGATCTTGATTCTTGAACTTGAGGAAACACGCGTCTGAGCAAAACTCCCAAACGCTTCCAGGAAAGACACAGGCTCTCCCACAAGCACACAAGTGTTTGCCCTCAGCTATAGATCAGGGACAAGCCTGTGAAGAGCAACCAAAGAGCTCGTCCGTCTTTCCCTCAATAGATGGGAGTAGGCGCGCTTGCGGATGTGTGCGTGTGTGTGGCCACGCGTTTGCTTAGGCATCAGTGTGTGAAAAGGTAGGTGCTTTTCTCTAGCTGCGTGTGCGTGCACGTGGTGCTGGGTGCACATCCCTGGGTGCTCGTGGAAAGGTTTCTGCATGGTTTTCGCTGAGGAATCGTGTGTGTGCACATGGACAAAGAGAAGGCGCAGCAACCAGGTTCCAGCGCCGAAGAAGGCAAAAGGCGAGGTTTCCGGCGCTATCTCCTTCTCTCCCCAGAGCTAGTCGCGCAAAGCAAGCCGCTAAGCCGGCGACCGGCAAGAGAGCTACAACGAAGCATGCCGAACGGAGAAAATAGCAGCAGCTCATCTCTTCACACCTTGTTTCTGCCATGTGCTTGAACGCCAAGACGTTCGCGCTTCTGTGAGATGAAAGACGTCCTTCTGCATATGTGGTTGCTCACACCGGTGCACTTGTTAGTGTATCCATTCAGTCCTGGGCTGCGGGGCATTCAGAAGTGGCTCTGTGGAGACGTCTGCATAGAGGCAGCTGTCAGAACACGCACACTCGATTGTTCACCAAAACATATGCAGACGCGTCCTTAGCCTGTAGATTTGGATGCACAGAGTTCCCTGTGTTCGCAAGAGACAAGGGAATCGCGTCTGTGCGCACAGAAGCAATAGCGGACCGTTTCCCTCGGAGTGAACGCGAAAGAGCCGTCTATATACTCGCAGACACGCGAACGTGCCTCAATGCGGTCACAGAGGCAGCAGCTTTTGCACAGATGCTCCTGGTGATTCTGGCACTTTCCAGGCACACTCCTGAAAGTCGCGCACACTGCTGTTCACTCGCTAAACGACCTCTTGGGAAACACGTCTCCGGTCGACGGACCGCTCAGATTGCTTCTCGTGTAACTGTGAACTGTGTCAGCGCAGGGAATCCGTCTCTGTTGAGCAGATGTCAATCCTGCCTCGCTTTTGCTTTGTTGCCTCTACCAAGATGATTTCCCGTTTCTCTCTTCACTGGAGCAGGCAGACACAGCCAACGCACATCAAGTGTCAAGAGACACGCTCTGCTGAGCTCAACGCTTGTGCAGATGCACATGTGCGACGAAGTCAACACACGTGCTTGTGGAGAGAAAGAAAGGGACTCCCAGGCGTGTGGAGCGACGGGGAGAAAGAGCGGGCGCTGAGGAACACAGTTTCAAACAGACTGTCTCCACACAAACAGGCACCTGTCTGCAGGTATCCTAGATCTTGATTCTTGAACTTGAGGAAACACGCGTCTGAGCAAAACTCCCAAACGCTTCCAGGAAAGACACAGGCTCTCCCACAAGCACACAAGTGTTTGCCCTCAGCTATAGATCAGGGACAAGCCTGTGAAGAGCAACCAAAGAGCTCGTCCGTCTTTCCCTCAATAGATGGGAGTAGGCGCGCTTGCGGATGTGTGCGTGTGTGTGGCCACGCGTTTGCTTAGGCATCAGTGTGTGAAAAGGTAGGTGCTTTTCTCTAGCTGCGTGTGCGTGCACGTGGTGCTGGGTGCACATCCCTGGGTGCTCGTGGAAAGGTTTCTGCATGGTTTTCGCTGAGGAATCGTGTGTGTGCACATGGACAAAGAGAAGGCGCAGCAACCAGGTTCCAGCGCCGAAGAAGGCAAAAGGCGAGGTTTCCGGCGCTATCTCCTTCTCTCCCCAGAGCTAGTCGCGCAAAGCAAGCCGCTAAGCCGGCGACCGGCAAGAGAGCTACAACGAAGCATGCCGAACGGAGAAAATAGCAGCAGCTCATCTGTTCACACCTTGTTTCTGCCATGTGCTTGAACGCCAAGACGTTCGCGCTTCTGTGAGATGAAAGACGTCCTTCTGCATATGTGGTTGCTCACACCGGTGCACTTGTTAGTGTATCCATTCAGTCCTGGGCTGCGGGGCATTCAGAAGTGGCTCTGTGGAGACGTCTGCATAGAGGCAGCTGTCAGAACACGCACACTCGATTGTTCACCAAAACATATGCAGACGCGTCCTTAGCCTGTAGATTTGGATGCACAGAGTTCCCTGTGTTCGCAAGAGACAAGGGAATCGCGTCTGTGCGCACAGAAGCAATAGCGGACCGTTTCCCTCGGAGTGAACGCGAAAGAGCCGTCTATATACTCGCAGACACGCGAACGTGCCTCAATGCGGTCACAGAGGCAGCAGCTTTTGCACAGATGCTCCTGGTGATTCTGGCACTTTCCAGGCACACTCCTGAAAGTCGCGCACACTGCTGTTCACTCGCTAAACGACCTCTTGGGAAACACGTCTCCGGTCGACGGACCGCTCAGATTGCTTCTCGTGTAACTGTGAACTGTGTCAGCGCAGGGAATCCGTCTCTGTTGAGCAGATGTCAATCCTGCCTCGCTTTTGCTTTGTTGCCTCTACCAAGATGATTTCACGTTTCTCTCTTCACTGGAGCAGGCAGACACAGCCAACGCACATCAAGTGTCAAGAGACACGCTCTGCTGAGCTCAACGCTTGTGCAGATGCACATGTGCGACGAAGTCAACACACGTGCTTGTGGAGAGAAAGAAAGGGACTCCCAGGCGTGTGGAGCGACGGGGAGAAAGAGCGGGCGCTGAGGAACACAGTTTCAAACAGACTGTCTCCACACAAACAGGCACCTGTCTGCAGGTATCCTAGATCTTGATTCTTGAACTTGAGGAAACACGCGTCTGAGCAAAACTCCCAAACGCTTCCAGGAAAGACACAGGCTCTCCCACAAGCACACAAGTGTTTGCCCTCAGCTATAGATCAGGGACAAGCCTGTGAAGAGCAACCAAAGAGCTCGTCCGTCTTTCCCTCAATAGATGGGAGTAGGCGCGCTTGCGGATGTGTGCGTGTGTGTGGCCACGCGTTTGCTTAGGCATCAGTGTGTGAAAAGGTAGGTGCTTTTCTCTAGCTGCGTGTGCGTGCACGTGGTGCTGGGTGCACATCCCTGGGTGCTCGTGGAAAGGTTTCTGCATGGTTTTCGCTGAGGAATCGTGTGTGTGCACATGGACAAAGAGAAGGCGCAGCAACCAGGTTCCAGCGCCGAAGAAGGCAAAAGGCGAGGTTTCCGGCGCTATCTCCTTCTCTCCCCAGAGCTAGTCGCGCAAAGCAAGCCGCTAAGCCGGCGACCGGCAAGAGAGCTACAACGAAGCATGCCGAACGGAGAAAATAGCAGCAGCTCATCTGTTCACACCTTGTTTCTGCCATGTGCTTGAACGCCAAGACGTTCGCGCTTCTGTGAGATGAAAGACGTCCTTCTGCATATGTGGTTGCTCACACCGGTGCACTTGTTAGTGTATCCATTCAGTCCTGGGCTGCGGGGCATTCAGAAGTGGCTCTGTGGAGACGTCTGCATAGAGGCAGCTGTCAGAACACGCACACTCGATTGTTCACCAAAACATATGCAGACGCGTCCTTAGCCTGTAGATTTGGATGCACAGAGTTCCCTGTGTTCGCAAGAGACAAGGGAATCGCGTCTGTGCGCACAGAAGCAATAGCGGACCGTTTCCCTCGGAGTGAACGCGAAAGAGCCGTCTATATACTCGCAGACACGCGAACGTGCCTCAATGCGGTCACAGAGGCAGCAGCTTTTGCACAGATGCTCCTGGTGATTCTGGCACTTTCCAGGCACACTCCTGAAAGTCGCGCACACTGCTGTTCACTCGCTAAACGACCTCTTGGGAAACACGTCTCCGGTCGACGGACCGCTCAGATTGCTTCTCGTGTAACTGTGAACTGTGTCAGCGCAGGGAATCCGTCTCTGTTGAGCAGATGTCAATCCTGCCTCGCTTTTGCTTTGTTGCCTCTACCAAGATGATTTCCCGTTTCTCTCTTCACTGGAGCAGGCAGACACAGCCAACGCACATCAAGTGTCAAGAGACACGCTCTGCTGAGCTCAACGCTTGTGCAGATGCACATGTGCGACGAAGTCAACACACGTGCTTGTGGAGAGAAAGAAAGGGACTCCCAGGCGTGTGGAGCGACGGGGAGAAAGAGCGGGCGCTGAGGAACACAGTTTCAAACAGACTGTCTCCACACAAACAGGCACCTGTCTGCAGGTATCCTAGATCTTGATTCTTGAACTTGAGGAAACACGCGTCTGAGCAAAACTCCCAAACGCTTCCAGGAAAGACACAGGCTCTCCCACAAGCACACAAGTGTTTGCCCTCAGCTATAGATCAGGGACAAGCCTGTGAAGAGCAACCAAAGAGCTCGTCCGTCTTTCCCTCAATAGATGGGAGTAGGCGCGCTTGCGGATGTGTGCGTGTGTGTGGCCACGCGTTTGCTTAGGCATCAGTGTGTGAAAAGGTAGGTGCTTTTCTCTAGCTGCGTGTGCGTGCACGTGGTGCTGGGTGCACATCCCTGGGTGCTCGTGGAAAGGTTTCTGCATGGTTTTCGCTGAGGAATCGTGTGTGTGCACATGGACAAAGAGAAGGCGCAGCAACCAGGTTCCAGCGCCGAAGAAGGCAAAAGGCGAGGTTTCCGGCGCTATCTCCTTCTCTCCCCAGAGCTAGTCGCGCAAAGCAAGCCGCTAAGCCGGCGACCGGCAAGAGAGCTACAACGAAGCATGCCGAACGGAGAAAATAGCAGCAGCTCATCTGTTCACACCTTGTTTCTGCCATGTGCTTGAACGCCAAGACGTTCGCGCTTCTGTGAGATGAAAGACGTCCTTCTGCATATGTGGTTGCTCACACCGGTGCACTTGTTAGTGTATCCATTCAGTCCTGGGCTGCGGGGCATTCAGAAGTGGCTCTGTGGAGACGTCTGCATAGAGGCAGCTGTCAGAACACGCACACTCGATTGTTCACCAAAACATATGCAGACGCGTCCTTAGCCTGTAGATTTGGATGCACAGAGTTCCCTGTGTTCGCAAGAGACAAGGGAATCGCGTCTGTGCGCACAGAAGCAATAGCGGACCGTTTCCCTCGGAGTGAACGCGAAAGAGCCGTCTATATACTCGCAGACACGCGAACGTGCCTCAATGCGGTCACAGAGGCAGCAGCTTTTGCACAGATGCTCCTGGTGATTCTGGCACTTTCCAGGCACACTCCTGAAAGTCGCGCACACTGCTGTTCACTCGCTAAACGACCTCTTGGGAAACACGTCTCCGGTCGACGGACCGCTCAGATTGCTTCTCGTGTAACTGTGAACTGTGTCAGCGCAGGGAATCCGTCTCTGTTGAGCAGATGTCAATCCTGCCTCGCTTTTGCTTTGTTGCCTCTACCAAGATGATTTCCCGTTTCTCTCTTCACTGGAGCAGGCAGACACAGCCAACGCACATCAAGTGTCAAGAGACACGCTCTGCTGAGCTCAACGCTTGTGCAGATGCACATGTGCGACGAAGTCAACACACGTGCTTGTGGAGAGAAAGAAAGGGACTCCCAGGCGTGTGGAGCGACGGGGAGAAAGAGCGGGCGCTGAGGAACACAGTTTCAAACAGACTGTCTCCACACAAACAGGCACCTGTCTGCAGGTATCCTAGATCTTGATTCTTGAACTTGAGGAAACACGCGTCTGAGCAAAACTCCCAAACGCTTCCAGGAAAGACACAGGCTCTCCCACAAGCACACAAGTGTTTGCCCTCAGCTATAGATCAGGGACAAGCCTGTGAAGAGCAACCAAAGAGCTCGTCCGTCTTTCCCTCAATAGATGGGAGTAGGCGCGCTTGCGGATGTGTGCGTGTGTGTGGCCACGCGTTTGCTTAGGCATCAGTGTGTGAAAAGGTAGGTGCTTTTCTCTAGCTGCGTGTGCGTGCACGTGGTGCTGGGTGCACATCCCTGGGTGCTCGTGGAAAGGTTTCTGCATGGTTTTCGCTGAGGAATCGTGTGTGTGCACATGGACAAAGAGAAGGCGCAGCAACCAGGTTCCAGCGCCGAAGAAGGCAAAAGGCGAGGTTTCCGGCGCTATCTCCTTCTCTCCCCAGAGCTAGTCGCGCAAAGCAAGCCGCTAAGCCGGCGACCGGCAAGAGAGCTACAACGAAGCATGCCGAACGGAGAAAATAGCAGCAGCTCATCTGTTCACACCTTGTTTCTGCCATGTGCTTGAACGCCAAGACGTTCGCGCTTCTGTGAGATGAAAGACGTCCTTCTGCATATGTGGTTGCTCACACCGGTGCACTTGTTAGTGTATCCATTCAGTCCTGGGCTGCGGGGCATTCAGAAGTGGCTCTGTGGAGACGTCTGCATAGAGGCAGCTGTCAGAACACGCACACTCGATTGTTCACCAAAACATATGCAGACGCGTCCTTAGCCTGTAGATTTGGATGCACAGAGTTCCCTGTGTTCGCAAGAGACAAGGGAATCGCGTCTGTGCGCACAGAAGCAATAGCGGACCGTTTCCCTCGGAGTGAACGCGAAAGAGTCGTCTATATACTCGCAGACACGCGAACGTGCCTCAATGCGGTCACAGAGGCAGCAGCTTTTGCACAGATGCTCCTGGTGATTCTGGCACTTTCCAGGCACACTCCTGAAAGTCGCGCACACTGCTGTTCACTCGCTAAACGACCTCTTGGGAAACACGTCTCCGGTCGACGGACCGCTCAGATTGCTTCTCGTGTAACTGTGAACTGTGTCAGCGCAGGGAATCCGTCTCTGTTGAGCAGATGTCAATCCTGCCTCGCTTTTGCTTTGTTGCCTCTACCAAGATGATTTCCCGTTTCTCTCTTCACTGGAGCAGGCAGACACAGCCAACGCACATCAAGTGTCAAGAGACACGCTCTGCTGAGCTCAACGCTTGTGCAGATGCACATGTGCGACGAAGTCAACACACGTGCTTGTGGAGAGAAAGAAAGGGACTCCCAGGCGTGTGGAGCGACGGGGAGAAAGAGCGGGCGCTGAGGAACACAGTTTCAAACAGACTGTCTCCACACAAACAGGCACCTGTCTGCAGGTATCCTAGATCTTGATTCTTGAACTTGAGGAAACACGCGTCTGAGCAAAACTCCCAAACGCTTCCAGGAAAGACACAGGCTCTCCCACAAGCACACAAGTGTTTGCCCTCAGCTATAGATCAGGGACAAGCCTGTGAAGAGCAACCAAAGAGCTCGTCCGTCTTTCTCTCAATAGATGGGAGTAGGCGCGCTTGCGGATGTGTGCGTGTGTGTGGCCACGCGTTTGCTTAGGCATCAGTGTGTGAAAAGGTAGGTGCTTTTCTCTAGCTGCGTGTGCGTGCACGTGGTGCTGGGTGCACATCCCTGGGTGCTCGTGGAAAGGTTTCTGCATGGTTTTCGCTGAGGAATCGTGTGTGTGCACATGGACAAAGAGAAGGCGCAGCAACCAGGTTCCAGCGCCGAAGAAGGCAAAAGGCGAGGTTTCCGGCGCTATCTCCTTCTCTCCCCAGAGCTAGTCGCGCAAAGCAAGCCGCTAAGCCGGCGACCGGGAAGAGAGCTACAACGAAGCATGCCGAACGGAGAAAATAGCAGCAGCTCATCTGTTCACACCTTGTTTCTGCCATGTGCTTGAACGCCAAGACGTTCGCGCTTCTGTGAGATGAAAGACGTCCTTCTGCATATGTGGTTGCTCACACCGGTGCACTTGTTAGTGTATCCATTCAGTCCTGGGCTGCGGGGCATTCAGAAGTGGCTCTGTGGAGACGTCTGCATAGAGGCAGCTGTCAGAACACGCACACTCGATTGTTCACCAAAACATATGCAGACGCGTCCTTAGCCTGTAGATTTGGATGCACAGAGTTCCCTGTGTTCGCAAGAGACAAGGGAATCGCGTCTGTGCGCACAGAAGCAATAGCGGACCGTTTCCCTCGGAGTGAACGCGAAAGAGTCGTCTATATACTCGCAGACACGCGAACGTGCCTCAATGCGGTCACAGAGGCAGCAGCTTTTGCACAGATGCTCCTGGTGATTCTGGCACTTTCCAGGCACACTCCTGAAAGTCGCGCACACTGCTGTTCACTCGCTAAACGACCTCTTGGGAAACACGTCTCCGGTCGACAGACCGCTCAGATTGCTTCTCGTGTAACTGTGAACTGTGTCAGCGCAGGGAATCCGTCTCTGTTGAGCAGATGTCAATCCTGCCTCGCTTTTGCTTTGTTGCCTCTACCAAGATGATTTCACGTTTCTCTCTTCACTGGAGCAGGCAGACACAGCCAACGCACATCAAGTGTCAAGAGACACGCTCTGCTGAGCTCAACGCTTGTGCAGATGCACATGTGCGACGAAGTCAACACACGTGCTTGTGGAGAGAAAGAAAGGGACTCCCAGGCGTGTGGAGCGACGGGGAGAAAGAGCGGGCGCTGAGGAACACAGTTTCAAACAGACTGTCTCCACACAAACAGGCACCTGTCTGCAGGTATCCTAGATCTTGATTCTTGAACTTGAGGAAACACGCGTCTGAGCAAAACTCCCAAACGCTTCCAGGAAAGACACAGGCTCTCCCACAAGCACACAAGTGTTTGCCCTCAGCTATAGATCAGGGACAAGCCTGTGAAGAGCAACCAAAGAGCTCGTCCGTCTTTCCCTCAATAGATGGGAGTAGGCGCGCTTGCGGATGTGTGCGTGTGTGTGGCCACGCGTTTGCTTAGGCATCAGTGTGTGAAAAGGTAGGTGCTTTTCTCTAGCTGCGTGTGCGTGCACGTGGTGCTGGGTGCACATCCCTGGGTGCTCGTGGAAAGGTTTCTGCATGGTTTTCGCTGAGGAATCGTGTGTGTGCACATGGACAAAGAGAAGGCGCAGCAACCAGGTTCCAGCGCCGAAGAAGGCAAAAGGCGAGGTTTCCGGCGCTATCTCCTTCTCTCCCCAGAGCTAGTCGCGCAAAGCAAGCCGCTAAGCCGGCGACCGGCAAGAGAGCTACAACGAAGCATGCCGAACGGAGAAAATAGCAGCAGCTCATCTGTTCACACCTTGTTTCTGCCATGTGCTTGAACGCCAAGACGTTCGCGCTTCTGTGAGATGAAAGACGTCCTTCTGCATATGTGGTTGCTCACACCGGTGCACTTGTTAGTGTATCCATTCAGTCCTGGGCTGCGGGGCATTCAGAAGTGGCTCTGTGGAGACGTCTGCATAGAGGCAGCTGTCAGAACACGCACACTCGATTGTTCACCAAAACATATGCAGACGCGTCCTTAGCCTGTAGATTTGGATGCACAGAGTTCCCTGTGTTCGCAAGAGACAAGGGAATCGCGTCTGTGCGCACAGAAGCAATAGCGGACCGTTTCCCTCGGAGTGAACGCGAAAGAGTCGTCTATATACTCGCAGACACGCGAACGTGCCTCAATGCGGTCACAGAGGCAGCAGCTTTTGCACAGATGCTCCTGGTGATTCTGGCACTTTCCAGGCACACTCCTGAAAGTCGCGCACACTGCTGTTCACTCGCTAAACGACCTCTTGGGAAACACGTCTCCGGTCGACAGACCGCTCAGATTGCTTCTCGTGTAACTGTGAACTGTGTCAGCGCAGGGAATCCGTCTCTGTTGAGCAGATGTCAATCCTGCCTCGCTTTTGCTTTGTTGCCTCTACCAAGATGATTTCACGTTTCTCTCTTCACTGGAGCAGGCAGACACAGCCAACGCACATCAAGTGTCAAGAGACACGCTCTGCTGAGCTCAACGCTTGTGCAGATGCACATGTGCGACGAAGTCAACACACGTGCTTGTGGAGAGAAAGAAAGGGACTCCCAGGCGTGTGGAGCGACGGGGAGAAAGAGCGGGCGCTGAGGAACACAGTTTCAAACAGACTGTCTCCACACAAACAGGCACCTGTCTGCAGGTATCCTAGATCTTGATTCTTGAACTTGAGGAAACACGCGTCTGAGCAAAACTCCCAAACGCTTCCAGGAAAGACACAGGCTCTCCCACAAGCACACAAGTGTTTGCCCTCAGCTATAGATCAGGGACAAGCCTGTGAAGAGCAACCAAAGAGCTCGTCCGTCTTTCCCTCAATAGATGGGAGTAGGCGCGCTTGCGGATGTGTGCGTGTGTGTGGCCACGCGTTTGCTTAGGCATCAGTGTGTGAAAAGGTAGGTGCTTTTCTCTAGCTGCGTGTGCGTGCACGTGGTGCTGGGTGCACATCCCTGGGTGCTCGTGGAAAGGTTTCTGCATGGTTTTCGCTGAGGAATCGTGTGTGTGCACATGGACAAAGAGAAGGCGCAGCAACCAGGTTCCAGCGCCGAAGAAGGCAAAAGGCGAGGTTTCCGGCGCTATCTCCTTCTCTCCCCAGAGCTAGTCGCGCAAAGCAAGCCGCTAAGCCGGCGACCGGCAAGAGAGCTACAACGAAGCATGCCGAACGGAGAAAATAGCAGCAGCTCATCTGTTCACACCTTGTTTCTGCCATGTGCTTGAACGCCAAGACGTTCGCGCTTCTGTGAGATGAAAGACGTCCTTCTGCATATGTGGTTGCTCACACCGGTGCACTTGTTAGTGTATCCATTCAGTCCTGGGCTGCGGGGCATTCAGAAGTGGCTCTGTGGAGACGTCTGCATAGAGGCAGCTGTCAGAACACGCACACTCGATTGTTCACCAAAACATATGCAGACGCGTCCTTAGCCTGTAGATTTGGATGCACAGAGTTCCCTGTGTTCGCAAGAGACAAGGGAATCGCGTCTGTGCGCACAGAAGCAATAGCGGACCGTTTCCCTCGGAGTGAACGCGAAAGAGCCGTCTATATACTCGCAGACACGCGAACGTGCCTCAATGCGGTCACAGAGGCAGCAGCTTTTGCACAGATGCTCCTGGTGATTCTGGCACTTTCCAGGCACACTCCTGAAAGTCGCGCACACTGCTGTTCACTCGCTAAACGACCTCTTGGGAAACACGTCTCCGGTCGACGGACCGCTCAGATTGCTTCTCGTGTAACTGTGAACTGTGTCAGCGCAGGGAATCCGTCTCTGTTGAGCAGATGTCAATCCTGCCTCGCTTTTGCTTTGTTGCCTCTACCAAGATGATTTCCCGTTTCTCTCTTCACTGGAGCAGGCAGACACAGCCAACGCACATCAAGTGTCAAGAGACACGCTCTGCTGAGCTCAACGCTTGTGCAGATGCACATGTGCGACGAAGTCAACACACGTGCTTGTGGAGAGAAAGAAAGGGACTCCCAGGCGTGTGGAGCGACGGGGAGAAAGAGCGGGCGCTGAGGAACACAGTTTCAAACAGACTGTCTCCACACAAACAGGCACCTGTCTGCAGGTATCCTAGATCTTGATTCTTGAACTTGAGGAAACACGCGTCTGAGCAAAACTCCCAAACGCTTCCAGGAAAGACACAGGCTCTCCCACAAGCACACAAGTGTTTGCCCTCAGCTATAGATCAGGGACAAGCCTGTGAAGAGCAACCAAAGAGCTCGTCCGTCTTTCTCTCAATAGATGGGAGTAGGCGCGCTTGCGGATGTGTGCGTGTGTGTGGCCACGCGTTTGCTTAGGCATCAGTGTGTGAAAAGGTAGGTGCTTTTCTCTAGCTGCGTGTGCGTGCACGTGGTGCTGGGTGCACATCCCTGGGTGCTCGTGGAAAGGTTTCTGCATGGTTTTCGCTGAGGAATCGTGTGTGTGCACATGGACAAAGAGAAGGCGCAGCAACCAGGTTCCAGCGCCGAAGAAGGCAAAAGGCGAGGTTTCCGGCGCTATCTCCTTCTCTCCCCAGAGCTAGTCGCGCAAAGCAAGCCGCTAAGCCGGCGACCGGCAAGAGAGCTACAACGAAGCATGCCGAACGGAGAAAATAGCAGCAGCTCATCTGTTCACACCTTGTTTCTGCCATGTGCTTGAACGCCAAGACGTTCGCGCTTCTGTGAGATGAAAGACGTCCTTCTGCATATGTGGTTGCTCACACCGGTGCACTTGTTAGTGTATCCATTCAGTCCTGGGCTGCGGGGCATTCAGAAGTGGCTCTGTGGAGACGTCTGCATAGAGGCAGCTGTCAGAACACGCACACTCGATTGTTCACCAAAACATATGCAGACGCGTCCTTAGCCTGTAGATTTGGATGCACAGAGTTCCCTGTGTTCGCAAGAGACAAGGGAATCGCGTCTGTGCGCACAGAAGCAATAGCGGACCGTTTCCCTCGGAGTGAACGCGAAAGAGCCGTCTATATACTCGCAGACACGCGAACGTGCCTCAATGCGGTCACAGAGGCAGCAGCTTTTGCACAGATGCTCCTGGTGATTCTGGCACTTTCCAGGCACACTCCTGAAAGTCGCGCACACTGCTGTTCACTCGCTAAACGACCTCTTGGGAAACACGTCTCCGGTCGACGGACCGCTCAGATTGCTTCTCGTGTAACTGTGAACTGTGTCAGCGCAGGGAATCCGTCTCTGTTGAGCAGATGTCAATCCTGCCTCGCTTTTGCTTTGTTGCCTCTACCAAGATGATTTCCCGTTTCTCTCTTCACTGGAGCAGGCAGACACAGCCAACGCACATCAAGTGTCAAGAGACACGCTCTGCTGAGCTCAACGCTTGTGCAGATGCACATGTGCGACGAAGTCAACACACGTGCTTGTGGAGAGAAAGAAAGGGACTCCCAGGCGTGTGGAGCGACGGGGAGAAAGAGCGGGCGCTGAGGAACACAGTTTCAAACAGACTGTCTCCACACAAACAGGCACCTGTCTGCAGGTATCCTAGATCTTGATTCTTGAACTTGAGGAAACACGCGTCTGAGCAAAACTCCCAAACGCTTCCAGGAAAGACACAGGCTCTCCCACAAGCACACAAGTGTTTGCCCTCAGCTATAGATCAGGGACAAGCCTGTGAAGAGCAACCAAAGAGCTCGTCCGTCTTTCCCTCAATAGATGGGAGTAGGCGCGCTTGCGGATGTGTGCGTGTGTGTGGCCACGCGTTTGCTTAGGCATCAGTGTGTGAAAAGGTAGGTGCTTTTCTCTAGCTGCGTGTGCGTGCACGTGGTGCTGGGTGCACATCCCTGGGTGCTCGTGGAAAGGTTTCTGCATGGTTTTCGCTGAGGAATCGTGTGTGTGCACATGGACAAAGAGAAGGCGCAGCAACCAGGTTCCAGCGCCGAAGAAGGCAAAAGGCGAGGTTTCCGGCGCTATCTCCTTCTCTCCCCAGAGCTAGTCGCGCAAAGCAAGCCGCTAAGCCGGCGACCGGCAAGAGAGCTACAACGAAGCATGCCGAACGGAGAAAATAGCAGCAGCTCATCTGTTCACACCTTGTTTCTGCCATGTGCTTGAACGCCAAGACGTTCGCGCTTCTGTGAGATGAAAGACGTCCTTCTGCATATGTGGTTGCTCACACCGGTGCACTTGTTAGTGTATCCATTCAGTCCTGGGCTGCGGGGCATTCAGAAGTGGCTCTGTGGAGACGTCTGCATAGAGGCAGCTGTCAGAACACGCACACTCGATTGTTCACCAAAACATATGCAGACGCGTCCTTAGCCTGTAGATTTGGATGCACAGAGTTCCCTGTGTTCGCAAGAGACAAGGGAATCGCGTCTGTGCGCACAGAAGCAATAGCGGACCGTTTCCCTCGGAGTGAACGCGAAAGAGCCGTCTATATACTCGCAGACACGCGAACGTGCCTCAATGCGGTCACAGAGGCAGCAGCTTTTGCACAGGTGCTCCTGGTGATTCTGGCACTTTCCAGGCACACTCCTGAAAGTCGCGCACACTGCTGTTCACTCGCTAAACGACCTCTTGGGAAACACGTCTCCGGTCGACGGACCGCTCAGATTGCTTCTCGTGTAACTGTGAACTGTGTCAGCGCAGGGAATCCGTCTCTGTTGAGCAGATGTCAATCCTGCCTCGCTTTTGCTTTGTTGCCTCTACCAAGATGATTTCCCGTTTCTCTCTTCACTGGAGCAGGCAGACACAGCCAACGCACATCAAGTGTCAAGAGACACGCTCTGCTGAGCTCAACGCTTGTGCAGATGCACATGTGCGACGAAGTCAACACACGTGCTTGTGGAGAGAAAGAAAGGGACTCCCAGGCGTGTGGAGCGACGGGGAGAAAGAGCGGGCGCTGAGGAACACAGTTTCAAACAGACTGTCTCCACACAAACAGGCACCTGTCTGCAGGTATCCTAGATCTTGATTCTTGAACTTGAGGAAACACGCGTCTGAGCAAAACTCCCAAACGCTTCCAGGAAAGACACAGGCTCTCCCACAAGCACACAAGTGTTTGCCCTCAGCTATAGATCAGGGACAAGCCTGTGAAGAGCAACCAAAGAGCTCGTCCGTCTTTCCCTCAATAGATGGGAGTAGGCGCGCTTGCGGATGTGTGCGTGTGTGTGGCCACGCGTTTGCTTAGGCATCAGTGTGTGAAAAGGTAGGTGCTTTTCTCTAGCTGCGTGTGCGTGCACGTGGTGCTGGGTGCACATCCCTGGGTGCTCGTGGAAAGGTTTCTGCATGGTTTTCGCTGAGGAATCGTGTGTGTGCACATGGACAAAGAGAAGGCGCAGCAACCAGGTTCCAGCGCCGAAGAAGGCAAAAGGCGAGGTTTCCGGCGCTATCTCCTTCTCTCCCCAGAGCTAGTCGCGCAAAGCAAGCCGCTAAGCCGGCGACCGGCAAGAGAGCTACAACGAAGCATGCCGAACGGAGAAAATAGCAGCAGCTCATCTGTTCACACCTTGTTTCTGCCATGTGCTTGAACGCCAAGACGTTCGCGCTTCTGTGAGATGAAAGACGTCCTTCTGCATATGTGGTTGCTCACACCGGTGCACTTGTTAGTGTATCCATTCAGTCCTGGGCTGCGGGGCATTCAGAAGTGGCTCTGTGGAGACGTCTGCATAGAGGCAGCTGTCAGAACACGCACACTCGATTGTTCACCAAAACATATGCAGACGCGTCCTTAGCCTGTAGATTTGGATGCACAGAGTTCCCTGTGTTCGCAAGAGACAAGGGAATCGCGTCTGTGCGCACAGAAGCAATAGCGGACCGTTTCCCTCGGAGTGAACGCGAAAGAGCCGTCTATATACTCGCAGACACGCGAACGTGCCTCAATGCGGTCACAGAGGCAGCAGCTTTTGCACAGATGCTCCTGGTGATTCTGGCACTTTCCAGGCACACTCCTGAAAGTCGCGCACACTGCTGTTCACTCGCTAAACGACCTCTTGGGAAACACGTCTCCGGTCGACGGACCGCTCAGATTGCTTCTCGTGTAACTGTGAACTGTGTCAGCGCAGGGAATCCGTCTCTGTTGAGCAGATGTCAATCCTGCCTCGCTTTTGCTTTGTTGCCTCTACCAAGATGATTTCCCGTTTCTCTCTTCACTGGAGCAGGCAGACACAGCCAACGCACATCAAGTGTCAAGAGACACGCTCTGCTGAGCTCAACGCTTGTGCAGATGCACATGTGCGACGAAGTCAACACACGTGCTTGTGGAGAGAAAGAAAGGGACTCCCAGGCGTGTGGAGCGACGGGGAGAAAGAGCGGGCGCTGAGGAACACAGTTTCAAACAGACTGTCTCCACACAAACAGGCACCTGTCTGCAGGTATCCTAGATCTTGATTCTTGAACTTGAGGAAACACGCGTCTGAGCAAAACTCCCAAACGCTTCCAGGAAAGACACAGGCTCTCCCACAAGCACACAAGTGTTTGCCCTCAGCTATAGATCAGGGACAAGCCTGTGAAGAGCAACCAAAGAGCTCGTCCGTCTTTCTCTCAATAGATGGGAGTAGGCGCGCTTGCGGATGTGTGCGTGTGTGTGGCCACGCGTTTGCTTAGGCATCAGTGTGTGAAAAGGTAGGTGCTTTTCTCTAGCTGCGTGTGCGTGCACGTGGTGCTGGGTGCACATCCCTGGGTGCTCGTGGAAAGGTTTCTGCATGGTTTTCGCTGAGGAATCGTGTGTGTGCACATGGACAAAGAGAAGGCGCAGCAACCAGGTTCCAGCGCCGAAGAAGGCAAAAGGCGAGGTTTCCGGCGCTATCTCCTTCTCTCCCCAGAGCTAGTCGCGCAAAGCAAGCCGCTAAGCCGGCGACCGGCAAGAGAGCTACAACGAAGCATGCCGAACGGAGAAAATAGCAGCAGCTCATCTGTTCACACCTTGTTTCTGCCATGTGCTTGAACGCCAAGACGTTCGCGCTTCTGTGAGATGAAAGACGTCCTTCTGCATATGTGGTTGCTCACACCGGTGCACTTGTTAGTGTATCCATTCAGTCCTGGGCTGCGGGGCATTCAGAAGTGGCTCTGTGGAGACGTCTGCATAGAGGCAGCTGTCAGAACACGCACACTCGATTGTTCACCAAAACATATGCAGACGCGTCCTTAGCCTGTAGATTTGGATGCACAGAGTTCCCTGTGTTCGCAAGAGACAAGGGAATCGCGTCTGTGCGCACAGAAGCAATAGCGGACCGTTTCCCTCGGAGTGAACGCGAAAGAGCCGTCTATATACTCGCAGACACGCGAACGTGCCTCAATGCGGTCACAGAGGCAGCAGCTTTTGCACAGATGCTCCTGGTGATTCTGGCACTTTCCAGGCACACTCCTGAAAGTCGCGCACACTGCTGTTCACTCGCTAAACGACCTCTTGGGAAACACGTCTCCGGTCGACGGACCGCTCAGATTGCTTCTCGTGTAACTGTGAACTGTGTCAGCGCAGGGAATCCGTCTCTGTTGAGCAGATGTCAATCCTGCCTCGCTTTTGCTTTGTTGCCTCTACCAAGATGATTTCCCGTTTCTCTCTTCACTGGAGCAGGCAGACACAGCCAACGCACATCAAGTGTCAAGAGACACGCTCTGCTGAGCTCAACGCTTGTGCAGATGCACATGTGCGACGAAGTCAACACACGTGCTTGTGGAGAGAAAGAAAGGGACTCCCAGGCGTGTGGAGCGACGGGGAGAAAGAGCGGGCGCTGAGGAACACAGTTTCAAACAGACTGTCTCCACACAAACAGGCACCTGTCTGCAGGTATCCTAGATCTTGATTCTTGAACTTGAGGAAACACGCGTCTGAGCAAAACTCCCAAACGCTTCCAGGAAAGACACAGGCTCTCCCACAAGCACACAAGTGTTTGCCCTCAGCTATAGATCAGGGACAAGCCTGTGAAGAGCAACCAAAGAGCTCGTCCGTCTTTCCCTCAATAGATGGGAGTAGGCGCGCTTGCGGATGTGTGCGTGTGTGTGGCCACGCGTTTGCTTAGGCATCAGTGTGTGAAAAGGTAGGTGCTTTTCTCTAGCTGCGTGTGCGTGCACGTGGTGCTGGGTGCACATCCCTGGGTGCTCGTGGAAAGGTTTCTGCATGGTTTTCGCTGAGGAATCGTGTGTGTGCACATGGACAAAGAGAAGGCGCAGCAACCAGGTTCCAGCGCCGAAGAAGGCAAAAGGCGAGGTTTCCGGCGCTATCTCCTTCTCTCCCCAGAGCTAGTCGCGCAAAGCAAGCCGCTAAGCCGGCGACCGGCAAGAGAGCTACAACGAAGCATGCCGAACGGAGAAAATAGCAGCAGCTCATCTGTTCACACCTTGTTTCTGCCATGTGCTTGAACGCCAAGACGTTCGCGCTTCTGTGAGATGAAAGACGTCCTTCTGCATATGTGGTTGCTCACACCGGTGCACTTGTTAGTGTATCCATTCAGTCCTGGGCTGCGGGGCATTCAGAAGTGGCTCTGTGGAGACGTCTGCATAGAGGCAGCTGTCAGAACACGCACACTCGATTGTTCACCAAAACATATGCAGACGCGTCCTTAGCCTGTAGATTTGGATGCACAGAGTTCCCTGTGTTCGCAAGAGACAAGGGAATCGCGTCTGTGCGCACAGAAGCAATAGCGGACCGTTTCCCTCGGAGTGAACGCGAAAGAGCCGTCTATATACTCGCAGACACGCGAACGTGCCTCAATGCGGTCACAGAGGCAGCAGCTTTTGCACAGATGCTCCTGGTGATTCTGGCACTTTCCAGGCACACTCCTGAAAGTCGCGCACACTGCTGTTCACTCGCTAAACGACCTCTTGGGAAACACGTCTCCGGTCGACGGACCGCTCAGATTGCTTCTCGTGTAACTGTGAACTGTGTCAGCGCAGGGAATCCGTCTCTGTTGAGCAGATGTCAATCCTGCCTCGCTTTTGCTTTGTTGCCTCTACCAAGATGATTTCCCGTTTCTCTCTTCACTGGAGCAGGCAGACACAGCCAACGCACATCAAGTGTCAAGAGACACGCTCTGCTGAGCTCAACGCTTGTGCAGATGCACATGTGCGACGAAGTCAACACACGTGCTTGTGGAGAGAAAGAAAGGGACTCCCAGGCGTGTGGAGCGACGGGGAGAAAGAGCGGGCGCTGAGGAACACAGTTTCAAACAGACTGTCTCCACACAAACAGGCACCTGTCTGCAGGTATCCTAGATCTTGATTCTTGAACTTGAGGAAACACGCGTCTGAGCAAAACTCCCAAACGCTTCCAGGAAAGACACAGGCTCTCCCACAAGCACACAAGTGTTTGCCCTCAGCTATAGATCAGGGACAAGCCTGTGAAGAGCAACCAAAGAGCTCGTCCGTCTTTCCCTCAATAGATGGGAGTAGGCGCGCTTGCGGATGTGTGCGTGTGTGTGGCCACGCGTTTGCTTAGGCATCAGTGTGTGAAAAGGTAGGTGCTTTTCTCTAGCTGCGTGTGCGTGCACGTGGTGCTGGGTGCACATCCCTGGGTGCTCGTGGAAAGGTTTCTGCATGGTTTTCGCTGAGGAATCGTGTGTGTGCACATGGACAAAGAGAAGGCGCAGCAACCAGGTTCCAGCGCCGAAGAAGGCAAAAGGCGAGGTTTCCGGCGCTATCTCCTTCTCTCCCCAGAGCTAGTCGCGCAAAGCAAGCCGCTAAGCCGGCGACCGGCAAGAGAGCTACAACGAAGCATGCCGAACGGAGAAAATAGCAGCAGCTCATCTGTTCACACCTTGTTTCTGCCATGTGCTTGAACGCCAAGACGTTCGCGCTTCTGTGAGATGAAAGACGTCCTTCTGCATATGTGGTTGCTCACACCGGTGCACTTGTTAGTGTATCCATTCAGTCCTGGGCTGCGGGGCATTCAGAAGTGGCTCTGTGGAGACGTCTGCATAGAGGCAGCTGTCAGAACACGCACACTCGATTGTTCACCAAAACATATGCAGACGCGTCCTTAGCCTGTAGATTTGGATGCACAGAGTTCCCTGTGTTCGCAAGAGACAAGGGAATCGCGTCTGTGCGCACAGAAGCAATAGCGGACCGTTTCCCTCGGAGTGAACGCGAAAGAGCCGTCTATATACTCGCAGACACGCGAACGTGCCTCAATGCGGTCACAGAGGCAGCAGCTTTTGCACAGATGCTCCTGGTGATTCTGGCACTTTCCAGGCACACTCCTGAAAGTCGCGCACACTGCTGTTCACTCGCTAAACGACCTCTTGGGAAACACGTCTCCGGTCGACGGACCGCTCAGATTGCTTCTCGTGTAACTGTGAACTGTGTCAGCGCAGGGAATCCGTCTCTGTTGAGCAGATGTCAATCCTGCCTCGCTTTTGCTTTGTTGCCTCTACCAAGATGATTTCCCGTTTCTCTCTTCACTGGAGCAGGCAGACACAGCCAACGCACATCAAGTGTCAAGAGACACGCTCTGCTGAGCTCAACGCTTGTGCAGATGCACATGTGCGACGAAGTCAACACACGTGCTTGTGGAGAGAAAGAAAGGGACTCCCAGGCGTGTGGAGCGACGGGGAGAAAGAGCGGGCGCTGAGGAACACAGTTTCAAACAGACTGTCTCCACACAAACAGGCACCTGTCTGCAGGTATCCTAGATCTTGATTCTTGAACTTGAGGAAACACGCGTCTGAGCAAAACTCCCAAACGCTTCCAGGAAAGACACAGGCTCTCCCACAAGCACACAAGTGTTTGCCCTCAGCTATAGATCAGGGACAAGCCTGTGAAGAGCAACCAAAGAGCTCGTCCGTCTTTCCCTCAATAGATGGGAGTAGGCGCGCTTGCGGATGTGTGCGTGTGTGTGGCCACGCGTTTGCTTAGGCATCAGTGTGTGAAAAGGTAGGTGCTTTTCTCTAGCTGCGTGTGCGTGCACGTGGTGCTGGGTGCACATCCCTGGGTGTTCGTGGAAAGGTTTCTGCATGGTTTTCGCTGAGGAATCGTGTGTGTGCACATGGACAAAGAGAAGGCGCAGCAACCAGGTTCCAGCGCCGAAGAAGGCAAAAGGCGAGGTTTCCGGCGCTATCTCCTTCTCTCCCCAGAGCTAGTCGCGCAAAGCAAGCCGCTAAGCCGGCGACCGGCAAGAGAGCTACAACGAAGCATGCCGAACGGAGAAAATAGCAGCAGCTCATCTGTTCACACCTTGTTTCTGCCATGTGCTTGAACGCCAAGACGTTCGCGCTTCTGTGAGATGAAAGACGTCCTTCTGCATATGTGGTTGCTCACACCGGTGCACTTGTTAGTGTATCCATTCAGTCCTGGGCTGCGGGGCATTCAGAAGTGGCTCTGTGGAGACGTCTGCATAGAGGCAGCTGTCAGAACACGCACACTCGATTGTTCACCAAAACATATGCAGACGCGTCCTTAGCCTGTAGATTTGGATGCACAGAGTTCCCTGTGTTCGCAAGAGACAAGGGAATCGCGTCTGTGCGCACAGAAGCAATAGCGGACCGTTTCCCTCGGAGTGAACGCGAAAGAGCCGTCTATATACTCGCAGACACGCGAACGTGCCTCAATGCGGTCACAGAGGCAGCAGCTTTTGCACAGATGCTCCTGGTGATTCTGGCACTTTCCAGGCACACTCCTGAAAGTCGCGCACACTGCTGTTCACTCGCTAAACGACCTCTTGGGAAACACGTCTCCGGTCGACGGACCGCTCAGATTGCTTCTCGTGTAACTGTGAACTGTGTCAGCGCAGGGAATCCGTCTCTGTTGAGCAGATGTCAATCCTGCCTCGCTTTTGCTTTGTTGCCTCTACCAAGATGATTTCCCGTTTCTCTCTTCACTGGAGCAGGCAGACACAGCCAACGCACATCAAGTGTCAAGAGACACGCTCTGCTGAGCTCAACGCTTGTGCAGATGCACATGTGCGACGAAGTCAACACACGTGCTTGTGGAGAGAAAGAAAGGGACTCCCAGGCGTGTGGAGCGACGGGGAGAAAGAGCGGGCGCTGAGGAACACAGTTTCAAACAGACTGTCTCCACACAAACAGGCACCTGTCTGCAGGTATCCTAGATCTTGATTCTTGAACTTGAGGAAACACGCGTCTGAGCAAAACTCCCAAACGCTTCCAGGAAAGACACAGGCTCTCCCACAAGCACACAAGTGTTTGCCCTCAGCTATAGATCAGGGACAAGCCTGTGAAGAGCAACCAAAGAGCTCGTCCGTCTTTCCCTCAATAGATGGGAGTAGGCGCGCTTGCGGATGTGTGCGTGTGTGTGGCCACGCGTTTGCTTAGGCATCAGTGTGTGAAAAGGTAGGTGCTTTTCTCTAGCTGCGTGTGCGTGCACGTGGTGCTGGGTGCACATCCCTGGGTGCTCGTGGAAAGGTTTCTGCATGGTTTTCGCTGAGGAATCGTGTGTGTGCACATGGACAAAGAGAAGGCGCAGCAACCAGGTTCCAGCGCCGAAGAAGGCAAAAGGCGAGGTTTCCGGCGCTATCTCCTTCTCTCCCCAGAGCTAGTCGCGCAAAGCAAGCCGCTAAGCCGGCGACCGGCAAGAGAGCTACAACGAAGCATGCCGAACGGAGAAAATAGCAGCAGCTCATCTGTTCACACCTTGTTTCTGCCATGTGCTTGAACGCCAAGACGTTCGCGCTTCTGTGAGATGAAAGACGTCCTTCTGCATATGTGGTTGCTCACACCGGTGCACTTGTTAGTGTATCCATTCAGTCCTGGGCTGCGGGGCATTCAGAAGTGGCTCTGTGGAGACGTCTGCATAGAGGCAGCTGTCAGAACACGCACACTCGATTGTTCACCAAAACATATGCAGACGCGTCCTTAGCCTGTAGATTTGGATGCACAGAGTTCCCTGTGTTCGCAAGAGACAAGGGAATCGCGTCTGTACGCACAGAAGCAATAGCGGACCGTTTCCCTCGGAGTGAACGCGAAAGAGCCGTCTATATACTCGCAGACACGCGAACGTGCCTCAATGCGGTCACAGAGGCAGCAGCTTTTGCACAGATGCTCCTGGTGATTCTGGCACTTTCCAGGCACACTCCTGAAAGTCGCGCACACTGCTGTTCACTCGCTAAACGACCTCTTGGGAAACACGTCTCCGGTCGACGGACCGCTCAGATTGCTTCTCGTGTAACTGTGAACTGTGTCAGCGCAGGGAATCCGTCTCTGTTGAGCAGATGTCAATCCTGCCTCGCTTTTGCTTTGTTGCCTCTACCAAGATGATTTCCCGTTTCTCTCTTCACTGGAGCAGGCAGACACAGCCAACGCACATCAAGTGTCAAGAGACACGCTCTGCTGAGCTCAACGCTTGTGCAGATGCACATGTGCGACGAAGTCAACACACGTGCTTGTGGAGAGAAAGAAAGGGACTCCCAGGCGTGTGGAGCGACGGGGAGAAAGAGCGGGCGCTGAGGAACACAGTTTCAAACAGACTGTCTCCACACAAACAGGCACCTGTCTGCAGGTATCCTAGATCTTGATTCTTGAACTTGAGGAAACACGCGTCTGAGCAAAACTCCCAAACGCTTCCAGGAAAGACACAGGCTCTCCCACAAGCACACAAGTGTTTGCCCTCAGCTATAGATCAGGGACAAGCCTGTGAAGAGCAACCAAAGAGCTCGTCCGTCTTTCCCTCAATAGATGGGAGTAGGCGCGCTTGCGGATGTGTGCGTGTGTGTGGCCACGCGTTTGCTTAGGCATCAGTGTGTGAAAAGGTAGGTGCTTTTCTCTAGCTGCGTGTGCGTGCACGTGGTGCTGGGTGCACATCCCTGGGTGTTCGTGGAAAGGTTTCTGCATGGTTTTCGCTGAGGAATCGTGTGTGTGCACATGGACAAAGAGAAGGCGCAGCAACCAGGTTCCAGCGCCGAAGAAGGCAAAAGGCGAGGTTTCCGGCGCTATCTCCTTCTCTCCCCAGAGCTAGTCGCGCAAAGCAAGCCGCTAAGCCGGCGACCGGCAAGAGAGCTACAACGAAGCATGCCGAACGGAGAAAATAGCAGCAGCTCATCTGTTCACACCTTGTTTCTGCCATGTGCTTGAACGCCAAGACGTTCGCGCTTCTGTGAGATGAAAGACGTCCTTCTGCATATGTGGTTGCTCACACCGGTGCACTTGTTAGTGTATCCATTCAGTCCTGGGCTGCGGGGCATTCAGAAGTGGCTCTGTGGAGACGTCTGCATAGAGGCAGCTGTCAGAACACGCACACTCGATTGTTCACCAAAACATATGCAGACGCGTCCTTAGCCTGTAGATTTGGATGCACAGAGTTCCCTGTGTTCGCAAGAGACAAGGGAATCGCGTCTGTGCGCACAGAAGCAATAGCGGACCGTTTCCCTCGGAGTGAACGCGAAAGAGCCGTCTATATACTCGCAGACACGCGAACGTGCCTCAATGCGGTCACAGAGGCAGCAGCTTTTGCACAGATGCTCCTGGTGATTCTGGCACTTTCCAGGCACACTCCTGAAAGTCGCGCACACTGCTGTTCACTCGCTAAACGACCTCTTGGGAAACACGTCTCCGGTCGACGGACCGCTCAGATTGCTTCTCGTGTAACTGTGAACTGTGTCAGCGCAGGGAATCCGTCTCTGTTGAGCAGATGTCAATCCTGCCTCGCTTTTGCTTTGTTGCCTCTACCAAGATGATTTCCCGTTTCTCTCTTCACTGGAGCAGGCAGACACAGCCAACGCACATCAAGTGTCAAGAGACACGCTCTGCTGAGCTCAACGCTTGTGCAGATGCACATGTGCGACGAAGTCAACACACGTGCTTGTGGAGAGAAAGAAAGGGACTCCCAGGCGTGTGGAGCGACGGGGAGAAAGAGCGGGCGCTGAGGAACACAGTTTCAAACAGACTGTCTCCACACAAACAGGCACCTGTCTGCAGGTATCCTAGATCTTGATTCTTGAACTTGAGGAAACACGCGTCTGAGCAAAACTCCCAAACGCTTCCAGGAAAGACACAGGCTCTCCCACAAGCACACAAGTGTTTGCCCTCAGCTATAGATCAGGGACAAGCCTGTGAAGAGCAACCAAAGAGCTCGTCCGTCTTTCCCTCAATAGATGGGAGTAGGCGCGCTTGCGGATGTGTGCGTGTGTGTGGCCACGCGTTTGCTTAGGCATCAGTGTGTGAAAAGGTAGGTGCTTTTCTCTAGCTGCGTGTGCGTGCACGTGGTGCTGGGTGCACATCCCTGGGTGCTCGTGGAAAGGTTTCTGCATGGTTTTCGCTGAGGAATCGTGTGTGTGCACATGGACAAAGAGAAGGCGCAGCAACCAGGTTCCAGCGCCGAAGAAGGCAAAAGGCGAGGTTTCCGGCGCTATCTCCTTCTCTCCCCAGAGCTAGTCGCGCAAAGCAAGCCGCTAAGCCGGCGACCGGCAAGAGAGCTACAACGAAGCATGCCGAACGGAGAAAATAGCAGCAGCTCATCTGTTCACACCTTGTTTCTGCCATGTGCTTGAACGCCAAGACGTTCGCGCTTCTGTGAGATGAAAGACGTCCTTCTGCATATGTGGTTGCTCACACCGGTGCACTTGTTAGTGTATCCATTCAGTCCTGGGCTGCGGGGCATTCAGAAGTGGCTCTGTGGAGACGTCTGCATAGAGGCAGCTGTCAGAACACGCACACTCGATTGTTCACCAAAACATATGCAGACGCGTCCTTAGCCTGTAGATTTGGATGCACAGAGTTCCCTGTGTTCGCAAGAGACAAGGGAATCGCGTCTGTGCGCACAGAAGCAATAGCGGACCGTTTCCCTCGGAGTGAACGCGAAAGAGCCGTCTATATACTCGCAGACACGCGAACGTGCCTCAATGCGGTCACAGAGGCAGCAGCTTTTGCACAGATGCTCCTGGTGATTCTGGCACTTTCCAGGCACACTCCTGAAAGTCGCGCACACTGCTGTTCACTCGCTAAACGACCTCTTGGGAAACACGTCTCCGGTCGACGGACCGCTCAGATTGCTTCTCGTGTAACTGTGAACTGTGTCAGCGCAGGGAATCCGTCTCTGTTGAGCAGATGTCAATCCTGCCTCGCTTTTGCTTTGTTGCCTCTACCAAGATGATTTCCCGTTTCTCTCTTCACTGGAGCAGGCAGACACAGCCAACGCACATCAAGTGTCAAGAGACACGCTCTGCTGAGCTCAACGCTTGTGCAGATGCACATGTGCGACGAAGTCAACACACGTGCTTGTGGAGAGAAAGAAAGGGACTCCCAGGCGTGTGGAGCGACGGGGAGAAAGAGCGGGCGCTGAGGAACACAGTTTCAAACAGACTGTCTCCACACAAACAGGCACCTGTCTGCAGGTATCCTAGATCTTGATTCTTGAACTTGAGGAAACACGCGTCTGAGCAAAACTCCCAAACGCTTCCAGGAAAGACACAGGCTCTCCCACAAGCACACAAGTGTTTGCCCTCAGCTATAGATCAGGGACAAGCCTGTGAAGAGCAACCAAAGAGCTCGTCCGTCTTTCCCTCAATAGATGGGAGTAGGCGCGCTTGCGGATGTGTGCGTGTGTGTGGCCACGCGTTTGCTTAGGCATCAGTGTGTGAAAAGGTAGGTGCTTTTCTCTAGCTGCGTGTGCGTGCACGTGGTGCTGGGTGCACATCCCTGGGTGCTCGTGGAAAGGTTTCTGCATGGTTTTCGCTGAGGAATCGTGTGTGTGCACATGGACAAAGAGAAGGCGCAGCAACCAGGTTCCAGCGCCGAAGAAGGCAAAAGGCGAGGTTTCCGGCGCTATCTCCTTCTCTCCCCAGAGCTAGTCGCGCAAAGCAAGCCGCTAAGCCGGCGACCGGCAAGAGAGCTACAACGAAGCATGCCGAACGGAGAAAATAGCAGCAGCTCATCTGTTCACACCTTGTTTCTGCCATGTGCTTGAACGCCAAGACGTTCGCGCTTCTGTGAGATGAAAGACGTCCTTCTGCATATGTGGTTGCTCACACCGGTGCACTTGTTAGTGTATCCATTCAGTCCTGGGCTGCGGGGCATTCAGAAGTGGCTCTGTGGAGACGTCTGCATAGAGGCAGCTGTCAGAACACGCACACTCGATTGTTCACCAAAACATATGCAGACGCGTCCTTAGCCTGTAGATTTGGATGCACAGAGTTCCCTGTGTTCGCAAGAGACAAGGGAATCGCGTCTGTACGCACAGAAGCAATAGCGGACCGTTTCCCTCGGAGTGAACGCGAAAGAGCCGTCTATATACTCGCAGACACGCGAACGTGCCTCAATGCGGTCACAGAGGCAGCAGCTTTTGCACAGATGCTCCTGGTGATTCTGGCACTTTCCAGGCACACTCCTGAAAGTCGCGCACACTGCTGTTCACTCGCTAAACGACCTCTTGGGAAACACGTCTCCGGTCGACGGACCGCTCAGATTGCTTCTCGTGTAACTGTGAACTGTGTCAGCGCAGGGAATCCGTCTCTGTTGAGCAGATGTCAATCCTGCCTCGCTTTTGCTTTGTTGCCTCTACCAAGATGATTTCCCGTTTCTCTCTTCACTGGAGCAGGCAGACACAGCCAACGCACATCAAGTGTCAAGAGACACGCTCTGCTGAGCTCAACGCTTGTGCAGATGCACATGTGCGACGAAGTCAACACACGTGCTTGTGGAGAGAAAGAAAGGGACTCCCAGGCGTGTGGAGCGACGGGGAGAAAGAGCGGGCGCTGAGGAACACAGTTTCAAACAGACTGTCTCCACACAAACAGGCACCTGTCTGCAGGTATCCTAGATCTTGATTCTTGAACTTGAGGAAACACGCGTCTGAGCAAAACTCCCAAACGCTTCCAGGAAAGACACAGGCTCTCCCACAAGCACACAAGTGTTTGCCCTCAGCTATAGATCAGGGACAAGCCTGTGAAGAGCAACCAAAGAGCTCGTCCGTCTTTCCCTCAATAGATGGGAGTAGGCGCGCTTGCGGATGTGTGCGTGTGTGTGGCCACGCGTTTGCTTAGGCATCAGTGTGTGAAAAGGTAGGTGCTTTTCTCTAGCTGCGTGTGCGTGCACGTGGTGCTGGGTGCACATCCCTGGGTGCTCGTGGAAAGGTTTCTGCATGGTTTTCGCTGAGGAATCGTGTGTGTGCACATGGACAAAGAGAAGGCGCAGCAACCAGGTTCCAGCGCCGAAGAAGGCAAAAGGCGAGGTTTCCGGCGCTATCTCCTTCTCTCCCCAGAGCTAGTCGCGCAAAGCAAGCCGCTAAGCCGGCGACCGGCAAGAGAGCTACAACGAAGCATGCCGAACGGAGAAAATAGCAGCAGCTCATCTGTTCACACCTTGTTTCTGCCATGTGCTTGAACGCCAAGACGTTCGCGCTTCTGTGAGATGAAAGACGTCCTTCTGCATATGTGGTTGCTCACACCGGTGCACTTGTTAGTGTATCCATTCAGTCCTGGGCTGCGGGGCATTCAGAAGTGGCTCTGTGGAGACGTCTGCATAGAGGCAGCTGTCAGAACACGCACACTCGATTGTTCACCAAAACATATGCAGACGCGTCCTTAGCCTGTAGATTTGGATGCACAGAGTTCCCTGTGTTCGCAAGAGACAAGGGAATCGCGTCTGTGCGCACAGAAGCAATAGCGGACCGTTTCCCTCGGAGTGAACGCGAAAGAGCCGTCTATATACTCGCAGACACGCGAACGTGCCTCAATGCGGTCACAGAGGCAGCAGCTTTTGCACAGATGCTCCTGGTGATTCTGGCACTTTCCAGGCACACTCCTGAAAGTCGCGCACACTGCTGTTCACTCGCTAAACGACCTCTTGGGAAACACGTCTCCGGTCGACGGACCGCTCAGATTGCTTCTCGTGTAACTGTGAACTGTGTCAGCGCAGGGAATCCGTCTCTGTTGAGCAGATGTCAATCCTGCCTCGCTTTTGCTTTGTTGCCTCTACCAAGATGATTTCCCGTTTCTCTCTTCACTGGAGCAGGCAGACACAGCCAACGCACATCAAGTGTCAAGAGACACGCTCTGCTGAGCTCAACGCTTGTGCAGATGCACATGTGCGACGAAGTCAACACACGTGCTTGTGGAGAGAAAGAAAGGGACTCCCAGGCGTGTGGAGCGACGGGGAGAAAGAGCGGGCGCTGAGGAACACAGTTTCAAACAGACTGTCTCCACACAAACAGGCACCTGTCTGCAGGTATCCTAGATCTTGATTCTTGAACTTGAGGAAACACGCGTCTGAGCAAAACTCCCAAACGCTTCCAGGAAAGACACAGGCTCTCCCACAAGCACACAAGTGTTTGCCCTCAGCTATAGATCAGGGACAAGCCTGTGAAGAGATGCCCTGCTATTCTTTCGCCTTATGGCATCATGTGTTTCGTTCCTCTTGGAGATCGATTGTTAAACGTCTTTCCTAGGGCGACTGTGAAGCATTTGCCAGCGGAGGAGAAGTAGCACGGAGCAGCATTCAGTACTGCCTACGAGTGTCTTTGCTACCCTACTAGCGGAGCTCCAAGAACAGGCACACATCTTCAGGTACCTTCCAAATGTGGATTCCCCTGCAGCCCCGTAGGCGGGCGTGCAGTACGCCAACCGTCAACGGACGTTTTTCCCCTCAAGCCTGTCAGGACGTTGCTCGTCCGTCTTTCCCTCAATAGATGGGAGTAGGCGCGCTTGCGGATGTGTGCGTGTGTGTGGCCACGCGTTTGCTTAGGCATCAGTGTGTGAAAAGGTAGGTGCTTTTCTCTAGCTGCGTGTGCGTGCACGTGGTGCTGGGTGCACATCCCTGGGTGCTCGTGGAAAGGTTTCTGCATGGTTTTCGCTGAGGAATCGTGTGTGTGCACATGGACAAAGAGAAGGCGCAGCAACCAGGTTCCAGCGCCGAAGAAGGCAAAAGGCGAGGTTTCCGGCGCTATCTCCTTCTCTCCCCAGAGCTAGTCGCGCAAAGCAAGCCGTTAAGCCGGCGACCGGCAAGAGAGCTACAACGAAGCATGCCGAACGGAGAAAATAGCAGCAGCTCATCTGTTCACACCTTGTTTCTGCCATGTGCTTGAACGCCAAGACGTTCGCGCTTCTGTGAGATGAAAGACGTCCTTCTGCATATGTGGTTGCTCACACCGGTGCACTTGTTAGTGTATCCATTCAGTCCTGGGCTGCGGGGCATTCAGAAGTGGCTCTGTGGAGACGTCTGCATAGAGGCAGCTGTCAGAACACGCACACTCGATTGTTCACCAAAACATATGCAGACGCGTCCTTAGCCTGTAGATTTGGATGCACAGAGTTCCCTGTGTTCGCAAGAGACAAGGGAATCGCGTCTGTACGCACAGAAGCAATAGCGGACCGTTTCCCTCGGAGTGAACGCGAAAGAGCCGTCTATATACTCGCAGACACGCGAACGTGCCTCAATGCGGTCACAGAGGCAGCAGCTTTTGCACAGATGCTCCTGGTGATTCTGGCACTTTCCAGGCACACTCCTGAAAGTCGCGCACACTGCTGTTCACTCGCTAAACGACCTCTTGGGAAACACGTCTCCGGTCGACGGACCGCTCAGATTGCTTCTCGTGTAACTGTGAACTGTGTCAGCGCAGGGAATCCGTCTCTGTTGAGCAGATGTCAATCCTGCCTCGCTTTTGCTTTGTTGCCTCTACCAAGATGATTTCCCGTTTCTCTCTTCACTGGAGCAGGCAGACACAGCCAACGCACATCAAGTGTCAAGAGACACGCTCTGCTGAGCTCAACGCTTGTGCAGATGCACATGTGCGACGAAGTCAACACACGTGCTTGTGGAGAGAAAGAAAGGGACTCCCAGGCGTGTGGAGCGACGGGGAGAAAGAGCGGGCGCTGAGGAACACAGTTTCAAACAGACTGTCTCCACACAAACAGGCACCTGTCTGCAGGTATCCTAGATCTTGATTCTTGAACTTGAGGAAACACGCGTCTGAGCAAAACTCCCAAACGCTTCCAGGAAAGACACAGGCTCTCCCACAAGCACACAAGTGTTTGCCCTCAGCTATAGATCAGGGACAAGCCTGTGAAGAGCAACCAAAGAGCTCGTCCGTCTTTCCCTCAATAGATGGGAGTAGGCGCGCTTGCGGATGTGTGCGTGTGTGTGGCCACGCGTTTGCTTAGGCATCAGTGTGTGAAAAGGTAGGTGCTTTTCTCTAGCTGCGTGTGCGTGCACGTGGTGCTGGGTGCACATCCCTGGGTGCTCGTGGAAAGGTTTCTGCATGGTTTTCGCTGAGGAATCGTGTGTGTGCACATGGACAAAGAGAAGGCGCAGCAACCAGGTTCCAGCGCCGAAGAAGGCAAAAGGCGAGGTTTCCGGCGCTATCTCCTTCTCTCCCCAGAGCTAGTCGCGCAAAGCAAGCCGCTAAGCCGGCGACCGGCAAGAGAGCTACAACGAAGCATGCCGAACGGAGAAAATAGCAGCAGCTCATCTGTTCACACCTTGTTTCTGCCATGTGCTTGAACGCCAAGACGTTCGCGCTTCTGTGAGATGAAAGACGTCCTTCTGCATATGTGGTTGCTCACACCGGTGCACTTGTTAGTGTATCCATTCAGTCCTGGGCTGCGGGGCATTCAGAAGTGGCTCTGTGGAGACGTCTGCATAGAGGCAGCTGTCAGAACACGCACACTCGATTGTTCACCAAAACATATGCAGACGCGTCCTTAGCCTGTAGATTTGGATGCACAGAGTTCCCTGTGTTCGCAAGAGACAAGGGAATCGCGTCTGTGCGCACAGAAGCAATAGCGGACCGTTTCCCTCGGAGTGAACGCGAAAGAGCCGTCTATATACTCGCAGACACGCGAACGTGCCTCAATGCGGTCACAGAGGCAGCAGCTTTTGCACAGATGCTCCTGGTGATTCTGGCACTTTCCAGGCACACTCCTGAAAGTCGCGCACACTGCTGTTCACTCGCTAAACGACCTCTTGGGAAACACGTCTCCAGTCGACGGACCGCTCAGATTGCTTCTCGTGTAACTGTGAACTGTGTCAGCGCAGGGAATCCGTCTCTGTTGAGCAGATGTCAATCCTGCCTCGCTTTTGCTTTGTTGCCTCTACCAAGATGATTTCCCGTTTCTCTCTTCACTGGAGCAGGCAGACACAGCCAACGCACATCAAGTGTCAAGAGACACGCTCTGCTGAGCTCAACGCTTGTGCAGATGCACATGTGCGACGAAGTCAACACACGTGCTTGTGGAGAGAAAGAAAGGGACTCCCAGGCGTGTGGAGCGACGGGGAGAAAGAGCGGGCGCTGAGGAACACAGTTTCAAACAGACTGTCTCCACACAAACAGGCACCTGTCTGCAGGTATCCTAGATCTTGATTCTTGAACTTGAGGAAACACGCGTCTGAGCAAAACTCCCAAACGCTTCCAGGAAAGACACAGGCTCTCCCACAAGCACACAAGTGTTTGCCCTCAGCTATAGATCAGGGACAAGCCTGTGAAGAGATGCCCTGCTATTCTTTCGCCTTATGGCATCATGTGTTTCGTTCCTCTTGGAGATCGATTGTTAAACGTCTTTCCTAGGGCGACTGTGAAGCATTTGCCAGCGGAGGAGAAGTAGCACGGAGCAGCATTCAGTACTGCCTACGAGTGTCTTTGCTACCCTACTAGCGGAGCTCCAAGAACAGGCACACATCTTCAGGTACCTTCCAAATGTGGATTCCCCTGCAGCCCCGTAGGCGGGCGTGCAGTACGCCAACCGTCAACGGACGTTTTTCCCCTCAAGCCTGTCAGGACGTTGCTCGTCCGTCTTTCCCTCAATAGATGGGAGTAGGCGCGCTTGCGGATGTGTGCGTGTGTGTGGCCACGCGTTTGCTTAGGCATCAGTGTGTGAAAAGGTAGGTGCTTTTCTCTAGCTGCGTGTGCGTGCACGTGGTGCTGGGTGCACATCCCTGGGTGCTCGTGGAAAGGTTTCTGCATGGTTTTCGCTGAGGAATCGTGTGTGTGCACATGGACAAAGAGAAGGCGCAGCAACCAGGTTCCAGCGCCGAAGAAGGCAAAAGGCGAGGTTTCCGGCGCTATCTCCTTCTCTCCCCAGAGCTAGTCGCGCAAAGCAAGCCGCTAAGCCGGCGACCGGCAAGAGAGCTACAACGAAGCATGCCGAACGGAGAAAATAGCAGCAGCTCATCTCTTCACACCTTGTTTCTGCCATGTGCTTGAACGCCAAGACGTTCGCGCTTCTGTGAGATGAAAGACGTCCTTCTGCATATGTGGTTGCTCACACCGGTGCACTTGTTAGTGTATCCATTCAGTCCTGGGCTGCGGGGCATTCAGAAGTGGCTCTGTGGAGACGTCTGCATAGAGGCAGCTGTCAGAACACGCACACTCGATTGTTCACCAAAACATATGCAGACGCGTCCTTAGCCTGTAGATTTGGATGCACAGAGTTCCCTGTGTTCGCAAGAGACAAGGGAATCGCGTCTGTACGCACAGAAGCAATAGCGGACCGTTTCCCTCGGAGTGAACGCGAAAGAGCCGTCTATATACTCGCAGACACGGGAACGTGCCTCAATGCGGTCACAGAGGCAGCAGCTTTTGCACAGATGCTCCTCGTGATTCTGGCACTTTCCAGGCACACTCCTGAAAGTCGCGCACACTGCTGTTCACTCGCTAAACGACCTCTTGGGAAACACGTCTCCGGTCGACGGACCGCTCAGATTGCTTCTCGTGTAACTGTGAACTGTGTCAGCGCAGGGAATCCGTCTCTGTTGAGCAGATGTCAATCCTGCCTCGCTTTTGCTTTGTTGCCTCTACCAAGATGATTTCCCGTTTCTCTCTTCACTGGAGCAGGCAGACACAGCCAACGCACATCAAGTGTCAAGAGACACGCTCTGCTGAGCTCAACGCTTGTGCAGATGCACATGTGCGACGAAGTCAACACACGTGCTTGTGGAGAGAAAGAAAGGGACTCCCAGGCGTGTGGAGCGACGGGGAGAAAGAGCGGGCGCTGAGGAACACAGTTTCAAACAGACTGTCTCCACACAAACAGGCACCTGTCTGCAGGTATCCTAGATCTTGATTCTTGAACTTGAGGAAACACGCGTCTGAGCAAAACTCCCAAACGCTTCCAGGAAAGACACAGGCTCTCCCACAAGCACACAAGTGTTTGCCCTCAGCTATAGATCAGGGACAAGCCTGTGAAGAGATGCCCTGCTATTCTTTCGCCTTATGGCATCATGTGTTTCGTTCCTCTCGGAGATCGATTGTTAAACGTCTTTCCTAGGGCGACTGTGAAGCATTTGCCAGCGGAGGAGAAGTAGCACGGAGCAGCATTCAGTACTGCCTACGAGTGTCTTTGCTACCCTACTAGCGGAGCTCCAAGAACAGGCGCACATCTTCAGGTACCTTCCAAATGTGGATTCCCCTGCAGCCCCGTAGGCGGGCGTGCAGTACGCCAACCGTCAACGGACGTTTTTCCCCTCAAGCCTGTCAGGACGTTGCTCGTCCGTCTTTCCCTCAATAGATGGGAGTAGGCGCGCTTGCGGATGTGTGCGTGTGTGTGGCCACGCGTTTGCTTAGGCATCAGTGTGTGAAAAGGTAGGTGCTTTTCTCTAGCTGCGTGTGCGTGCACGTGGTGCTGGGTGCACATCCCTGGGTGCTCGTGGAAAGGTTTCTGCATGGTTTTCGCTGAGGAATCGTGTGTGTGCACATGGACAAAGAGAAGGCGCAGCAACCAGGTTCCAGCGCCGAAGAAGGCAAAAGGCGAGGTTTCCGGCGCTATCTCCTTCTCTCCCCAGAGCTAGTCGCGCAAAGCAAGCCGCTAAGCCGGCGACCGGCAAGAGAGCTACAACGAAGCATGCCGAACGGAGAAAATAGCAGCAGCTCATCTGTTCACACCTTGTTTCTGCCATGTGCTTGAACGCCAAGACGTTCGCGCTTCTGTGAGATGAAAGACGTCCTTCTGCATATGTGGTTGCTCACACCGGTGCACTTGTTAGTGTATCCATTCAGTCCTGGGCTGCGGGGCATTCAGAAGTGGCTCTGTGGAGACGTCTGCATAGAGGCAGCTGTCAGAACACGCACACTCGATTGTTCACCAAAACATATGCAGACGCGTCCTTAGCCTGTAGATTTGGATGCACAGAGTTCCCTGTGTTCGCAAGAGACAAGGGAATCGCGTCTGTGCGCACAGAAGCAATAGCGGACCGTTTCCCTCGGAGTGAACGCGAAAGAGTCGTCTATATACTCGCAGACACGCGAACGTGCCTCAATGCGGTCACAGAGGCAGCAGCTTTTGCACAGATGCTCCTGGTGATTCTGGCACTTTCCAGGCACACTCCTGAAAGTCGCGCACACTGCTGTTCACTCGCTAAACGACCTCTTGGGAAACACGTCTCCGGTCGACGGACCGCTCAGATTGCTTCTCGTGTAACTGTGAACTGTGTCAGCGCAGGGAATCCGTCTCTGTTGAGCAGATGTCAATCCTGCCTCGCTTTTGCTTTGTTGCCTCTACCAAGATGATTTCCCGTTTCTCTCTTCACTGGAGCAGGCAGACACAGCCAACGCACATCAAGTGTCAAGAGACACGCTCTGCTGAGCTCAACGCTTGTGCAGATGCACATGTGCGACGAAGTCAACACACGTGCTTGTGGAGAGAAAGAAAGGGACTCCCAGGCGTGTGGAGCGACGGGGAGAAAGAGCGGGCGCTGAGGAACACAGTTTCAAACAGACTGTCTCCACACAAACAGGCACCTGTCTGCAGGTATCCTAGATCTTGATTCTTGAACTTGAGGAAACACGCGTCTGAGCAAAACTCCCAAACGCTTCCAGGAAAGACACAGGCTCTCCCACAAGCACACAAGTGTTTGCCCTCAGCTATAGATCAGGGACAAGCCTGTGAAGAGCAACCAAAGAGCTCGTCCGTCTTTCCCTCAATAGATGGGAGTAGGCGCGCTTGCGGATGTGTGCGTGTGTGTGGCCACGCGTTTGCTTAGGCATCAGTGTGTGAAAAGGTAGGTGCTTTTCTCTAGCTGCGTGTGCGTGCACGTGGTGCTGGGTGCACATCCCTGGGTGCTCGTGGAAAGGTTTCTGCATGGTTTTCGCTGAGGAATCGTGTGTGTGCACATGGACAAAGAGAAGGCGCAGCAACCAGGTTCCAGCGCCGAAGAAGGCAAAAGGCGAGGTTTCCGGCGCTATCTCCTTCTCTCCCCAGAGCTAGTCGCGCAAAGCAAGCCGCTAAGCCGGCGACCGGCAAGAGAGCTACAACGAAGCATGCCGAACGGAGAAAATAGCAGCAGCTCATCTGTTCACACCTTGTTTCTGCCATGTGCTTGAACGCCAAGACGTTCGCGCTTCTGTGAGATGAAAGACGTCCTTCTGCATATGTGGTTGCTCACACCGGTGCACTTGTTAGTGTATCCATTCAGTCCTGGGCTGCGGGGCATTCAGAAGTGGCTCTGTGGAGACGTCTGCATAGAGGCAGCTGTCAGAACACGCACACTCGATTGTTCACCAAAACATATGCAGACGCGTCCTTAGCCTGTAGATTTGGATGCACAGAGTTCCCTGTGTTCGCAAGAGACAAGGGAATCGCGTCTGTGCGCACAGAAGCAATAGCGGACCGTTTCCCTCGGAGTGAACGCGAAAGAGCCGTCTATATACTCGCAGACACGCGAACGTGCCTCAATGCGGTCACAGAGGCAGCAGCTTTTGCACAGATGCTCCTGGTGATTCTGGCACTTTCCAGGCACACTCCTGAAAGTCGCGCACACTGCTGTTCACTCGCTAAACGACCTCTTGGGAAACACGTCTCCGGTCGACGGACCGCTCAGATTGCTTCTCGTGTAACTGTGAACTGTGTCAGCGCAGGGAATCCGTCTCTGTTGAGCAGATGTCAATCCTGCCTCGCTTTTGCTTTGTTGCCTCTACCAAGATGATTTCCCGTTTCTCTCTTCACTGGAGCAGGCAGACACAGCCAACGCACATCAAGTGTCAAGAGACACGCTCTGCTGAGCTCAACGCTTGTGCAGATGCACATGTGCGACGAAGTCAACACACGTGCTTGTGGAGAGAAAGAAAGGGACTCCCAGGCGTGTGGAGCGACGGGGAGAAAGAGCGGGCGCTGAGGAACACAGTTTCAAACAGACTGTCTCCACACAAACAGGCATCTGTCTGCAGGTATCCTAGATCTTGATTCTTGAACTTGAGGAAACACGCGTCTGAGCAAAACTCCCAAACGCTTCCAGGAAAGACACAGGCTCTCCCACAAGCACACAAGTGTTTGCCCTCAGCTATAGATCAGGGACAAGCCTGTGAAGAGCAACCAAAGAGCTCGTCCGTCTTTCCCTCAATAGATGGGAGTAGGCGCGCTTGCGGATGTGTGCGTGTGTGTGGCCACGCGTTTGCTTAGGCATCAGTGTGTGAAAAGGTAGGTGCTTTTCTCTAGCTGCGTGTGCGTGCACGTGGTGCTGGGTGCACATCCCTGGGTGCTCGTGGAAAGGTTTCTGCATGGTTTTCGCTGAGGAATCGTGTGTGTGCACATGGACAAAGAGAAGGCGCAGCAACCAGGTTCCAGCGCCGAAGAAGGCAAAAGGCGAGGTTTCCGGCGCTATCTCCTTCTCTCCCCAGAGCTAGTCGCGCAAAGCAAGCCGCTAAGCCGGCGACCGGCAAGAGAGCTACAACGAAGCATGCCGAACGGAGAAAATAGCAGCAGCTCATCTGTTCACACCTTGTTTCTGCCATGTGCTTGAACGCCAAGACGTTCGCGCTTCTGTGAGATGAAAGACGTCCTTCTGCATATGTGGTTGCTCACACCGGTGCACTTGTTAGTGTATCCATTCAGTCCTGGGCTGCGGGGCATTCAGAAGTGGCTCTGTGGAGACGTCTGCATAGAGGCAGCTGTCAGAACACGCACACTCGATTGTTCACCAAAACATATGCAGACGCGTCCTTAGCCTGTAGATTTGGATGCACAGAGTTCCCTGTGTTCGCAAGAGACAAGGGAATCGCGTCTGTGCGCACAGAAGCAATAGCGGACCGTTTCCCTCGGAGTGAACGCGAAAGAGCCGTCTATATACTCGCAGACACGCGAACGTGCCTCAATGCGGTCACAGAGGCAGCAGCTTTTGCACAGATGCTCCTGGTGATTCTGGCACTTTCCAGGCACACTCCTGAAAGTCGCGCACACTGCTGTTCACTCGCTAAACGACCTCTTGGGAAACACGTCTCCGGTCGACGGACCGCTCAGATTGCTTCTCGTGTAACTGTGAACTGTGTCAGCGCAGGGAATCCGTCTCTGTTGAGCAGATGTCAATCCTGCCTCGCTTTTGCTTTGTTGCCTCTACCAAGATGATTTCCCGTTTCTCTCTTCACTGGAGCAGGCAGACACAGCCAACGCACATCAAGTGTCAAGAGACACGCTCTGCTGAGCTCAACGCTTGTGCAGATGCACATGTGCGACGAAGTCAACACACGTGCTTGTGGAGAGAAAGAAAGGGACTCCCAGGCGTGTGGAGCGACGGGGAGAAAGAGCGGGCGCTGAGGAACACAGTTTCAAACAGACTGTCTCCACACAAACAGGCACCTGTCTGCAGGTATCCTAGATCTTGATTCTTGAACTTGAGGAAACACGCGTCTGAGCAAAACTCCCAAACGCTTCCAGGAAAGACACAGGCTCTCCCACAAGCACACAAGTGTTTGCCCTCAGCTATAGATCAGGGACAAGCCTGTGAAGAGATGCCCTGCTATTCTTTCGCCTTATGGCATCATGTGTTTCGTTCCTCTTGGAGATCGATTGTTAAACGTCTTTCCTCGGGCGACTGTGAAGCATTTGCCAGCGGAGGAGAAGTAGCACGGAGCAGCATTCAGTACTGCCTACGAGTGTCTTTGCTACCCTACTAGCGGAGCTCCAAGAACAGGCACACATCTTCAGGTACCTTCCAAATGTGGATTCCCCTGCAGCCCCGTAGGCGGGCGTGCAGTACGCCAACCGTCAACGGACGTTTTTCCCCTCAAGCCTGTCAGGACGTTGCTCGTCCGTCTTTCCCTCAATAGATGGGAGTAGGCGCGCTTGCGGATGTGTGCGTGTGTGTGGCCACGCGTTTGCTTAGGCATCAGTGTGTGAAAAGGTAGGTGCTTTTCTCTAGCTGCGTGTGCGTGCACGTGGTGCTGGGTGCACATCCCTGGGTGCTCGTGGAAAGGTTTCTGCATGGTTTTCGCTGAGGAATCGTGTGTGTGCACATGGACAAAGAGAAGGCGCAGCAACCAGGTTCCAGCGCCGAAGAAGGCAAAAGGCGAGGTTTCCGGCGCTATCTCCTTCTCTCCCCAGAGCTAGTCGCGCAAAGCAAGCCGCTAAGCCGGCGACCGGCAAGAGAGCTACAACGAAGCATGCCGAACGGAGAAAATAGCAGCAGCTCATCTGTTCACACCTTGTTTCTGCCATGTGCTTGAACGCCAAGACGTTCGCGCTTCTGTGAGATGAAAGACGTCCTTCTGCATATGTGGTTGCTCACACCGGTGCACTTGTTAGTGTATCCATTCAGTCCTGGGCTGCGGGGCATTCAGAAGTGGCTCTGTGGAGACGTCTGCATAGAGGCAGCTGTCAGAACACGCACACTCGATTGTTCACCAAAACATATGCAGACGCGTCCTTAGCCTGTAGATTTGGATGCACAGAGTTCCCTGTGTTCGCAAGAGACAAGGGAATCGCGTCTGTACGCACAGAAGCAATAGCGGACCGTTTCCCTCGGAGTGAACGCGAAAGAGCCGTCTATATACTCGCAGACACGCGAACGTGCCTCAATGCGGTCACAGAGGCAGCAGCTTTTGCACAGATGCTCCTGGTGATTCTGGCACTTTCCAGGCACACTCCTGAAAGTCGCGCACACTGCTGTTCACTCGCTAAACGACCTCTTGGGAAACACGTCTCCGGTCGACGGACCGCTCAGATTGCTTCTCGTGTAACTGTGAACTGTGTCAGCGCAGGGAATCCGTCTCTGTTGAGCAGATGTCAATCCTGCCTCGCTTTTGCTTTGTTGCCTCTACCAAGATGATTTCCCGTTTCTCTCTTCACTGGAGCAGGCAGACACAGCCAACGCACATCAAGTGTCAAGAGACACGCTCTGCTGAGCTCAACGCTTGTGCAGATGCACATGTGCGACGAAGTCAACACACGTGCTTGTGGAGAGAAAGAAAGGGACTCCCAGGCGTGTGGAGCGACGGGGAGAAAGAGCGGGCGCTGAGGAACACAGTTTCAAACAGACTGTCTCCACACAAACAGGCACCTGTCTGCAGGTATCCTAGATCTTGATTCTTGAACTTGAGGAAACACGCGTCTGAGCAAAACTCCCAAACGCTTCCAGGAAAGACACAGGCTCTCCCACAAGCACACAAGTGTTTGCCCTCAGCTATAGATCAGGGACAAGCCTGTGAAGAGCAACCAAAGAGCTCGTCCGTCTTTCCCTCAATAGATGGGAGTAGGCGCGCTTGCGGATGTGTGCGTGTGTGTGGCCACGCGTTTGCTTAGGCATCAGTGTGTGAAAAGGTAGGTGCTTTTCTCTAGCTGCGTGTGCGTGCACGTGGTGCTGGGTGCACATCCCTGGGTGCTCGTGGAAAGGTTTCTGCATGGTTTTCGCTGAGGAATCGTGTGTGTGCACATGGACAAAGAGAAGGCGCAGCAACCAGGTTCCAGCGCCGAAGAAGGCAAAAGGCGAGGTTTCCGGCGCTATCTCCTTCTCTCCCCAGAGCTAGTCGCGCAAAGCAAGCCGCTAAGCCGGCGACCGGCAAGAGAGCTACAACGAAGCATGCCGAACGGAGAAAATAGCAGCAGCTCATCTGTTCACACCTTGTTTCTGCCATGTGCTTGAACGCCAAGACGTTCGCGCTTCTGTGAGATGAAAGACGTCCTTCTGCATATGTGGTTGCTCACACCGGTGCACTTGTTAGTGTATCCATTCAGTCCTGGGCTGCGGGGCATTCAGAAGTGGCTCTGTGGAGACGTCTGCATAGAGGCAGCTGTCAGAACACGCACACTCGATTGTTCACCAAAACATATGCAGACGCGTCCTTAGCCTGTAGATTTGGATGCACAGAGTTCCCTGTGTTCGCAAGAGACAAGGGAATCGCGTCTGTGCGCACAGAAGCAATAGCGGACCGTTTCCCTCGGAGTGAACGCGAAAGAGCCGTCTATATACTCGCAGACACGCGAACGTGCCTCAATGCGGTCACAGAGGCAGCAGCTTTTGCACAGATGCTCCTGGTGATTCTGGCACTTTCCAGGCACACTCCTGAAAGTCGCGCACACTGCTGTTCACTCGCTAAACGACCTCTTGGGAAACACGTCTCCAGTCGACGGACCGCTCAGATTGCTTCTCGTGTAACTGTGAACTGTGTCAGCGCAGGGAATCCGTCTCTGTTGAGCAGATGTCAATCCTGCCTCGCTTTTGCTTTGTTGCCTCTACCAAGATGATTTCCCGTTTCTCTCTTCACTGGAGCAGGCAGACACAGCCAACGCACATCAAGTGTCAAGAGACACGCTCTGCTGAGCTCAACGCTTGTGCAGATGCACATGTGCGACGAAGTCAACACACGTGCTTGTGGAGAGAAAGAAAGGGACTCCCAGGCGTGTGGAGCGACGGGGAGAAAGAGCGGGCGCTGAGGAACACAGTTTCAAACAGACTGTCTCCACACAAACAGACACCTGTCTGCAGGTATCCTAGATCTTGATTCTTGAACTTGAGGAAACACGCGTCTGAGCAAAACTCCCAAACGCTTCCAGGAAAGACACAGGCTCTCCCACAAGCACACAAGTGTTTGCCCTCAGCTATAGATCAGGGACAAGCCTGTGAAGAGATGCCCTGCTATTCTTTCGCCTTATGGCATCATGTGTTTCGTTCCTCTTGGAGATCGATTGTTAAACGTCTTTCCTAGGGCGACTGTGAAGCATTTGCCAGCGGAGGAGAAGTAGCACGGAGCAGCATTCAGTACTGCCTACGAGTGTCTTTGCTACCCTACTAGCGGAGCTCCAAGAACAGGCACACATCTTCAGGTACCTTCCAAATGTGGATTCCCCTGCAGCCCCGTAGGCGGGCGTGCAGTACGCCAACCGTCAACGGACGTTTTTCCCCTCAAGCCTGTCAGGACGTTGCTCGTCCGTCTTTCCCTCAATAGATGGGAGTAGGCGCGCTTGCGGATGTGTGCGTGTGTGTGGCCACGCGTTTGCTTAGGCATCAGTGTGTGAAAAGGTAGGTGCTTTTCTCTAGCTGCGTGTGCGTGCACGTGGTGCTGGGTGCACATCCCTGGGTGCTCGTGGAAAGGTTTCTGCATGGTTTTCGCTGAGGAATCGTGTGTGTGCACATGGACAAAGAGAAGGCGCAGCAACCAGGTTCCAGCGCCGAAGAAGGCAAAAGGCGAGGTTTCCGGCGCTATCTCCTTCTCTCCCCAGAGCTAGTCGCGCAAAGCAAGCCGCTAAGCCGGCGACCGGCAAGAGAGCTACAACGAAGCATGCCGAACGGAGAAAATAGCAGCAGCTCATCTGTTCACACCTTGTTTCTGCCATGTGCTTGAACGCCAAGACGTTCGCGCTTCTGTGAGATGAAAGACGTCCTTCTGCATATGTGGTTGCTCACACCGGTGCACTTGTTAGTGTATCCATTCAGTCCTGGGCTGCGGGGCATTCAGAAGTGGCTCTGTGGAGACGTCTGCATAGAGGCAGCTGTCAGAACACGCACACTCGATTGTTCACCAAAACATATGCAGACGCGTCCTTAGCCTGTAGATTTGGATGCACAGAGTTCCCTGTGTTCGCAAGAGACAAGGGAATCGCGTCTGTGCGCACAGAAGCAATAGCGGACCGTTTCCCTCGGAGTGAACGCGAAAGAGTCGTCTATATACTCGCAGACACGCGAACGTGCCTCAATGCGGTCACAGAGGCAGCAGCTTTTGCACAGATGCTCCTGGTGATTCTGGCACTTTCCAGGCACACTCCTGAAAGTCGCGCACACTGCTGTTCACTCGCTAAACGACCTCTTGGGAAACACGTCTCCGGTCGACGGACCGCTCAGATTGCTTCTCGTGTAACTGTGAACTGTGTCAGCGCAGGGAATCCGTCTCTGTTGAGCAGATGTCAATCCTGCCTCGCTTTTGCTTTGTTGCCTCTACCAAGATGATTTCCCGTTTCTCTCTTCACTGGAGCAGGCAGACACAGCCAACGCACATCAAGTGTCAAGAGACACGCTCTGCTGAGCTCAACGCTTGTGCAGATGCACATGTGCGACGAAGTCAACACACGTGCTTGTGGAGAGAAAGAAAGGGACTCCCAGGCGTGTGGAGCGACGGGGAGAAAGAGCGGGCGCTGAGGAACACAGTTTCAAACAGACTGTCTCCACACAAACAGGCACCTGTCTGCAGGTATCCTAGATCTTGATTCTTGAACTTGAGGAAACACGCGTCTGAGCAAAACTCCCAAACGCTTCCAGGAAAGACACAGGCTCTCCCACAAGCACACAAGTGTTTGCCCTCAGCTATAGATCAGGGACAAGCCTGTGAAGAGCAACCAAAGAGCTCGTCCGTCTTTCCCTCAATAGATGGGAGTAGGCGCGCTTGCGGATGTGTGCGTGTGTGTGGCCACGCGTTTGCTTAGGCATCAGTGTGTGAAAAGGTAGGTGCTTTTCTCTAGCTGCGTGTGCGTGCACGTGGTGCTGGGTGCACATCCCTGGGTGCTCGTGGAAAGGTTTCTGCATGGTTTTCGCTGAGGAATCGTGTGTGTGCACATGGACAAAGAGAAGGCGCAGCAACCAGGTTCCAGCGCCGAAGAAGGCAAAAGGCGAGGTTTCCGGCGCTATCTCCTTCTCTCCCCAGAGCTAGTCGCGCAAAGCAAGCCGCTAAGCCGGCGACCGGCAAGAGAGCTACAACGAAGCATGCCGAACGGAGAAAATAGCAGCAGCTCATCTGTTCACACCTTGTTTCTGCCATGTGCTTGAACGCCAAGACGTTCGCGCTTCTGTGAGATGAAAGACGTCCTTCTGCATATGTGGTTGCTCACACCGGTGCACTTGTTAGTGTATCCATTCAGTCCTGGGCTGCGGGGCATTCAGAAGTGGCTCTGTGGAGACGTCTGCATAGAGGCAGCTGTCAGAACACGCACACTCGATTGTTCACCAAAACATACGCAGACGCGTCCTTAGCCTGTAGATTTGGATGCACAGAGTTCCCTGTGTTCGCAAGAGACAAGGGAATCGCGTCTGTGCGCACAGAAGCAATAGCGGACCGTTTCCCTCGGAGTGAACGCGAAAGAGCCGTCTATATACTCGCAGACACGCGAACGTGCCTCAATGCGGTCACAGAGGCAGCAGCTTTTGCACAGATGCTCCTGGTGATTCTGGCACTTTCCAGGCACACTCCTGAAAGTCGCGCACACTGCTGTTCACTCGCTAAACGACCTCTTGGGAAACACGTCTCCGGTCGACGGACCGCTCAGATTGCTTCTCGTGTAACTGTGAACTGTGTCAGCGCAGGGAATCCGTCTCTGTTGAGCAGATGTCAATCCTGCCTCGCTTTTGCTTTGTTGCCTCTACCAAGATGATTTCCCGTTTCTCTCTTCACTGGAGCAGGCAGACACAGCCAACGCACATCAAGTGTCAAGAGACACGCTCTGCTGAGCTCAACGCTTGTGCAGATGCACATGTGCGACGAAGTCAACACACGTGCTTGTGGAGAGAAAGAAAGGGACTCCCAGGCGTGTGGAGCGACGGGGAGAAAGAGCGGGCGCTGAGGAACACAGTTTCAAACAGACTGTCTCCACACAAACAGGCACCTGTCTGCAGGTATCCTAGATCTTGATTCTTGAACTTGAGGAAACACGCGTCTGAGCAAAACTCCCAAACGCTTCCAGGAAAGACACAGGCTCTCCCACAAGCACACAAGTGTTTGCCCTCAGCTATAGATCAGGGACAAGCCTGTGAAGAGCAACCAAAGAGCTCGTCCGTCTTTCCCTCAATAGATGGGAGTAGGCGCGCTTGCGGATGTGTGCGTGTGTGTGGCCACGCGTTTGCTTAGGCATCAGTGTGTGAAAAGGTAGGTGCTTTTCTCTAGCTGCGTGTGCGTGCACGTGGTGCTGGGTGCACATCCCTGGGTGCTCGTGGAAAGGTTTCTGCATGGTTTTCGCTGAGGAATCGTGTGTGTGCACATGGACAAAGAGAAGGCGCAGCAACCAGGTTCCAGCGCCGAAGAAGGCAAAAGGCGAGGTTTCCGGCGCTATCTCCTTCTCTCCCCAGAGCTAGTCGCGCAAAGCAAGCCGCTAAGCCGGCGACCGGCAAGAGAGCTACAACGAAGCATGCCGAACGGAGAAAATAGCAGCAGCTCATCTGTTCACACCTTGTTTCTGCCATGTGCTTGAACGCCAAGACGTTCGCGCTTCTGTGAGATGAAAGACGTCCTTCTGCATATGTGGTTGCTCACACCGGTGCACTTGTTAGTGTATCCATTCAGTCCTGGGCTGCGGGGCATTCAGAAGTGGCTCTGTGGAGACGTCTGCATAGAGGCAGCTGTCAGAACACGCACACTCGATTGTTCACCAAAACATATGCAGACGCGTCCTTAGCCTGTAGATTTGGATGCACAGAGTTCCCTGTGTTCGCAAGAGACAAGGGAATCGCGTCTGTGCGCACAGAAGCAATAGCGGACCGTTTCCCTCGGAGTGAACGCGAAAGAGCCGTCTATATACTCGCAGACACGCGAACGTGCCTCAATGCGGTCACAGAGGCAGCAGCTTTTGCACAGATGCTCCTGGTGATTCTGGCACTTTCCAGGCACACTCCTGAAAGTCGCGCACACTGCTGTTCACTCGCTAAACGACCTCTTGGGAAACACGTCTCCGGTCGACGGACCGCTCAGATTGCTTCTCGTGTAACTGTGAACTGTGTCAGCGCAGGGAATCCGTCTCTGTTGAGCAGATGTCAATCCTGCCTCGCTTTTGCTTTGTTGCCTCTACCAAGATGATTTCCCGTTTCTCTCTTCACTGGAGCAGGCAGACACAGCCAACGCACATCAAGTGTCAAGAGACACGCTCTGCTGAGCTCAACGCTTGTGCAGATGCACATGTGCGACGAAGTCAACACACGTGCTTGTGGAGAGAAAGAAAGGGACTCCCAGGCGTGTGGAGCGACGGGGAGAAAGAGCGGGCGCTGAGGAACACAGTTTCAAACAGACTGTCTCCACACAAACAGGCACCTGTCTGCAGGTATCCTAGATCTTGATTCTTGAACTTGAGGAAACACGCGTCTGAGCAAAACTCCCAAACGCTTCCAGGAAAGACACAGGCTCTCCCACAAGCACACAAGTGTTTGCCCTCAGCTATAGATCAGGGACAAGCCTGTGAAGAGATGCCCTGCTATTCCTTCGCCTTATGGCATCATGTGTTTCGTTCCTCTTGGAGATCGATTGTTAAACGTCTTTCCTAGGGCGACTGTGAAGCATTTGCCAGCGGAGGAGAAGTAGCACGGAGCAGCATTCAGTACTGCCTACGAGTGTCTTTGCTACCCTACTAGCGGAGCTCCAAGAACAGGCGCACATCTTCAGGTACCTTCCAAATGTGGATTCCCCTGCAGCCCCGTAGGCGGGCGTGCAGTACGCCAACCGTCAACGGACGTTTTTCCCCTCAAGCCTGTCAGGACGTTGCTCGTCCGTCTTTCCCTCAATAGATGGGAGTAGGCGCGCTTGCGGATGTGTGCGTGTGTGTGGCCACGCGTTTGCTTAGGCATCAGTGTGTGAAAAGGTAGGTGCTTTTCTCTAGCTGCGTGTGCGTGCACGTGGTGCTGGGTGCACATCCCTGGGTGCTCGTGGAAAGGTTTCTGCATGGTTTTCGCTGAGGAATCGTGTGTGTGCACATGGACAAAGAGAAGGCGCAGCAACCAGGTTCCAGCGCCGAAGAAGGCAAAAGGCGAGGTTTCCGGCGCTATCTCCTTCTCTCCCCAGAGCTAGTCGCGCAAAGCAAGCCGCTAAGCCGGCGACCGGCAAGAGAGCTACAACGAAGCATGCCGAACGGAGAAAATAGCAGCAGCTCATCTGTTCACACCTTGTTTCTGCCATGTGCTTGAACGCCAAGACGTTCGCGCTTCTGTGAGATGAAAGACGTCCTTCTGCATATGTGGTTGCTCACACCGGTGCACTTGTTAGTGTATCCATTCAGTCCTGGGCTGCGGGGCATTCAGAAGTGGCTCTGTGGAGACGTCTGCATAGAGGCAGCTGTCAGAACACGCACACTCGATTGTTCACCAAAACATATGCAGACGCGTCCTTAGCCTGTAGATTTGGATGCACAGAGTTCCCTGTGTTCGCAAGAGACAAGGGAATCGCGTCTGTGCGCACAGAAGCAATAGCGGACCGTTTCCCTCGGAGTGAACGCGAAAGAGCCGTCTATATACTCGCAGACACGCGAACGTGCCTCAATGCGGTCACAGAGGCAGCAGCTTTTGCACAGATGCTCCTGGTGATTCTGGCACTTTCCAGGCACACTCCTGAAAGTCGCGCACACTGCTGTTCACTCGCTAAACGACCTCTTGGGAAACACGTCTCCGGTCGACGGACCGCTCAGATTGCTTCTCGTGTAACTGTGAACTGTGTCAGCGCAGGGAATCCGTCTCTGTTGAGCAGATGTCAATCCTGCCTCGCTTTTGCTTTGTTGCCTCTACCAAGATGATTTCCCGTTTCTCTCTTCACTGGAGCAGGCAGACACAGCCAACGCACATCAAGTGTCAAGAGACACGCTCTGCTGAGCTCAACGCTTGTGCAGATGCACATGTGCGACGAAGTCAACACACGTGCTTGTGGAGAGAAAGAAAGGGACTCCCAGGCGTGTGGAGCGACGGGGAGAAAGAGCGGGCGCTGAGGAACACAGTTTCAAACAGACTGTCTCCACACAAACAGGCACCTGTCTGCAGGTATCCTAGATCTTGATTCTTGAACTTGAGGAAACACGCGTCTGAGCAAAACTCCCAAACGCTTCCAGGAAAGACACAGGCTCTCCCACAAGCACACAAGTGTTTGCCCTCAGCTATAGATCAGGGACAAGCCTGTGAAGAGCAACCAAAGAGCTCGTCCGTCTTTCCCTCAATAGATGGGAGTAGGCGCGCTTGCGGATGTGTGCGTGTGTGTGGCCACGCGTTTGCTTAGGCATCAGTGTGTGAAAAGGTAGGTGCTTTTCTCTAGCTGCGTGTGCGTGCACGTGGTGCTGGGTGCACATCCCTGGGTGCTCGTGGAAAGGTTTCTGCATGGTTTTCGCTGAGGAATCGTGTGTGTGCACATGGACAAAGAGAAGGCGCAGCAACCAGGTTCCAGCGCCGAAGAAGGCAAAAGGCGAGGTTTCCGGCGCTATCTCCTTCTCTCCCCAGAGCTAGTCGCGCAAAGCAAGCCGCTAAGCCGGCGACCGGCAAGAGAGCTACAACGAAGCATGCCGAACGGAGAAAATAGCAGCAGCTCATCTGTTCACACCTTGTTTCTGCCATGTGCTTGAACGCCAAGACGTTCGCGCTTCTGTGAGATGAAAGACGTCCTTCTGCATATGTGGTTGCTCACACCGGTGCACTTGTTAGTGTATCCATTCAGTCCTGGGCTGCGGGGCATTCAGAAGTGGCTCTGTGGAGACGTCTGCATAGAGGCAGCTGTCAGAACACGCACACTCGATTGTTCACCAAAACATATGCAGACGCGTCCTTAGCCTGTAGATTTGGATGCACAGAGTTCCCTGTGTTCGCAAGAGACAAGGGAATCGCGTCTGTGCGCACAGAAGCAATAGCGGACCGTTTCCCTCGGAGTGAACGCGAAAGAGCCGTCTATATACTCGCAGACACGCGAACGTGCCTCAATGCGGTCACAGAGGCAGCAGCTTTTGCACAGATGCTCCTGGTGATTCTGGCACTTTCCAGGCACACTCCTGAAAGTCGCGCACACTGCTGTTCACTCGCTAAACGACCTCTTGGGAAACACGTCTCCGGTCGACGGACCGCTCAGATTGCTTCTCGTGTAACTGTGAACTGTGTCAGCGCAGGGAATCCGTCTCTGTTGAGCAGATGTCAATCCTGCCTCGCTTTTGCTTTGTTGCCTCTACCAAGATGATTTCCCGTTTCTCTCTTCACTGGAGCAGGCAGACACAGCCAACGCACATCAAGTGTCAAGAGACACGCTCTGCTGAGCTCAACGCTTGTGCAGATGCACATGTGCGACGAAGTCAACACACGTGCTTGTGGAGAGAAAGAAAGGGACTCCCAGGCGTGTGGAGCGACGGGGAGAAAGAGCGGGCGCTGAGGAACACAGTTTCAAACAGACTGTCTCCACACAAACAGGCACCTGTCTGCAGGTATCCTAGATCTTGATTCTTGAACTTGAGGAAACACGCGTCTGAGCAAAACTCCCAAACGCTTCCAGGAAAGACACAGGCTCTCCCACAAGCACACAAGTGTTTGCCCTCAGCTATAGATCAGGGACAAGCCTGTGAAGAGATGCCCTGCTATTCTTTCGCCTTATGGCATCATGTGTTTCGTTCCTCTTGGAGATCGATTGTTAAACGTCTTTCCTAGGGCGACTGTGAAGCATTTGCCAGCGGAGGAGAAGTAGCACGGAGCAGCATTCAGTACTGCCTACGAGTGTCTTTGCTACCCTACTAGCGGAGCTCCAAGAACAGGCGCACATCTTCAGGTACCTTCCAAATGTGGATTCCCCTGCAGCCCCGTAGGCGGGCGTGCAGTACGCCAACCGTCAACGGACGTTTTTCCCCTCAAGCCTGTCAGGACGTTGCTCGTCCGTCTTTCCCTCAATAGATGGGAGTAGGCGCGCTTGCGGATGTGTGCGTGTGTGTGGCCACGCGTTTGCTTAGGCATCAGTGTGTGAAAAGGTAGGTGCTTTTCTCTAGCTGCGTGTGCGTGCACGTGGTGCTGGGTGCACATCCCTGGGTGCTCGTGGAAAGGTTTCTGCATGGTTTTCGCTGAGGAATCGTGTGTGTGCACATGGACAAAGAGAAGGCACAGCAACCAGGTTCCAGCGCCGAAGAAGGCAAAAGGCGAGGTTTCCGGCGCTATCTCCTTCTCTCCCCAGAGCTAGTCGCGCAAAGCAAGCCGCTAAGCCGGCGACCGGCAAGAGAGCTACAACGAAGCATGCCGAACGGAGAAAATAGCAGCAGCTCATCTGTTCACACCTTGTTTCTGCCATGTGCTTGAACGCCAAGACGTTCGCGCTTCTGTGAGATGAAAGACGTCCTTCTGCATATGTGGTTGCTCACACCGGTGCACTTGTTAGTGTATCCATTCAGTCCTGGGCTGCGGGGCATTCAGAAGTGGCTCTGTGGAGACGTCTGCATAGAGGCAGCTGTCAGAACACGCACACTCGATTGTTCACCAAAACATACGCAGACGCGTCCTTAGCCTGTAGATTTGGATGCACAGAGTTCCCTGTGTTCGCAAGAGACAAGGGAATCGCGTCTGTGCGCACAGAAGCAATAGCGGACCGTTTCCCTCGGAGTGAACGCGAAAGAGCCGTCTATATACTCGCAGACACGCGAACGTGCCTCAATGCGGTCACAGAGGCAGCAGCTTTTGCACAGATGCTCCTGGTGATTCTGGCACTTTCCAGGCACACTCCTGAAAGTCGCGCACACTGCTGTTCACTCGCTAAACGACCTCTTGGGAAACACGTCTCCGGTCGACGGACCGCTCAGATTGCTTCTCGTGTAACTGTGAACTGTGTCAGCGCAGGGAATCCGTCTCTGTTGAGCAGATGTCGATCCTGCCTCGCTTTTGCTTTGTTGCCTCTACCAAGATGATTTCCCGTTTCTCTCTTCACTGGAGCAGGCAGACACAGCCAACGCACATCAAGTGTCAAGAGACACGCTCTGCTGAGCTCAACGCTTGTGCAGATGCACATGTGCGACGAAGTCAACACACGTGCTTGTGGAGAGAAAGAAAGGGACTCCCAGGCGTGTGGAGCGACGGGGAGAAAGAGCGGGCGCTGAGGAACACAGTTTCAAACAGACTGTCTCCACACAAACAGGCACCTGTCTGCAGGTATCCTAGATCTTGATTCTTGAACTTGAGGAAACACGCGTCTGAGCAAAACTCCCAAACGCTTCCAGGAAAGACACAGGCTCTCCCACAAGCACACAAGTGTTTGCCCTCAGCTATAGATCAGGGACAAGCCTGTGAAGAGCAACCAAAGAGCTCGTCCGTCTTTCCCTCAATAGATGGGAGTAGGCGCGCTTGCGGATGTGTGCGTGTGTGTGGCCACGCGTTTGCTTAGGCATCAGTGTGTGAAAAGGTAGGTGCTTTTCTCTAGCTGCGTGTGCGTGCACGTGGTGCTGGGTGCACATCCCTGGGTGCTCGTGGAAAGGTTTCTGCATGGTTTTCGCTGAGGAATCGTGTGTGTGCACATGGACAAAGAGAAGGCGCAGCAACCAGGTTCCAGCGCCGAAGAAGGCAAAAGGCGAGGTTTCCGGCGCTATCTCCTTCTCTCCCCAGAGCTAGTCGCGCAAAGCAAGCCGCTAAGCCGGCGACCGGCAAGAGAGCTACAACGAAGCATGCCGAACGGAGAAAATAGCAGCAGCTCATCTGTTCACACCTTGTTTCTGCCATGTGCTTGAACGCCAAGACGTTCGCGCTTCTGTGAGATGAAAGACGTCCTTCTGCATATGTGGTTGCTCACACCGGTGCACTTGTTAGTGTATCCATTCAGTCCTGGGCTGCGGGGCATTCAGAAGTGGCTCTGTGGAGACGTCTGCATAGAGGCAGCTGTCAGAACACGCACACTCGATTGTTCACCAAAACATATGCAGACGCGTCCTTAGCCTGTAGATTTGGATGCACAGAGTTCCCTGTGTTCGCAAGAGACAAGGGAATCGCGTCTGTGCGCACAGAAGCAATAGCGGACCGTTTCCCTCGGAGTGAACGCGAAAGAGCCGTCTATATACTCGCAGACACGCGAACGTGCCTCAATGCGGTCACAGAGGCAGCAGCTTTTGCACAGATGCTCCTGGTGATTCTGGCACTTTCCAGGCACACTCCTGAAAGTCGCGCACACTGCTGTTCACTCGCTAAACGACCTCTTGGGAAACACGTCTCCGGTCGACGGACCGCTCAGATTGCTTCTCGTGTAACTGTGAACTGTGTCAGCGCAGGGAATCCGTCTCTGTTGAGCAGATGTCAATCCTGCCTCGCTTTTGCTTTGTTGCCTCTACCAAGATGATTTCCCGTTTCTCTCTTCACTGGAGCAGGCAGACACAGCCAACGCACATCAAGTGTCAAGAGACACGCTCTGCTGAGCTCAACGCTTGTGCAGATGCACATGTGCGACGAAGTCAACACACGTGCTTGTGGAGAGAAAGAAAGGGACTCCCAGGCGTGTGGAGCGACGGGGAGAAAGAGCGGGCGCTGAGGAACACAGTTTCAAACAGACTGTCTCCACACAAACAGGCACCTGTCTGCAGGTATCCTAGATCTTGATTCTTGAACTTGAGGAAACACGCGTCTGAGCAAAACTCCCAAACGCTTCCAGGAAAGACACAGGCTCTCCCACAAGCACACAAGTGTTTGCCCTCAGCTATAGATCAGGGACAAGCCTGTGAAGAGCAACCAAAGAGCTCGTCCGTCTTTCCCTCAATAGATGGGAGTAGGCGCGCTTGCGGATGTGTGCGTGTGTGTGGCCACGCGTTTGCTTAGGCATCAGTGTGTGAAAAGGTAGGTGCTTTTCTCTAGCTGCGTGTGCGTGCACGTGGTGCTGGGTGCACATCCCTGGGTGCTCGTGGAAAGGTTTCTGCATGGTTTTCGCTGAGGAATCGTGTGTGTGCACATGGACAAAGAGAAGGCGCAGCAACCAGGTTCCAGCGCCGAAGAAGGCAAAAGGCGAGGTTTCCGGCGCTATCTCCTTCTCTCCCCAGAGCTAGTCGCGCAAAGCAAGCCGCTAAGCCGGCGACCGGCAAGAGAGCTACAACGAAGCATGCCGAACGGAGAAAATAGCAGCAGCTCATCTGTTCACACCTTGTTTCTGCCATGTGCTTGAACGCCAAGACGTTCGCGCTTCTGTGAGATGAAAGACGTCCTTCTGCATATGTGGTTGCTCACACCGGTGCACTTGTTAGTGTATCCATTCAGTCCTGGGCTGCGGGGCATTCAGAAGTGGCTCTGTGGAGACGTCTGCATAGAGGCAGCTGTCAGAACACGCACACTCGATTGTTCACCAAAACATATGCAGACGCGTCCTTAGCCTGTAGATTTGGATGCACAGAGTTCCCTGTGTTCGCAAGAGACAAGGGAATCGCGTCTGTGCGCACAGAAGCAATAGCGGACCGTTTCCCTCGGAGTGAACGCGAAAGAGCCGTCTATATACTCGCAGACACGCGAACGTGCCTCAATGCGGTCACAGAGGCAGCAGCTTTTGCACAGATGCTCCTGGTGATTCTGGCACTTTCCAGGCACACTCCTGAAAGTCGCGCACACTGCTGTTCACTCGCTAAACGACCTCTTGGGAAACACGTCTCCGGTCGACGGACCGCTCAGATTGCTTCTCGTGTAACTGTGAACTGTGTCAGCGCAGGGAATCCGTCTCTGTTGAGCAGATGTCAATCCTGCCTCGCTTTTGCTTTGTTGCCTCTACCAAGATGATTTCCCGTTTCTCTCTTCACTGGAGCAGGCAGACACAGCCAACGCACATCAAGTGTCAAGAGACACGCTCTGCTGAGCTCAACGCTTGTGCAGATGCACATGTGCGACGAAGTCAACACACGTGCTTGTGGAGAGAAAGAAAGGGACTCCCAGGCGTGTGGAGCGACGGGGAGAAAGAGCGGGCGCTGAGGAACACAGTTTCAAACAGACTGTCTCCACACAAACAGGCACCTGTCTGCAGGTATCCTAGATCTTGATTCTTGAACTTGAGGAAACACGCGTCTGAGCAAAACTCCCAAACGCTTCCAGGAAAGACACAGGCTCTCCCACAAGCACACAAGTGTTTGCCCTCAGCTATAGATCAGGGACAAGCCTGTGAAGAGATGCCCTGCTATTCTTTCGCCTTATGGCATCATGTGTTTCGTTCCTCTTGGAGATCGATTGTTAAACGTCTTTCCTAGGGCGACTGTGAAGCATTTGCCAGCGGAGGAGAAGTAGCACGGAGCAGCATTCAGTACTGCCTACGAGTGTCTTTGCTACCCTACTAGCGGAGCTCCAAGAACAGGCGCACATCTTCAGGTACCTTCCAAATGTGGATTCCCCTGCAGCCCCGTAGGCGGGCGTGCAGTACGCCAACCGTCAACGGACGTTTTTCCCCTCAAGCCTGTCAGGACGTTGCTCGTCCGTCTTTCCCTCAATAGATGGGAGTAGGCGCGCTTGCGGATGTGTGCGTGTGTGTGGCCACGCGTTTGCTTAGGCATCAGTGTGTGAAAAGGTAGGTGCTTTTCTCTAGCTGCGTGTGCGTGCACGTGGTGCTGGGTGCACATCCCTGGGTGCTCGTGGAAAGGTTTCTGCATGGTTTTCGCTGAGGAATCGTGTGTGTGCACATGGACAAAGAGAAGGCGCAGCAACCAGGTTCCAGCGCCGAAGAAGGCAAAAGGCGAGGTTTCCGGCGCTATCTCCTTCTCTCCCCAGAGCTAGTCGCGCAAAGCAAGCCGCTAAGCCGGCGACCGGCAAGAGAGCTACAACGAAGCATGCCGAACGGAGAAAATAGCAGCAGCTCATCTGTTCACACCTTGTTTCTGCCATGTGCTTGAACGCCAAGACGTTCGCGCTTCTGTGAGATGAAAGACGTCCTTCTGCATATGTGGTTGCTCACACCGGTGCACTTGTTAGTGTATCCATTCAGTCCTGGGCTGCGGGGCATTCAGAAGTGGCTCTGTGGAGACGTCTGCATAGAGGCAGCTGTCAGAACACGCACACTCGATTGTTCACCAAAACATACGCAGACGCGTCCTTAGCCTGTAGATTTGGATGCACAGAGTTCCCTGTGTTCGCAAGAGACAAGGGAATCGCGTCTGTGCGCACAGAAGCAATAGCGGACCGTTTCCCTCGGAGTGAACGCGAAAGAGCCGTCTATATACTCGCAGACACGCGAACGTGCCTCAATGCGGTCACAGAGGCAGCAGCTTTTGCACAGATGCTCCTGGTGATTCTGGCACTTTCCAGGCACACTCCTGAAAGTCGCGCACACTGCTGTTCACTCGCTAAACGACCTCTTGGGAAACACGTCTCCGGTCGACGGACCGCTCAGATTGCTTCTCGTGTAACTGTGAACTGTGTCAGCGCAGGGAATCCGTCTCTGTTGAGCAGATGTCAATCCTGCCTCGCTTTTGCTTTGTTGCCTCTACCAAGATGATTTCCCGTTTCTCTCTTCACTGGAGCAGGCAGACACAGCCAACGCACATCAAGTGTCAAGAGACACGCTCTGCTGAGCTCAACGCTTGTGCAGATGCACATGTGCGACGAAGTCAACACACGTGCTTGTGGAGAGAAAGAAAGGGACTCCCAGGCGTGTGGAGCGACGGGGAGAAAGAGCGGGCGCTGAGGAACACAGTTTCAAACAGACTGTCTCCACACAAACAGGCACCTGTCTGCAGGTATCCTAGATCTTGATTCTTGAACTTGAGGAAACACGCGTCTGAGCAAAACTCCCAAACGCTTCCAGGAAAGACACAGGCTCTCCCACAAGCACACAAGTGTTTGCCCTCAGCTATAGATCAGGGACAAGCCTGTGAAGAGATGCCCTGCTATTCCTTCGCCTTATGGCATCATGTGTTTCGTTCCTCTTGGAGATCGATTGTTAAACGTCTTTCCTAGGGCGACTGTGAAGCATTTGCCAGCGGAGGAGAAGTAGCACGGAGCAGCATTCAGTACTGCCTACGAGTGTCTTTGCTACCCTACTAGCGGAGCTCCAAGAACAGGCGCACATCTTCAGGTACCTTCCAAATGTGGATTCCCCTGCAGCCCCGTAGGCGGGCGTGCAGTACGCCAACCGTCAACGGACGTTTTTCCCCTCAAGCCTGTCAGGACGTTGCTCGTCCGTCTTTCCCTCAATAGATGGGAGTAGGCGCGCTTGCGGATGTGTGCGTGTGTGTGGCCACGCGTTTGCTTAGGCATCAGTGTGTGAAAAGGTAGGTGCTTTTCTCTAGCTGCGTGTGCGTGCACGTGGTGCTGGGTGCACATCCCTGGGTGCTCGTGGAAAGGTTTCTGCATGGTTTTCGCTGAGGAATCGTGTGTGTGCACATGGACAAAGAGAAGGCGCAGCAACCAGGTTCCAGCGCCGAAGAAGGCAAAAGGCGAGGTTTCCGGCGCTATCTCCTTCTCTCCCCAGAGCTAGTCGCGCAAAGCAAGCCGCTAAGCCGGCGACCGGCAAGAGAGCTACAACGAAGCATGCCGAACGGAGAAAATAGCAGCAGCTCATCTGTTCACACCTTGTTTCTGCCATGTGCTTGAACGCCAAGACGTTCGCGCTTCTGTGAGATGAAAGACGTCCTTCTGCATATGTGGTTGCTCACACCGGTGCACTTGTTAGTGTATCCATTCAGTCCTGGGCTGCGGGGCATTCAGAAGTGGCTCTGTGGAGACGTCTGCATAGAGGCAGCTGTCAGAACACGCACACTCGATTGTTCACCAAAACATATGCAGACGCGTCCTTAGCCTGTAGATTTGGATGCACAGAGTTCCCTGTGTTCGCAAGAGACAAGGGAATCGCGTCTGTGCGCACAGAAGCAATAGCGGACCGTTTCCCTCGGAGTGAACGCGAAAGAGCCGTCTATATACTCGCAGACACGCGAACGTGCCTCAATGCGGTCACAGAGGCAGCAGCTTTTGCACAGATGCTCCTGGTGATTCTGGCACTTTCCAGGCACACTCCTGAAAGTCGCGCACACTGCTGTTCACTCGCTAAACGACCTCTTGGGAAACACGTCTCCGGTCGACGGACCGCTCAGATTGCTTCTCGTGTAACTGTGAACTGTGTCAGCGCAGGGAATCCGTCTCTGTTGAGCAGATGTCAATCCTGCCTCGCTTTTGCTTTGTTGCCTCTACCAAGATGATTTCCCGTTTCTCTCTTCACTGGAGCAGGCAGACACAGCCAACGCACATCAAGTGTCAAGAGACACGCTCTGCTGAGCTCAACGCTTGTGCAGATGCACATGTGCGACGAAGTCAACACACGTGCTTGTGGAGAGAAAGAAAGGGACTCCCAGGCGTGTGGAGCGACGGGGAGAAAGAGCGGGCGCTGAGGAACACAGTTTCAAACAGACTGTCTCCACACAAACAGGCACCTGTCTGCAGGTATCCTAGATCTTGATTCTTGAACTTGAGGAAACACGCGTCTGAGCAAAACTCCCAAACGCTTCCAGGAAAGACACAGGCTCTCCCACAAGCACACAAGTGTTTGCCCTCAGCTATAGATCAGGGACAAGCCTGTGAAGAGCAACCAAAGAGCTCGTCCGTCTTTCTCTCAATAGATGGGAGTAGGCGCGCTTGCGGATGTGTGCGTGTGTGTGGCCACGCGTTTGCTTAGGCATCAGTGTGTGAAAAGGTAGGTGCTTTTCTCTAGCTGCGTGTGCGTGCACGTGGTGCTGGGTGCACATCCCTGGGTGCTCGTGGAAAGGTTTCTGCATGGTTTTCGCTGAGGAATCGTGTGTGTGCACATGGACAAAGAGAAGGCGCAGCAACCAGGTTCCAGCGCCGAAGAAGGCAAAAGGCGAGGTTTCCGGCGCTATCTCCTTCTCTCCCCAGAGCTAGTCGCGCAAAGCAAGCCGCTAAGCCGGCGACCGGCAAGAGAGCTACAACGAAGCATGCCGAACGGAGAAAATAGCAGCAGCTCATCTGTTCACACCTTGTTTCTGCCATGTGCTTGAACGCCAAGACGTTCGCGCTTCTGTGAGATGAAAGACGTCCTTCTGCATATGTGGTTGCTCACACCGGTGCACTTGTTAGTGTATCCATTCAGTCCTGGGCTGCGGGGCATTCAGAAGTGGCTCTGTGGAGACGTCTGCATAGAGGCAGCTGTCAGAACACGCACACTCGATTGTTCACCAAAACATATGCAGACGCGTCCTTAGCCTGTAGATTTGGATGCACAGAGTTCCCTGTGTTCGCAAGAGACAAGGGAATCGCGTCTGTGCGCACAGAAGCAATAGCGGACCGTTTCCCTCGGAGTGAACGCGAAAGAGCCGTCTATATACTCGCAGACACGCGAACGTGCCTCAATGCGGTCACAGAGGCAGCAGCTTTTGCACAGATGCTCCTGGTGATTCTGGCACTTTCCAGGCACACTCCTGAAAGTCGCGCACACTGCTGTTCACTCGCTAAACGACCTCTTGGGAAACACGTCTCCGGTCGACGGACCGCTCAGATTGCTTCTCGTGTAACTGTGAACTGTGTCAGCGCAGGGAATCCGTCTCTGTTGAGCAGATGTCAATCCTGCCTCGCTTTTGCTTTGTTGCCTCTACCAAGATGATTTCCCGTTTCTCTCTTCACTGGAGCAGGCAGACACAGCCAACGCACATCAAGTGTCAAGAGACACGCTCTGCTGAGCTCAACGCTTGTGCAGATGCACATGTGCGACGAAGTCAACACACGTGCTTGTGGAGAGAAAGAAAGGGACTCCCAGGCGTGTGGAGCGACGGGGAGAAAGAGCGGGCGCTGAGGAACACAGTTTCAAACAGACTGTCTCCACACAAACAGGCACCTGTCTGCAGGTATCCTAGATCTTGATTCTTGAACTTGAGGAAACACGCGTCTGAGCAAAACTCCCAAACGCTTCCAGGAAAGACACAGGCTCTCCCACAAGCACACAAGTGTTTGCCCTCAGCTATAGATCAGGGACAAGCCTGTGAAGAGCAACCAAAGAGCTCGTCCGTCTTTCCCTCAATAGATGGGAGTAGGCGCGCTTGCGGATGTGTGCGTGTGTGTGGCCACGCGTTTGCTTAGGCATCAGTGTGTGAAAAGGTAGGTGCTTTTCTCTAGCTGCGTGTGCGTGCACGTGGTGCTGGGTGCACATCCCTGGGTGCTCGTGGAAAGGTTTCTGCATGGTTTTCGCTGAGGAATCGTGTGTGTGCACATGGACAAAGAGAAGGCGCAGCAACCAGGTTCCAGCGCCGAAGAAGGCAAAAGGCGAGGTTTCCGGCGCTATCTCCTTCTCTCCCCAGAGCTAGTCGCGCAAAGCAAGCCGCTAAGCCGGCGACCGGCAAGAGAGCTACAACGAAGCATGCCGAACGGAGAAAATAGCAGCAGCTCATCTGTTCACACCTTGTTTCTGCCATGTGCTTGAACGCCAAGACGTTCGCGCTTCTGTGAGATGAAAGACGTCCTTCTGCATATGTGGTTGCTCACACCGGTGCACTTGTTAGTGTATCCATTCAGTCCTGGGCTGCGGGGCATTCAGAAGTGGCTCTGTGGAGACGTCTGCATAGAGGCAGCTGTCAGAACACGCACACTCGATTGTTCACCAAAACATATGCAGACGCGTCCTTAGCCTGTAGATTTGGATGCACAGAGTTCCCTGTGTTCGCAAGAGACAAGGGAATCGCGTCTGTGCGCACAGAAGCAATAGCGGACCGTTTCCCTCGGAGTGAACGCGAAAGAGCCGTCTATATACTCGCAGACACGCGAACGTGCCTCAATGCGGTCACAGAGGCAGCAGCTTTTGCACAGATGCTCCTGGTGATTCTGGCACTTTCCAGGCACACTCCTGAAAGTCGCGCACACTGCTGTTCACTCGCTAAACGACCTCTTGGGAAACACGTCTCCGGTCGACGGACCGCTCAGATTGCTTCTCGTGTAACTGTGAACTGTGTCAGCGCAGGGAATCCGTCTCTGTTGAGCAGATGTCAATCCTGCCTCGCTTTTGCTTTGTTGCCTCTACCAAGATGATTTCCCGTTTCTCTCTTCACTGGAGCAGGCAGACACAGCCAACGCACATCAAGTGTCAAGAGACACGCTCTGCTGAGCTCAACGCTTGTGCAGATGCACATGTGCGACGAAGTCAACACACGTGCTTGTGGAGAGAAAGAAAGGGACTCCCAGGCGTGTGGAGCGACGGGGAGAAAGAGCGGGCGCTGAGGAACACAGTTTCAAACAGACTGTCTCCACACAAACAGGCACCTGTCTGCAGGTATCCTAGATCTTGATTCTTGAACTTGAGGAAACACGCGTCTGAGCAAAACTCCCAAACGCTTCCAGGAAAGACACAGGCTCTCCCACAAGCACACAAGTGTTTGCCCTCAGCTATAGATCAGGGACAAGCTTGTGAAGAGATGCCCTGCTATTCTTTCGCCTTATGGCATCATGTGTTTCGTTCCTCTCGGAGATCGATTGTTAAACGTCTTTCCTAGGGCGACTGTGAAGCATTTGCCAGCGGAGGAGAAGTAGCACGGAGCAGCATTCAGTACTGCCTACGAGTGTCTTTGCTACCCTACTAGCGGAGCTCCAAGAACAGGCACACATCTTCAGGTACCTTCCAAATGTGGATTCCCCTGCAGCCCCGTAGGCGGGCGTGCAGTACGCCAACCGTCAACGGACGTTTTTCCCCTCAAGCCTGTCAGGACGTTGCTCGTCCGTCTTTCCCTCAATAGATGGGAGTAGGCGCGCTTGCGGATGTGTGCGTGTGTGTGGCCACGCGTTTGCTTAGGCATCAGTGTGTGAAAAGGTAGGTGCTTTTCTCTAGCTGCGTGTGCGTGCACGTGGTGCTGGGTGCACATCCCTGGGTGCTCGTGGAAAGGTTTCTGCATGGTTTTCGCTGAGGAATCGTGTGTGTGCACATGGACAAAGAGAAGGCGCAGCAACCAGGTTCCAGCGCCGAAGAAGGCAAAAGGCGAGGTTTCCGGCGCTATCTCCTTCTCTCCCCAGAGCTAGTCGCGCAAAGCAAGCCGCTAAGCCGGCGACCGGCAAGAGAGCTACAACGAAGCATGCCGAACGGAGAAAATAGCAGCAGCTCATCTGTTCACACCTTGTTTCTGCCATGTGCTTGAACGCCAAGACGTTCGCGCTTCTGTGAGATGAAAGACGTCCTTCTGCATATGTGGTTGCTCACACCGGTGCACTTGTTAGTGTATCCATTCAGTCCTGGGCTGCGGGGCATTCAGAAGTGGCTCTGTGGAGACGTCTGCATAGAGGCAGCTGTCAGAACACGCACACTCGATTGTTCACCAAAACATATGCAGACGCGTCCTTAGCCTGTAGATTTGGATGCACAGAGTTCCCTGTGTTCGCAAGAGACAAGGGAATCGCGTCTGTGCGCACAGAAGCAATAGCGGACCGTTTCCCTCGGAGTGAACGCGAAAGAGCCGTCTATATACTCGCAGACACGCGAACGTGCCTCAATGCGGTCACAGAGGCAGCAGCTTTTGCACAGATGCTCCTGGTGATTCTGGCACTTTCCAGGCACACTCCTGAAAGTCGCGCACACTGCTGTTCACTCGCTAAACGACCTCTTGGGAAACACGTCTCCGGTCGACGGACCGCTCAGATTGCTTCTCGTGTAACTGTGAACTGTGTCAGCGCAGGGAATCCGTCTCTGTTGAGCAGATGTCAATCCTGCCTCGCTTTTGCTTTGTTGCCTCTACCAAGATGATTTCCCGTTTCTCTCTTCACTGGAGCAGGCAGACACAGCCAACGCACATCAAGTGTCAAGAGACACGCTCTGCTGAGCTCAACGCTTGTGCAGATGCACATGTGCGACGAAGTCAACACACGTGCTTGTGGAGAGAAAGAAAGGGACTCCCAGGCGTGTGGAGCGACGGGGAGAAAGAGCGGGCGCTGAGGAACACAGTTTCAAACAGACTGTCTCCACACAAACAGGCACCTGTCTGCAGGTATCCTAGATCTTGATTCTTGAACTTGAGGAAACACGCGTCTGAGCAAAACTCCCAAACGCTTCCAGGAAAGACACAGGCTCTCCCACAAGCACACAAGTGTTTGCCCTCAGCTATAGATCAGGGACAAGCCTGTGAAGAGCAACCAAAGAGCTCGTCCGTCTTTCCCTCAATAGATGGGAGTAGGCGCGCTTGCGGATGTGTGCGTGTGTGTGGCCACGCGTTTGCTTAGGCATCAGTGTGTGAAAAGGTAGGTGCTTTTCTCTAGCTGCGTGTGCGTGCACGTGGTGCTGGGTGCACATCCCTGGGTGCTCGTGGAAAGGTTTCTGCATGGTTTTCGCTGAGGAATCGTGTGTGTGCACATGGACAAAGAGAAGGCGCAGCAACCAGGTTCCAGCGCCGAAGAAGGCAAAAGGCGAGGTTTCCGGCGCTATCTCCTTCTCTCCCCAGAGCTAGTCGCGCAAAGCAAGCCGCTAAGCCGGCGACCGGCAAGAGAGCTACAACGAAGCATGCCGAACGGAGAAAATAGCAGCAGCTCATCTGTTCACACCTTGTTTCTGCCATGTGCTTGAACGCCAAGACGTTCGCGCTTCTGTGAGATGAAAGACGTCCTTCTGCATATGTGGTTGCTCACACCGGTGCACTTGTTAGTGTATCCATTCAGTCCTGGGCTGCGGGGCATTCAGAAGTGGCTCTGTGGAGACGTCTGCATAGAGGCAGCTGTCAGAACACGCACACTCGATTGTTCACCAAAACATATGCAGACGCGTCCTTAGCCTGTAGATTTGGATGCACAGAGTTCCCTGTGTTCGCAAGAGACAAGGGAATCGCGTCTGTGCGCACAGAAGCAATAGCGGACCGTTTCCCTCGGAGTGAACGCGAAAGAGCCGTCTATATACTCGCAGACACGCGAACGTGCCTCAATGCGGTCACAGAGGCAGCAGCTTTTGCACAGATGCTCCGGGTGATTCTGGCACTTTCCAGGCACACTCCTGAAAGTCGCGCACACTGCTGTTCACTCGCTAAACGACCTCTTGGGAAACACGTCTCCGGTCGACGGACCGCTCAGATTGCTTCTCGTGTAACTGTGAACTGTGTCAGCGCAGGGAATCCGTCTCTGTTGAGCAGATGTCAATCCTGCCTCGCTTTTGCTTTGTTGCCTCTACCAAGATGATTTCCCGTTTCTCTCTTCACTGGAGCAGGCAGACACAGCCAACGCACATCAAGTGTCAAGAGACACGCTCTGCTGAGCTCAACGCTTGTGCAGATGCACATGTGCGACGAAGTCAACACACGTGCTTGTGGAGAGAAAGAAAGGGACTCCCAGGCGTGTGGAGCGACGGGGAGAAAGAGCGGGCGCTGAGGAACACAGTTTCAAACAGACTGTCTCCACACAAACAGGCACCTGTCTGCAGGTATCCTAGATCTTGATTCTTGAACTTGAGGAAACACGCGTCTGAGCAAAACTCCCAAACGCTTCCAGGAAAGACACAGGCTCTCCCACAAGCACACAAGTGTTTGCCCTCAGCTATAGATCAGGGACAAGCCTGTGAAGAGCAACCAAAGAGCTCGTCCGTCTTTCCCTCAATAGATGGGAGTAGGCGCGCTTGCGGATGTGTGCGTGTGTGTGGCCACGCGTTTGCTTAGGCATCAGTGTGTGAAAAGGTAGGTGCTTTTCTCTAGCTGCGTGTGCGTGCACGTGGTGCTGGGTGCACATCCCTGGGTGCTCGTGGAAAGGTTTCTGCATGGTTTTCGCTGAGGAATCGTGTGTGTGCACATGGACAAAGAGAAGGCGCAGCAACCAGGTTCCAGCGCCGAAGAAGGCAAAAGGCGAGGTTTCCGGCGCTATCTCCTTCTCTCCCCAGAGCTAGTCGTGCAAAGCAAGCCGCTAAGCCGGCGACCGGCAAGAGAGCTACAACGAAGCATGCCGAACGGAGAAAATAGCAGCAGCTCATCTGTTCACACCTTGTTTCTGCCATGTGCTTGAACGCCAAGACGTTCGCGCTTCTGTGAGATGAAAGACGTCCTTCTGCATATGTGGTTGCTCACACCGGTGCACTTGTTAGTGTATCCATTCAGTCCTGGGCTGCGGGGCATTCAGAAGTGGCTCTGTGGAGACGTCTGCATAGAGGCAGCTGTCAGAACACGCACACTCGATTGTTCACCAAAACATATGCAGACGCGTCCTTAGCCTGTAGATTTGGATGCACAGAGTTCCCTGTGTTCGCAAGAGACAAGGGAATCGCGTCTGTGCGCACAGAAGCAATAGCGGACCGTTTCCCTCGGAGTGAACGCGAAAGAGCCGTCTATATACTCGCAGACACGCGAACGTGCCTCAATGCGGTCACAGAGGCAGCAGCTTTTGCACAGATGCTCCTGGTGATTCTGGCACTTTCCAGGCACACTCCTGAAAGTCGCGCACACTGCTGTTCACTCGCTAAACGACCTCTTGGGAAACACGTCTCCGGTCGACGGACCGCTCAGATTGCTTCTCGTGTAACTGTGAACTGTGTCAGCGCAGGGAATCCGTCTCTGTTGAGCAGATGTCAATCCTGCCTCGCTTTTGCTTTGTTGCCTCTACCAAGATGATTTCCCGTTTCTCTCTTCACTGGAGCAGGCAGACACAGCCAACGCACATCAAGTGTCAAGAGACACGCTCTGCTGAGCTCAACGCTTGTGCAGATGCACATGTGCGACGAAGTCAACACACGTGCTTGTGGAGAGAAAGAAAGGGACTCCCAGGCGTGTGGAGCGACGGGGAGAAAGAGCGGGCGCTGAGGAACACAGTTTCAAACAGACTGTCTCCACACAAACAGGCACCTGTCTGCAGGTATCCTAGATCTTGATTCTTGAACTTGAGGAAACACGCGTCTGAGCAAAACTCCCAAACGCTTCCAGGAAAGACACAGGCTCTCCCACAAGCACACAAGTGTTTGCCCTCAGCTATAGATCAGGGACAAGCCTGTGAAGAGCAACCAAAGAGCTCGTCCGTCTTTCCCTCAATAGATGGGAGTAGGCGCGCTTGCGGATGTGTGCGTGTGTGTGGCCACGCGTTTGCTTAGGCTTCAGTGTGTGAAAAGGTAGGTGCTTTTCTCTAGCTGCGTGTGCGTGCACGTGGTGCTGGGTGCACATCCCTGGGTGCTCGTGGAAAGGTTTCTGCATGGTTTTCGCTGAGGAATCGTGTGTGTGCACATGGACAAAGAGAAGGCGCAGCAACCAGGTTCCAGCGCCGAAGAAGGCAAAAGGCGAGGTTTCCGGCGCTATCTCCTTCTCTCCCCAGAGCTAGTCGCGCAAAGCAAGCCGCTAAGCCGGCGACCGGCAAGAGAGCTACAACGAAGCATGCCGAACGGAGAAAATAGCAGCAGCTCATCTGTTCACACCTTGTTTCTGCCATGTGCTTGAACGCCAAGACGTTCGCGCTTCTGTGAGATGAAAGACGTCCTTCTGCATATGTGGTTGCTCACACCGGTGCACTTGTTAGTGTATCCATTCAGTCCTGGGCTGCGGGGCATTCAGAAGTGGCTCTGTGGAGACGTCTGCATAGAGGCAGCTGTCAGAACACGCACACTCGATTGTTCACCAAAACATATGCAGACGCGTCCTTAGCCTGTAGATTTGGATGCACAGAGTTCCCTATGTTCGCAAGAGACAAGGGAATCGCGTCTGTGCGCACAGAAGCAATAGCGGACCGTTTCCCTCGGAGTGAACGCGAAAGAGCCGTCTATATACTCGCAGACACGCGAACGTGCCTCAATGCGGTCACAGAGGCAGCAGCTTTTGCACAGATGCTCCTGGTGATTCTGGCACTTTCCAGGCACACTCCTGAAAGTCGCGCACACTGCTGTTCACTCGCTAAACGACCTCTTGGGAAACACGTCTCCGGTCGACGGACCGCTCAGATTGCTTCTCGTGTAACTGTGAACTGTGTCAGCGCAGGGAATCCGTCTCTGTTGAGCAGATGTCAATCCTGCCTCGCTTTTGCTTTGTTGCCTCTACCAAGATGATTTCCCGTTTCTCTCTTCACTGGAGCAGGCAGACACAGCCAACGCACATCAAGTGTCAAGAGACACGCTCTGCTGAGCTCAACGCTTGTGCAGATGCACATGTGCGACGAAGTCAACACACGTGCTTGTGGAGAGAAAGAAAGGGACTCCCAGGCGTGTGGAGCGACGGGGAGAAAGAGCGGGCGCTGAGGAACACAGTTTCAAACAGACTGTCTCCACACAAACAGGCACCTGTCTGCAGGTATCCTAGATCTTGATTCTTGAACTTGAGGAAACACGCGTCTGAGCAAAACTCCCAAACGCTTCCAGGAAAGACACAGGCTCTCCCACAAGCACACAAGTGTTTGCCCTCAGCTATAGATCAGGGACAAGCCTGTGAAGAGCAACCAAAGAGCTCGTCCGTCTTTCCCTCAATAGATGGGAGTAGGCGCGCTTGCGGATGTGTGCGTGTGTGTGGCCACGCGTTTGCTTAGGCATCAGTGTGTGAAAAGGTAGGTGCTTTTCTCTAGCTGCGTGTGCGTGCACGTGGTGCTGGGTGCACATCCCTGGGTGCTCGTGGAAAGGTTTCTGCATGGTTTTCGCTGAGGAATCGTGTGTGTGCACATGGACAAAGAGAAGGCGCAGCAACCAGGTTCCAGCGCCGAAGAAGGCAAAAGGCGAGGTTTCCGGCGCTATCTCCTTCTCTCCCCAGAGCTAGTCGCGCAAAGCAAGCCGCTAAGCCGGCGACCGGCAAGAGAGCTACAACGAAGCATGCCGAACGGAGAAAATAGCAGCAGCTCATCTGTTCACACCTTGTTTCTGCCATGTGCTTGAACGCCAAGACGTTCGCGCTTCTGTGAGATGAAAGACGTCCTTCTGCATATGTGGTTGCTCACACCGGTGCACTTGTTAGTGTATCCATTCAGTCCTGGGCTGCGGGGCATTCAGAAGTGGCTCTGTGGAGACGTCTGCATAGAGGCAGCTGTCAGAACACGCACACTCGATTGTTCACCAAAACATATGCAGACGCGTCCTTAGCCTGTAGATTTGGATGCACAGAGTTCCCTGTGTTCGCAAGAGACAAGGGAATCGCGTCTGTACGCACAGAAGCAATAGCGGACCGTTTCCCTCGGAGTGAACGCGAAAGAGCCGTCTATATACTCGCAGACACGCGAACGTGCCTCAATGCGGTCACAGAGGCAGCAGCTTTTGCACAGATGCTCCTGGTGATTCTGGCACTTTCCAGGCACACTCCTGAAAGTCGCGCACACTGCTGTTCACTCGCTAAACGACCTCTTGGGAAACACGTCTCCGGTCGACGGACCGCTCAGATTGCTTCTCGTGTAACTGTGAACTGTGTCAGCGCAGGGAATCCGTCTCTGTTGAGCAGATGTCAATCCTGCCTCGCTTTTGCTTTGTTGCCTCTACCAAGATGATTTCCCGTTTCTCTCTTCACTGGAGCAGGCAGACACAGCCAACGCACATCAAGTGTCAAGAGACACGCTCTGCTGAGCTCAACGCTTGTGCAGATGCACATGTGCGACGAAGTCAACACACGTGCTTGTGGAGAGAAAGAAAGGGACTCCCAGGCGTGTGGAGCGACGGGGAGAAAGAGCGGGCGCTGAGGAACACAGTTTCAAACAGACTGTCTCCACACAAACAGGCACCTGTCTGCAGGTATCCTAGATCTTGATTCTTGAACTTGAGGAAACACGCGTCTGAGCAAAACTCCCAAACGCTTCCAGGAAAGACACAGGCTCTCCCACAAGCACACAAGTGTTTGCCCTCAGCTATAGATCAGGGACAAGCCTGTGAAGAGCAACCAAAGAGCTCGTCCGTCTTTCCCTCAATAGATGGGAGTAGGCGCGCTTGCGGATGTGTGCGTGTGTGTGGCCACGCGTTTGCTTAGGCATCAGTGTGTGAAAAGGTAGGTGCTTTTCTCTAGCTGCGTGTGCGTGCACGTGGTGCTGGGTGCACATCCCTGGGTGCTCGTGGAAAGGTTTCTGCATGGTTTTCGCTGAGGAATCGTGTGTGTGCACATGGACAAAGAGAAGGCGCAGCAACCAGGTTCCAGCGCCGAAGAAGGCAAAAGGCGAGGTTTCCGGCGCTATCTCCTTCTCTCCCCAGAGCTAGTCGCGCAAAGCAAGCCGCTAAGCCGGCGACCGGCAAGAGAGCTACAACGAAGCATGCCGAACGGAGAAAATAGCAGCAGCTCATCTGTTCACACCTTGTTTCTGCCATGTGCTTGAACGCCAAGACGTTCGCGCTTCTGTGAGATGAAAGACGTCCTTCTGCATATGTGGTTGCTCACACCGGTGCACTTGTTAGTGTATCCATTCAGTCCTGGGCTGCGGGGCATTCAGAAGTGGCTCTGTGGAGACGTCTGCATAGAGGCAGCTGTCAGAACACGCACACTCGATTGTTCACCAAAACATATGCAGACGCGTCCTTAGCCTGTAGATTTGGATGCACAGAGTTCCCTGTGTTCGCAAGAGACAAGGGAATCGCGTCTGTGCGCACAGAAGCAATAGCGGACCGTTTCCCTCGGAGTGAACGCGAAAGAGCCGTCTATATACTCGCAGACACGCGAACGTGCCTCAATGCGGTCACAGAGGCAGCAGCTTTTGCACAGATGCTCCTGGTGATTCTGGCACTTTCCAGGCACACTCCTGAAAGTCGCGCACACTGCTGTTCACTCGCTAAACGACCTCTTGGGAAACACGTCTCCGGTCGACGGACCGCTCAGATTGCTTCTCGTGTAACTGTGAACTGTGTCAGCGCAGGGAATCCGTCTCTGTTGAGCAGATGTCAATCCTGCCTCGCTTTTGCTTTGTTGCCTCTACCAAGATGATTTCCCGTTTCTCTCTTCACTGGAGCAGGCAGACACAGCCAACGCACATCAAGTGTCAAGAGACACGCTCTGCTGAGCTCAACGCTTGTGCAGATGCACATGTGCGACGAAGTCAACACACGTGCTTGTGGAGAGAAAGAAAGGGACTCCCAGGCGTGTGGAGCGACGGGGAGAAAGAGCGGGCGCTGAGGAACACAGTTTCAAACAGACTGTCTCCACACAAACAGGCACCTGTCTGCAGGTATCCTAGATCTTGATTCTTGAACTTGAGGAAACACGCGTCTGAGCAAAACTCCCAAACGCTTCCAGGAAAGACACAGGCTCTCCCACAAGCACACAAGTGTTTGCCCTCAGCTATAGATCAGGGACAAGCCTGTGAAGAGCAACCAAAGAGCTCGTCCGTCTTTCCCTCAATAGATGGGAGTAGGCGCGCTTGCGGATGTGTGCGTGTGTGTGGCCACGCGTTTGCTTAGGCATCAGTGTGTGAAAAGGTAGGTGCTTTTCTCTAGCTGCGTGTGCGTGCACGTGGTGCTGGGTGCACATCCCTGGGTGCTCGTGGAAAGGTTTCTGCATGGTTTTCGCTGAGGAATCGTGTGTGTGCACATGGACAAAGAGAAGGCGCAGCAACCAGGTTCCAGCGCCGAAGAAGGCAAAAGGCGAGGTTTCCGGCGCTATCTCCTTCTCTCCCCAGAGCTAGTCGCGCAAAGCAAGCCGCTAAGCCGGCGACCGGCAAGAGAGCTACAACGAAGCATGCCGAACGGAGAAAATAGCAGCAGCTCATCTGTTCACACCTTGTTTCTGCCATGTGCTTGAACGCCAAGACGTTCGCGCTTCTGTGAGATGAAAGACGTCCTTCTGCATATGTGGTTGCTCACACCGGTGCACTTGTTAGTGTATCCATTCAGTCCTGGGCTGCGGGGCATTCAGAAGTGGCTCTGTGGAGACGTCTGCATAGAGGCAGCTGTCAGAACACGCACACTCGATTGTTCACCAAAACATATGCAGACGCGTCCTTAGCCTGTAGATTTGGATGCACAGAGTTCCCTGTGTTCGCAAGAGACAAGGGAATCGCGTCTGTGCGCACAGAAGCAATAGCGGACCGTTTCCCTCGGAGTGAACGCGAAAGAGCCGTCTATATACTCGCAGACACGCGAACGTGCCTCAATGCGGTCACAGAGGCAGCAGCTTTTGCACAGATGCTCCTGGTGATTCTGGCACTTTCCAGGCACACTCCTGAAAGTCGCGCACACTGCTGTTCACTCGCTAAACGACCTCTTGGGAAACACGTCTCCGGTCGACGGACCGCTCAGATTGCTTCTCGTGTAACTGTGAACTGTGTCAGCGCAGGGAATCCGTCTCTGTTGAGCAGATGTCAATCCTGCCTCGCTTTTGCTTTGTTGCCTCTACCAAGATGATTTCCCGTTTCTCTCTTCACTGGAGCAGGCAGACACAGCCAACGCACATCAAGTGTCAAGAGACACGCTCTGCTGAGCTCAACGCTTGTGCAGATGCACATGTGCGACGAAGTCAACACACGTGCTTGTGGAGAGAAAGAAAGGGACTCCCAGGCGTGTGGAGCGACGGGGAGAAAGAGCGGGCGCTGAGGAACACAGTTTCAAACAGACTGTCTCCACACAAACAGGCACCTGTCTGCAGGTATCCTAGATCTTGATTCTTGAACTTGAGGAAACACGCGTCTGAGCAAAACTCCCAAACGCTTCCAGGAAAGACACAGGCTCTCCCACAAGCACACAAGTGTTTGCCCTCAGCTATAGATCAGGGACAAGCCTGTGAAGAGCAACCAAAGAGCTCGTCCGTCTTTCCCTCAATAGATGGGAGTAGGCGCGCTTGCGGATGTGTGCGTGTGTGTGGCCACGCGTTTGCTTAGGCATCAGTGTGTGAAAAGGTAGGTGCTTTTCTCTAGCTGCGTGTGCGTGCACGTGGTGCTGGGTGCACATCCCTGGGTGCTCGTGGAAAGGTTTCTGCATGGTTTTCGCTGAGGAATCGTGTGTGTGCACATGGACAAAGAGAAGGCGCAGCAACCAGGTTCCAGCGCCGAAGAAGGCAAAAGGCGAGGTTTCCGGCGCTATCTCCTTCTCTCCCCAGAGCTAGTCGCGCAAAGCAAGCCGCTAAGCCGGCGACCGGCAAGAGAGCTACAACGAAGCATGCCGAACGGAGAAAATAGCAGCAGCTCATCTGTTCACACCTTGTTTCTGCCATGTGCTTGAACGCCAAGACGTTCGCGCTTCTGTGAGATGAAAGACGTCCTTCTGCATATGTGGTTGCTCACACCGGTGCACTTGTTAGTGTATCCATTCAGTCCTGGGCTGCGGGGCATTCAGAAGTGGCTCTGTGGAGACGTCTGCATAGAGGCAGCTGTCAGAACACGCACACTCGATTGTTCACCAAAACATATGCAGACGCGTCCTTAGCCTGTAGATTTGGATGCACAGAGTTCCCTGTGTTCGCAAGAGACAAGGGAATCGCGTCTGTGCGCACAGAAGCAATAGCGGACCGTTTCCCTCGGAGTGAACGCGAAAGAGCCGTCTATATACTCGCAGACACGCGAACGTGCCTCAATGCGGTCACAGAGGCAGCAGCTTTTGCACAGATGCTCCTGGTGATTCTGGCACTTTCCAGGCACACTCCTGAAAGTCGCGCACACTGCTGTTCACTCGCTAAACGACCTCTTGGGAAACACGTCTCCGGTCGACGGACCGCTCAGATTGCTTCTCGTGTAACTGTGAACTGTGTCAGCGCAGGGAATCCGTCTCTGTTGAGCAGATGTCAATCCTGCCTCGCTTTTGCTTTGTTGCCTCTACCAAGATGATTTCCCGTTTCTCTCTTCACTGGAGCAGGCAGACACAGCCAACGCACATCAAGTGTCAAGAGACACGCTCTGCTGAGCTCAACGCTTGTGCAGATGCACATGTGCGACGAAGTCAACACACGTGCTTGTGGAGAGAAAGAAAGGGACTCCCAGGCGTGTGGAGCGACGGGGAGAAAGAGCGGGCGCTGAGGAACACAGTTTCAAACAGACTGTCTCCACACAAACAGGCACCTGTCTGCAGGTATCCTAGATCTTGATTCTTGAACTTGAGGAAACACGCGTCTGAGCAAAACTCCCAAACGCTTCCAGGAAAGACACAGGCTCTCCCACAAGCACACAAGTGTTTGCCCTCAGCTATAGATCAGGGACAAGCCTGTGAAGAGCAACCAAAGAGCTCGTCCGTCTTTCCCTCAATAGATGGGAGTAGGCGCGCTTGCGGATGTGTGCGTGTGTGTGGCCACGCGTTTGCTTAGGCATCAGTGTGTGAAAAGGTAGGTGCTTTTCTCTAGCTGCGTGTGCGTGCACGTGGTGCTGGGTGCACATCCCTGGGTGCTCGTGGAAAGGTTTCTGCATGGTTTTCGCTGAGGAATCGTGTGTGTGCACATGGACAAAGAGAAGGCGCAGCAACCAGGTTCCAGCGCCGAAGAAGGCAAAAGGCGAGGTTTCCGGCGCTATCTCCTTCTCTCCCCAGAGCTAGTCGCGCAAAGCAAGCCGCTAAGCCGGCGACCGGCAAGAGAGCTACAACGAAGCATGCCGAACGGAGAAAATAGCAGCAGCTCATCTGTTCACACCTTGTTTCTGCCATGTGCTTGAACGCCAAGACGTTCGCGCTTCTGTGAGATGAAAGACGTCCTTCTGCATATGTGGTTGCTCACACCGGTGCACTTGTTAGTGTATCCATTCAGTCCTGGGCTGCGGGGCATTCAGAAGTGGCTCTGTGGAGACGTCTGCATAGAGGCAGCTGTCAGAACACGCACACTCGATTGTTCACCAAAACATATGCAGACGCGTCCTTAGCCTGTAGATTTGGATGCACAGAGTTCCCTGTGTTCGCAAGAGACAAGGGAATCGCGTCTGTGCGCACAGAAGCAATAGCGGACCGTTTCCCTCGGAGTGAACGCGAAAGAGCCGTCTATATACTCGCAGACACGCGAACGTGCCTCAATGCGGTCACAGAGGCAGCAGCTTTTGCACAGATGCTCCTGGTGATTCTGGCACTTTCCAGGCACACTCCTGAAAGTCGCGCACACTGCTGTTCACTCGCTAAACGACCTCTTGGGAAACACGTCTCCGGTCGACGGACCGCTCAGATTGCTTCTCGTGTAACTGTGAACTGTGTCAGCGCAGGGAATCCGTCTCTGTTGAGCAGATGTCAATCCTGCCTCGCTTTTGCTTTGTTGCCTCTACCAAGATGATTTCCCGTTTCTCTCTTCACTGGAGCAGGCAGACACAGCCAACGCACATCAAGTGTCAAGAGACACGCTCTGCTGAGCTCAACGCTTGTGCAGATGCACATGTGCGACGAAGTCAACACACGTGCTTGTGGAGAGAAAGAAAGGGACTCCCAGGCGTGTGGAGCGACGGGGAGAAAGAGCGGGCGCTGAGGAACACAGTTTCAAACAGACTGTCTCCACACAAACAGGCACCTGTCTGCAGGTATCCTAGATCTTGATTCTTGAACTTGAGGAAACACGCGTCTGAGCAAAACTCCCAAACGCTTCCAGGAAAGACACAGGCTCTCCCACAAGCACACAAGTGTTTGCCCTCAGCTATAGATCAGGGACAAGCCTGTGAAGAGCAACCAAAGAGCTCGTCCGTCTTTCCCTCAATAGATGGGAGTAGGCGCGCTTGCGGATGTGTGCGTGTGTGTGGCCACGCGTTTGCTTAGGCATCAGTGTGTGAAAAGGTAGGTGCTTTTCTCTAGCTGCGTGTGCGTGCACGTGGTGCTGGGTGCACATCCCTGGGTGCTCGTGGAAAGGTTTCTGCATGGTTTTCGCTGAGGAATCGTGTGTGTGCACATGGACAAAGAGAAGGCGCAGCAACCAGGTTCCAGCGCCGAAGAAGGCAAAAGGCGAGGTTTCCGGCGCTATCTCCTTCTCTCCCCAGAGCTAGTCGCGCAAAGCAAGCCGCTAAGCCGGCGACCGGCAAGAGAGCTACAACGAAGCATGCCGAACGGAGAAAATAGCAGCAGCTCATCTGTTCACACCTTGTTTCTGCCATGTGCTTGAACGCCAAGACGTTCGCGCTTCTGTGAGATGAAAGACGTCCTTCTGCATATGTGGTTGCTCACACCGGTGCACTTGTTAGTGTATCCATTCAGTCCTGGGCTGCGGGGCATTCAGAAGTGGCTCTGTGGAGACGTCTGCATAGAGGCAGCTGTCAGAACACGCACACTCGATTGTTCACCAAAACATATGCAGACGCGTCCTTAGCCTGTAGATTTGGATGCACAGAGTTCCCTGTGTTCGCAAGAGACAAGGGAATCGCGTCTGTGCGCACAGAAGCAATAGCGGACCGTTTCCCTCGGAGTGAACGCGAAAGAGCCGTCTATATACTCGCAGACACGCGAACGTGCCTCAATGCGGTCACAGAGGCAGCAGCTTTTGCACAGATGCTCCTGGTGATTCTGGCACTTTCCAGGCACACTCCTGAAAGTCGCGCACACTGCTGTTCACTCGCTAAACGACCTCTTGGGAAACACGTCTCCGGTCGACGGACCGCTCAGATTGCTTCTCGTGTAACTGTGAACTGTGTCAGCGCAGGGAATCCGTCTCTGTTGAGCAGATGTCAATCCTGCCTCGCTTTTGCTTTGTTGCCTCTACCAAGATGATTTCCCGTTTCTCTCTTCACTGGAGCAGGCAGACACAGCCAACGCACATCAAGTGTCAAGAGACACGCTCTGCTGAGCTCAACGCTTGTGCAGATGCACATGTGCGACGAAGTCAACACACGTGCTTGTGGAGAGAAAGAAAGGGACTCCCAGGCGTGTGGAGCGACGGGGAGAAAGAGCGGGCGCTGAGGAACACAGTTTCAAACAGACTGTCTCCACACAAACAGGCACCTGTCTGCAGGTATCCTAGATCTTGATTCTTGAACTTGAGGAAACACGCGTCTGAGCAAAACTCCCAAACGCTTCCAGGAAAGACACAGGCTCTCCCACAAGCACACAAGTGTTTGCCCTCAGCTATAGATCAGGGACAAGCCTGTGAAGAGCAACCAAAGAGCTCGTCCGTCTTTCCCTCAATAGATGGGAGTAGGCGCGCTTGCGGATGTGTGCGTGTGTGTGGCCACGCGTTTGCTTAGGCATCAGTGTGTGAAAAGGTAGGTGCTTTTCTCTAGCTGCGTGTGCGTGCACGTGGTGCTGGGTGCACATCCCTGGGTGCTCGTGGAAAGGTTTCTGCATGGTTTTCGCTGAGGAATCGTGTGTGTGCACATGGACAAAGAGAAGGCGCAGCAACCAGGTTCCAGCGCCGAAGAAGGCAAAAGGCGAGGTTTCCGGCGCTATCTCCTTCTCTCCCCAGAGCTAGTCGCGCAAAGCAAGCCGCTAAGCCGGCGACCGGCAAGAGAGCTACAACGAAGCATGCCGAACGGAGAAAATAGCAGCAGCTCATCTGTTCACACCTTGTTTCTGCCATGTGCTTGAACGCCAAGACGTTCGCGCTTCTGTGAGATGAAAGACGTCCTTCTGCATATGTGGTTGCTCACACCGGTGCACTTGTTAGTGTATCCATTCAGTCCTGGGCTGCGGGGCATTCAGAAGTGGCTCTGTGGAGACGTCTGCATAGAGGCAGCTGTCAGAACACGCACACTCGATTGTTCACCAAAACATATGCAGACGCGTCCTTAGCCTGTAGATTTGGATGCACAGAGTTCCCTGTGTTCGCAAGAGACAAGGGAATCGCGTCTGTGCGCACAGAAGCAATAGCGGACCGTTTCCCTCGGAGTGAACGCGAAAGAGCCGTCTATATACTCGCAGACACGCGAACGTGCCTCAATGCGGTCACAGAGGCAGCAGCTTTTGCACAGATGCTCCTGGTGATTCTGGCACTTTCCAGGCACACTCCTGAAAGTCGCGCACACTGCTGTTCACTCGCTAAACGACCTCTTGGGAAACACGTCTCCGGTCGACGGACCGCTCAGATTGCTTCTCGTGTAACTGTGAACTGTGTCAGCGCAGGGAATCCGTCTCTGTTGAGCAGATGTCAATCCTGCCTCGCTTTTGCTTTGTTGCCTCTACCAAGATGATTTCCCGTTTCTCTCTTCACTGGAGCAGGCAGACACAGCCAACGCACATCAAGTGTCAAGAGACACGCTCTGCTGAGCTCAACGCTTGTGCAGATGCACATGTGCGACGAAGTCAACACACGTGCTTGTGGAGAGAAAGAAAGGGACTCCCAGGCGTGTGGAGCGACGGGGAGAAAGAGCGGGCGCTGAGGAACACAGTTTCAAACAGACTGTCTCCACACAAACAGGCACCTGTCTGCAGGTATCCTAGATCTTGATTCTTGAACTTGAGGAAACACGCGTCTGAGCAAAACTCCCAAACGCTTCCAGGAAAGACACAGGCTCTCCCACAAGCACACAAGTGTTTGCCCTCAGCTATAGATCAGGGACAAGCCTGTGAAGAGCAACCAAAGAGCTCGTCCGTCTTTCCCTCAATAGATGGGAGTAGGCGCGCTTGCGGATGTGTGCGTGTGTGTGGCCACGCGTTTGCTTAGGCATCAGTGTGTGAAAAGGTAGGTGCTTTTCTCTAGCTGCGTGTGCGTGCACGTGGTGCTGGGTGCACATCCCTGGGTGCTCGTGGAAAGGTTTCTGCATGGTTTTCGCTGAGGAATCGTGTGTGTGCACATGGACAAAGAGAAGGCGCAGCAACCAGGTTCCAGCGCCGAAGAAGGCAAAAGGCGAGGTTTCCGGCGCTATCTCCTTCTCTCCCCAGAGCTAGTCGCGCAAAGCAAGCCGCTAAGCCGGCGACCGGCAAGAGAGCTACAACGAAGCATGCCGAACGGAGAAAATAGCAGCAGCTCATCTGTTCACACCTTGTTTCTGCCATGTGCTTGAACGCCAAGACGTTCGCGCTTCTGTGAGATGAAAGACGTCCTTCTGCATATGTGGTTGCTCACACCGGTGCACTTGTTAGTGTATCCATTCAGTCCTGGGCTGCGGGGCATTCAGAAGTGGCTCTGTGGAGACGTCTGCATAGAGGCAGCTGTCAGAACACGCACACTCGATTGTTCACCAAAACATATGCAGACGCGTCCTTAGCCTGTAGATTTGGATGCACAGAGTTCCCTGTGTTCGCAAGAGACAAGGGAATCGCGTCTGTGCGCACAGAAGCAATAGCGGACCGTTTCCCTCGGAGTGAACGCGAAAGAGCCGTCTATATACTCGCAGACACGCGAACGTGCCTCAATGCGGTCACAGAGGCAGCAGCTTTTGCACAGATGCTCCTGGTGATTCTGGCACTTTCCAGGCACACTCCTGAAAGTCGCGCACACTGCTGTTCACTCGCTAAACGACCTCTTGGGAAACACGTCTCCGGTCGACGGACCGCTCAGATTGCTTCTCGTGTAACTGTGAACTGTGTCAGCGCAGGGAATCCGTCTCTGTTGAGCAGATGTCAATCCTGCCTCGCTTTTGCTTTGTTGCCTCTACCAAGATGATTTCCCGTTTCTCTCTTCACTGGAGCAGGCAGACACAGCCAACGCACATCAAGTGTCAAGAGACACGCTCTGCTGAGCTCAACGCTTGTGCAGATGCACATGTGCGACGAAGTCAACACACGTGCTTGTGGAGAGAAAGAAAGGGACTCCCAGGCGTGTGGAGCGACGGGGAGAAAGAGCGGGCGCTGAGGAACACAGTTTCAAACAGACTGTCTCCACACAAACAGGCACCTGTCTGCAGGTATCCTAGATCTTGATTCTTGAACTTGAGGAAACACGCGTCTGAGCAAAACTCCCAAACGCTTCCAGGAAAGACACAGGCTCTCCCACAAGCACACAAGTGTTTGCCCTCAGCTATAGATCAGGGACAAGCCTGTGAAGAGATGCCCTGCTATTCTTTCGCCTTATGGCATCATGTGTTTCGTTCCTCTTGGAGATCGATTGTTAAACGTCTTTCCTAGGGCGACTGTGAAGCATTTGCCAGCGGAGGAGAAGTAGCACGGAGCAGCATTCAGTACTGCCTACGAGTGTCTTTGCTACCCTACTAGCGGAGCTCCAAGAACAGGCACACATCTTCAGGTACCTTCCAAATGTGGATTCCCCTGCAGCCCCGTAGGCGGGCGTGCAGTACGCCAACCGTCAACGGACGTTTTTCCCCTCAAGCCTGTCAGGACGTTGCTCGTCCGTCTTTCCCTCAATAGATGGGAGTAGGCGCGCTTGCGGATGTGTGCGTGTGTGTGGCCACGCGTTTGCTTAGGCATCAGTGTGTGAAAAGGTAGGTGCTTTTCTCTAGCTGCGTGTGCGTGCACGTGGTGCTGGGTGCACATCCCTGGGTGCTCGTGGAAAGGTTTCTGCATGGTTTTCGCTGAGGAATCGTGTGTGTGCACATGGACAAAGAGAAGGCGCAGCAACCAGGTTCCAGCGCCGAAGAAGGCAAAAGGCGAGGTTTCCGGCGCTATCTCCTTCTCTCCCCAGAGCTAGTCGCGCAAAGCAAGCCGCTAAGCCGGCGACCGGCAAGAGAGCTACAACGAAGCATGCCGAACGGAGAAAATAGCAGCAGCTCATCTGTTCACACCTTGTTTCTGCCATGTGCTTGAACGCCAAGACGTTCGCGCTTCTGTGAGATGAAAGACGTCCTTCTGCATATGTGGTTGCTCACACCGGTGCACTTGTTAGTGTATCCATTCAGTCCTGGGCTGCGGGGCATTCAGAAGTGGCTCTGTGGAGACGTCTGCATAGAGGCAGCTGTCAGAACACGCACACTCGATTGTTCACCAAAACATATGCAGACGCGTCCTTAGCCTGTAGATTTGGATGCACAGAGTTCCCTGTGTTCGCAAGAGACAAGGGAATCGCGTCTGTGCGCACAGAAGCAATAGCGGACCGTTTCCCTCGGAGTGAACGCGAAAGAGCCGTCTATATACTCGCAGACACGCGAACGTGCCTCAATGCGGTCACAGAGGCAGCAGCTTTTGCACAGATGCTCCGGGTGATTCTGGCACTTTCCAGGCACACTCCTGAAAGTCGCGCACACTGCTGTTCACTCGCTAAACGACCTCTTGGGAAACACGTCTCCGGTCGACGGACCGCTCAGATTGCTTCTCGTGTAACTGTGAACTGTGTCAGCGCAGGGAATCCGTCTCTGTTGAGCAGATGTCAATCCTGCCTCGCTTTTGCTTTGTTGCCTCTACCAAGATGATTTCCCGTTTCTCTCTTCACTGGAGCAGGCAGACACAGCCAACGCACATCAAGTGTCAAGAGACACGCTCTGCTGAGCTCAACGCTTGTGCAGATGCACATGTGCGACGAAGTCAACACACGTGCTTGTGGAGAGAAAGAAAGGGACTCCCAGGCGTGTGGAGCGACGGGGAGAAAGAGCGGGCGCTGAGGAACACAGTTTCAAACAGACTGTCTCCACACAAACAGGCACCTGTCTGCAGGTATCCTAGATCTTGATTCTTGAACTTGAGGAAACACGCGTCTGAGCAAAACTCCCAAACGCTTCCAGGAAAGACACAGGCTCTCCCACAAGCACACAAGTGTTTGCCCTCAGCTATAGATCAGGGACAAGCCTGTGAAGAGCAACCAAAGAGCTCGTCCGTCTTTCTCTCAATAGATGGGAGTAGGCGCGCTTGCGGATGTGTGCGTGTGTGTGGCCACGCGTTTGCTTAGGCATCAGTGTGTGAAAAGGTAGGTGCTTTTCTCTAGCTGCGTGTGCGTGCACGTGGTGCTGGGTGCACATCCCTGGGTGCTCGTGGAAAGGTTTCTGCATGGTTTTCGCTGAGGAATCGTGTGTGTGCACATGGACAAAGAGAAGGCGCAGCAACCAGGTTCCAGCGCCGAAGAAGGCAAAAGGCGAGGTTTCCGGCGCTATCTCCTTCTCTCCCCAGAGCTAGTCGCGCAAAGCAAGCCGCTAAGCCGGCGACCGGCAAGAGAGCTACAACGAAGCATGCCGAACGGAGAAAATAGCAGCAGCTCATCTGTTCACACCTTGTTTCTGCCATGTGCTTGAACGCCAAGACGTTCGCGCTTCTGTGAGATGAAAGACGTCCTTCTGCATATGTGGTTGCTCACACCGGTGCACTTGTTAGTGTATCCATTCAGTCCTGGGCTGCGGGGCATTCAGAAGTGGCTCTGTGGAGACGTCTGCATAGAGGCAGCTGTCAGAACACGCACACTCGATTGTTCACCAAAACATATGCAGACGCGTCCTTAGCCTGTAGATTTGGATGCACAGAGTTCCCTGTGTTCGCAAGAGACAAGGGAATCGCGTCTGTGCGCACAGAAGCAATAGCGGACCGTTTCCCTCGGAGTGAACGCGAAAGAGCCGTCTATATACTCGCAGACACGCGAACGTGCCTCAATGCGGTCACAGAGGCAGCAGCTTTTGCACAGATGCTCCTGGTGATTCTGGCACTTTCCAGGCACACTCCTGAAAGTCGCGCACACTGCTGTTCACTCGCTAAACGACCTCTTGGGAAACACGTCTCCGGTCGACGGACCGCTCAGATTGCTTCTCGTGTAACTGTGAACTGTGTCAGCGCAGGGAATCCGTCTCTGTTGAGCAGATGTCAATCCTGCCTCGCTTTTGCTTTGTTGCCTCTACCAAGATGATTTCCCGTTTCTCTCTTCACTGGAGCAGGCAGACACAGCCAACGCACATCAAGTGTCAAGAGACACGCTCTGCTGAGCTCAACGCTTGTGCAGATGCACATGTGCGACGAAGTCAACACACGTGCTTGTGGAGAGAAAGAAAGGGACTCCCAGGCGTGTGGAGCGACGGGGAGAAAGAGCGGGCGCTGAGGAACACAGTTTCAAACAGACTGTCTCCACACAAACAGGCACCTGTCTGCAGGTATCCTAGATCTTGATTCTTGAACTTGAGGAAACACGCGTCTGAGCAAAACTCCCAAACGCTTCCAGGAAAGACACAGGCTCTCCCACAAGCACACAAGTGTTTGCCCTCAGCTATAGATCAGGGACAAGCCTGTGAAGAGCAACCAAAGAGCTCGTCCGTCTTTCCCTCAATAGATGGGAGTAGGCGCGCTTGCGGATGTGTGCGTGTGTGTGGCCACGCGTTTGCTTAGGCATCAGTGTGTGAAAAGGTAGGTGCTTTTCTCTAGCTGCGTGTGCGTGCACGTGGTGCTGGGTGCACATCCCTGGGTGCTCGTGGAAAGGTTTCTGCATGGTTTTCGCTGAGGAATCGTGTGTGTGCACATGGACAAAGAGAAGGCGCAGCAACCAGGTTCCAGCGCCGAAGAAGGCAAAAGGCGAGGTTTCCGGCGCTATCTCCTTCTCTCCCCAGAGCTAGTCGCGCAAAGCAAGCCGCTAAGCCGGCGACCGGCAAGAGAGCTACAACGAAGCATGCCGAACGGAGAAAATAGCAGCAGCTCATCTGTTCACACCTTGTTTCTGCCATGTGCTTGAACGCCAAGACGTTCGCGCTTCTGTGAGATGAAAGACGTCCTTCTGCATATGTGGTTGCTCACACCGGTGCACTTGTTAGTGTATCCATTCAGTCCTGGGCTGCGGGGCATTCAGAAGTGGCTCTGTGGAGACGTCTGCATAGAGGCAGCTGTCAGAACACGCACACTCGATTGTTCACCAAAACATATGCAGACGCGTCCTTAGCCTGTAGATTTGGATGCACAGAGTTCCCTGTGTTCGCAAGAGACAAGGGAATCGCGTCTGTGCGCACAGAAGCAATAGCGGACCGTTTCCCTCGGAGTGAACGCGAAAGAGCCGTCTATATACTCGCAGACACGCGAACGTGCCTCAATGCGGTCACAGAGGCAGCAGCTTTTGCACAGATGCTCCGGGTGATTCTGGCACTTTCCAGGCACACTCCTGAAAGTCGCGCACACTGCTGTTCACTCGCTAAACGACCTCTTGGGAAACACGTCTCCGGTCGACGGACCGCTCAGATTGCTTCTCGTGTAACTGTGAACTGTGTCAGCGCAGGGAATCCGTCTCTGTTGAGCAGATGTCAATCCTGCCTCGCTTTTGCTTTGTTGCCTCTACCAAGATGATTTCCCGTTTCTCTCTTCACTGGAGCAGGCAGACACAGCCAACGCACATCAAGTGTCAAGAGACACGCTCTGCTGAGCTCAACGCTTGTGCAGATGCACATGTGCGACGAAGTCAACACACGTGCTTGTGGAGAGAAAGAAAGGGACTCCCAGGCGTGTGGAGCGACGGGGAGAAAGAGCGGGCGCTGAGGAACACAGTTTCAAACAGACTGTCTCCACACAAACAGGCACCTGTCTGCAGGTATCCTAGATCTTGATTCTTGAACTTGAGGAAACACGCGTCTGAGCAAAACTCCCAAACGCTTCCAGGAAAGACACAGGCTCTCCCACAAGCACACAAGTGTTTGCCCTCAGCTATAGATCAGGGACAAGCCTGTGAAGAGCAACCAAAGAGCTCGTCCGTCTTTCTCTCAATAGATGGGAGTAGGCGCGCTTGCGGATGTGTGCGTGTGTGTGGCCACGCGTTTGCTTAGGCATCAGTGTGTGAAAAGGTAGGTGCTTTTCTCTAGCTGCGTGTGCGTGCACGTGGTGCTGGGTGCACATCCCTGGGTGCTCGTGGAAAGGTTTCTGCATGGTTTTCGCTGAGGAATCGTGTGTGTGCACATGGACAAAGAGAAGGCGCAGCAACCAGGTTCCAGCGCCGAAGAAGGCAAAAGGCGAGGTTTCCGGCGCTATCTCCTTCTCTCCCCAGAGCTAGTCGCGCAAAGCAAGCCGCTAAGCCGGCGACCGGCAAGAGAGCTACAACGAAGCATGCCGAACGGAGAAAATAGCAGCAGCTCATCTGTTCACACCTTGTTTCTGCCATGTGCTTGAACGCCAAGACGTTCGCGCTTCTGTGAGATGAAAGACGTCCTTCTGCATATGTGGTTGCTCACACCGGTGCACTTGTTAGTGTATCCATTCAGTCCTGGGCTGCGGGGCATTCAGAAGTGGCTCTGTGGAGACGTCTGCATAGAGGCAGCTGTCAGAACACGCACACTCGATTGTTCACCAAAACATATGCAGACGCGTCCTTAGCCTGTAGATTTGGATGCACAGAGTTCCCTGTGTTCGCAAGAGACAAGGGAATCGCGTCTGTGCGCACAGAAGCAATAGCGGACCGTTTCCCTCGGAGTGAACGCGAAAGAGCCGTCTATATACTCGCAGACACGCGAACGTGCCTCAATGCGGTCACAGAGGCAGCAGCTTTTGCACAGATGCTCCTGGTGATTCTGGCACTTTCCAGGCACACTCCTGAAAGTCGCGCACACTGCTGTTCACTCGCTAAACGACCTCTTGGGAAACACGTCTCCGGTCGACGGACCGCTCAGATTGCTTCTCGTGTAACTGTGAACTGTGTCAGCGCAGGGAATCCGTCTCTGTTGAGCAGATGTCAATCCTGCCTCGCTTTTGCTTTGTTGCCTCTACCAAGATGATTTCCCGTTTCTCTCTTCACTGGAGCAGGCAGACACAGCCAACGCACATCAAGTGTCAAGAGACACGCTCTGCTGAGCTCAACGCTTGTGCAGATGCACATGTGCGACGAAGTCAACACACGTGCTTGTGGAGAGAAAGAAAGGGACTCCCAGGCGTGTGGAGCGACGGGGAGAAAGAGCGGGCGCTGAGGAACACAGTTTCAAACAGACTGTCTCCACACAAACAGGCACCTGTCTGCAGGTATCCTAGATCTTGATTCTTGAACTTGAGGAAACACGCGTCTGAGCAAAACTCCCAAACGCTTCCAGGAAAGACACAGGCTCTCCCACAAGCACACAAGTGTTTGCCCTCAGCTATAGATCAGGGACAAGCCTGTGAAGAGCAACCAAAGAGCTCGTCCGTCTTTCCCTCAATAGATGGGAGTAGGCGCGCTTGCGGATGTGTGCGTGTGTGTGGCCACGCGTTTGCTTAGGCATCAGTGTGTGAAAAGGTAGGTGCTTTTCTCTAGCTGCGTGTGCGTGCACGTGGTGCTGGGTGCACATCCCTGGGTGCTCGTGGAAAGGTTTCTGCATGGTTTTCGCTGAGGAATCGTGTGTGTGCACATGGACAAAGAGAAGGCGCAGCAACCAGGTTCCAGCGCCGAAGAAGGCAAAAGGCGAGGTTTCCGGCGCTATCTCCTTCTCTCCCCAGAGCTAGTCGCGCAAAGCAAGCCGCTAAGCCGGCGACCGGCAAGAGAGCTACAACGAAGCATGCCGAACGGAGAAAATAGCAGCAGCTCATCTGTTCACACCTTGTTTCTGCCATGTGCTTGAACGCCAAGACGTTCGCGCTTCTGTGAGATGAAAGACGTCCTTCTGCATATGTGGTTGCTCACACCGGTGCACTTGTTAGTGTATCCATTCAGTCCTGGGCTGCGGGGCATTCAGAAGTGGCTCTGTGGAGACGTCTGCATAGAGGCAGCTGTCAGAACACGCACACTCGATTGTTCACCAAAACATATGCAGACGCGTCCTTAGCCTGTAGATTTGGATGCACAGAGTTCCCTGTGTTCGCAAGAGACAAGGGAATCGCGTCTGTGCGCACAGAAGCAATAGCGGACCGTTTCCCTCGGAGTGAACGCGAAAGAGCCGTCTATATACTCGCAGACACGCGAACGTGCCTCAATGCGGTCACAGAGGCAGCAGCTTTTGCACAGATGCTCCTGGTGATTCTGGCACTTTCCAGGCACACTCCTGAAAGTCGCGCACACTGCTGTTCACTCGCTAAACGACCTCTTGGGAAACACGTCTCCGGTCGACGGACCGCTCAGATTGCTTCTCGTGTAACTGTGAACTGTGTCAGCGCAGGGAATCCGTCTCTGTTGAGCAGATGTCAATCCTGCCTCGCTTTTGCTTTGTTGCCTCTACCAAGATGATTTCCCGTTTCTCTCTTCACTGGAGCAGGCAGACACAGCCAACGCACATCAAGTGTCAAGAGACACGCTCTGCTGAGCTCAACGCTTGTGCAGATGCACATGTGCGACGAAGTCAACACACGTGCTTGTGGAGAGAAAGAAAGGGACTCCCAGGCGTGTGGAGCGACGGGGAGAAAGAGCGGGCGCTGAGGAACACAGTTTCAAACAGACTGTCTCCACACAAACAGGCACCTGTCTGCAGGTATCCTAGATCTTGATTCTTGAACTTGAGGAAACACGCGTCTGAGCAAAACTCCCAAACGCTTCCAGGAAAGACACAGGCTCTCCCACAAGCACACAAGTGTTTGCCCTCAGCTATAGATCAGGGACAAGCCTGTGAAGAGATGCCCTGCTATTCTTTCGCCTTATGGCATCATGTGTTTCGTTCCTCTTGGAGATCGATTGTTAAACGTCTTTCCTCGGGCGACTGTGAAGCATTTGCCAGCGGAGGAGAAGTAGCACGGAGCAGCATTCAGTACTGCCTACGAGTGTCTTTGCTACCCTACTAGCGGAGCTCCAAGAACAGGCACACATCTTCAGGTACCTTCCAAATGTGGATTCCCCTGCAGCCCCGTAGGCGGGCGTGCAGTACGCCAACCGTCAACGGACGTTTTTCCCCTCAAGCCTGTCAGGACGTTGCTCGTCCGTCTTTCCCTCAATAGATGGGAGTAGGCGCGCTTGCGGATGTGTGCGTGTGTGTGGCCACGCGTTTGCTTAGGCTTCAGTGTGTGAAAAGGTAGGTGCTTTTCTCTAGCTGCGTGTGCGTGCACGTGGTGCTGGGTGCACATCCCTGGGTGCTCGTGGAAAGGTTTCTGCATGGTTTTCGCTGAGGAATCGTGTGTGTGCACATGGACAAAGAGAAGGCGCAGCAACCAGGTTCCAGCGCCGAAGAAGGCAAAAGGCGAGGTTTCCGGCGCTATCTCCTTCTCTCCCCAGAGCTAGTCGCGCAAAGCAAGCCGCTAAGCCGGCGACCGGCAAGAGAGCTACAACGAAGCATGCCGAACGGAGAAAATAGCAGCAGCTCATCTGTTCACACCTTGTTTCTGCCATGTGCTTGAACGCCAAGACGTTCGCGCTTCTGTGAGATGAAAGACGTCCTTCTGCATATGTGGTTGCTCACACCGGTGCACTTGTTAGTGTATCCATTCAGTCCTGGGCTGCGGGGCATTCAGAAGTGGCTCTGTGGAGACGTCTGCATAGAGGCAGCTGTCAGAACACGCACACTCGATTGTTCACCAAAACATATGCAGACGCGTCCTTAGCCTGTAGATTTGGATGCACAGAGTTCCCTGTGTTCGCAAGAGACAAGGGAATCGCGTCTGTGCGCACAGAAGCAATAGCGGACCGTTTCCCTCGGAGTGAACGCGAAAGAGCCGTCTATATACTCGCAGACACGCGAACGTGCCTCAATGCGGTCACAGAGGCAGCAGCTTTTGCACAGATGCTCCTGGTGATTCTGGCACTTTCCAGGCACACTCCTGAAAGTCGCGCACACTGCTGTTCACTCGCTAAACGACCTCTTGGGAAACACGTCTCCGGTCGACGGACCGCTCAGATTGCTTCTCGTGTAACTGTGAACTGTGTCAGCGCAGGGAATCCGTCTCTGTTGAGCAGCTGTCAATCCTGCCTCGCTTTTGCTTTGTTGCCTCTACCAAGATGATTTCCCGTTTCTCTCTTCACTGGAGCAGGCAGACACAGCCAACGCACATCAAGTGTCAAGAGACACGCTCTGCTGAGCTCAACGCTTGTGCAGATGCACATGTGCGACGAAGTCAACACACGTGCTTGTGGAGAGAAAGAAAGGGACTCCCAGGCGTGTGGAGCGACGGGGAGAAAGAGCGGGCGCTGAGGAACACAGTTTCAAACAGACTGTCTCCACACAAACAGGCACCTGTCTGCAGGTATCCTAGATCTTGATTCTTGAACTTGAGGAAACACGCGTCTGAGCAAAACTCCCAAACGCTTCCAGGAAAGACACAGGCTCTCCCACAAGCACACAAGTGTTTGCCCTCAGCTATAGATCAGGGACAAGCCTGTGAAGAGATGCCCTGCTATTCTTTCGCCTTATGGCATCATGTGTTTCGTTCCTCTTGGAGATCGATTGTTAAACGTCTTTCCTAGGGCGACTGTGAAGCATTTGCCAGCGGAGGAGAAGTAGCACGGAGCAGCATTCAGTACTGCCTACGAGTGTCTTTGCTACCCTACTAGCGGAGCTCCAAGAACAGGCACACATCTTCAGGTACCTTCCAAATGTGGATTCCCCTGCAGCCCCGTAGGCGGGCGTGCAGTACGCCAACCGTCAACGGACGTTTTTCCCCTCAAGCCTGTCAGGACGTTGCTCGTCCGTCTTTCCCTCAATAGATGGGAGTAGGCGCGCTTGCGGATGTGTGCGTGTGTGTGGCCACGCGTTTGCTTAGGCATCAGTGTGTGAAAAGGTAGGTGCTTTTCTCTAGCTGCGTGTGCGTGCACGTGGTGCTGGGTGCACATCCCTGGGTGCTCGTGGAAAGGTTTCTGCATGGTTTTCGCTGAGGAATCGTGTGTGTGCACATGGACAAAGAGAAGGCGCAGCAACCAGGTTCCAGCGCCGAAGAAGGCAAAAGGCGAGGTTTCCGGCGCTATCTCCTTCTCTCCCCAGAGCTAGTCGCGCAAAGCAAGCCGTTAAGCCGGCGACCGGCAAGAGAGCTACAACGAAGCATGCCGAACGGAGAAAATAGCAGCAGCTCATCTGTTCACACCTTGTTTCTGCCATGTGCTTGAACGCCAAGACGTTCGCGCTTCTGTGAGATGAAAGACGTCCTTCTGCATATGTGGTTGCTCACACCGGTGCACTTGTTAGTGTATCCATTCAGTCCTGGGCTGCGGGGCATTCAGAAGTGGCTCTGTGGAGACGTCTGCATAGAGGCAGCTGTCAGAACACGCACACTCGATTGTTCACCAAAACATATGCAGACGCGTCCTTAGCCTGTAGATTTGGATGCACAGAGTTCCCTGTGTTCGCAAGAGACAAGGGAATCGCGTCTGTACGCACAGAAGCAATAGCGGACCGTTTCCCTCGGAGTGAACGCGAAAGAGCCGTCTATATACTCGCAGACACGGGAACGTGCCTCAATGCGGTCACAGAGGCAGCAGCTTTTGCACAGATGCTCCTGGTGATTCTGGCACTTTCCAGGCACACTCCTGAAAGTCGCGCACACTGCTGTTCACTCGCTAAACGACCTCTTGGGAAACACGTCTCCGGTCGACGGACCGCTCAGATTGCTTCTCGTGTAACTGTGAACTGTGTCAGCGCAGGGAATCCGTCTCTGTTGAGCAGATGTCAATCCTGCCTCGCTTTTGCTTTGTTGCCTCTACCAAGATGATTTCCCGTTTCTCTCTTCACTGGAGCAGGCAGACACAGCCAACGCACATCAAGTGTCAAGAGACACGCTCTGCTGAGCTCAACGCTTGTGCAGATGCACATGTGCGACGAAGTCAACACACGTGCTTGTGGAGAGAAAGAAAGGGACTCCCAGGCGTGTGGAGCGACGGGGAGAAAGAGCGGGCACTGAGGAACACAGTTTCAAACAGACTGTCTCCACACAAACAGGCACCTGTCTGCAGGTATCCTAGATCTTGATTCTTGAACTTGAGGAAACACGCGTCTGAGCAAAACTCCCAAACGCTTCCAGGAAAGACACAGGCTCTCCCACAAGCACACAAGTGTTTGCCCTCAGCTATAGATCAGGGACAAGCCTGTGAAGAGATGCCCTGCTATTCTTTCGCCTTATGGCATCATGTGTTTCGTTCCTCTTGGAGATCGATTGTTAAAGGTCTTTCCTCGGGCGACTGTGAAGCATTTGCCAGCGGAGGAGAAGTAGCACGGAGCAGCATTCAGTACTGCCTACGAGTGTCTTTGCTACCCTACTAGCGGAGCTCCAAGAACAGGCACACATCTTCAGGTACCTTCCAAATGTGGATTCCCCTGCAGCCCCGTAGGCGGGCGTGCAGTACGCCAACCGTCAACGGACGTTTTTCCCCTCAAGCCTGTCAGGACGTTGCTCGTCCGTCTTTCCCTCAATAGATGGGAGTAGGCGCGCTTGCGGATGTGTGCGTGTGTGTGGCCACGCGTTTGCTTAGGCATCAGTGTGTGAAAAGGTAGGTGCTTTTCTCTAGCTGCGTGTGCGTGCACGTGGTGCTGGGTGCACATCCCTGGGTGCTCGTGGAAAGGTTTCTGCATGGTTTTCGCTGAGGAATCGTGTGTGTGCACATGGACAAAGAGAAGGCGCAGCAACCAGGTTCCAGCGCCGAAGAAGGCAAAAGGCGAGGTTTCCGGCGCTATCTCCTTCTCTCCCCAGAGCTAGTCGCGCAAAGCAAGCCGCTAAGCCGGCGACCGGCAAGAGAGCTACAAAGAAGCATGCCGAACGGAGAAAATAGCAGCAGCTCATCTGTTCACACTTTGTTTCTGCCATGTGCTTGAACGCCAAGACGTTCGCGCTTCTGTGAGATGAAAGACGTCCTTCTGCATATGTGGTTGCTCACACCGGTGCACTTGTTAGTGTATCCATTCAGTCCTGGGCTGCGGGGCATTCAGAAGTGGCTCTGTGGAGACGTCTGCATAGAGGCAGCTGTCAGAACACGCACACTCGATTGTTCACCAAAACATATGCAGACGCGTCCTTAGCCTGTAGATTTGGATGCACAGAGTTCCCTGTGTTCGCAAGAGACAAGGGAATCGCGTCTGTGCGCACAGAAGCAATAGCGGACCGTTTCCCTCGGAGTGAACGCGAAAGAGCCGTCTATATACTCGCAGACACGGGAACGTGCCTCAATGCGGTCACAGAGGCAGCAGCTTTTGCACAGATGCTCCTGGTGATTCTGGCACTTTCCAGGCACACTCCTGAAAGTCGCGCACACTGCTGTTCACTCGCTAAACGACCTCTTGGGAAACACGTCTCCGGTCGACGGACCGCTCAGATTGCTTCTCGTGTAACTGTGAACTGTGTCAGCGCAGGGAATCCGTCTCTGTTGAGCAGATGTCAATCCTGCCTCGCTTTTGCTTTGTTGCCTCTACCAAGATGATTTCCCGTTTCTCTCTTCACTGGAGCAGGCAGACACAGCCAACGCACATCAAGTGTCAAGAGACACGCTCTGCTGAGCTCAACGCTTGTGCAGATGCACATGTGCGACGAAGTCAACACACGTGCTTGTGGAGAGAAAGAAAGGGACTCCCAGGCGTGTGGAGCGACGGGGAGAAAGAGCGGGCACTGAGGAACACAGTTTCAAACAGACTGTCTCCACACAAACAGGCACCTGTCTGCAGGTATCCTAGATCTTGATTCTTGAACTTGAGGAAACACGCGTCTGAGCAAAACTCCCAAACGCTTCCAGGAAAGACACAGGCTCTCCCACAAGCACACAAGTGTTTGCCCTCAGCTATAGATCAGGGACAAGCCTGTGAAGAGATGCCCTGCTATTCTTTCGCCTTATGGCATCATGTGTTTCGTTCCTCTTGGAGATCGATTGTTAAAGGTCTTTCCTCGGGCGACTGTGAAGCATTTGCCAGCGGAGGAGAAGTAGCACGGAGCAGCATTCAGTACTGCCTACGAGTGTCTTTGCTACCCTACTAGCGGAGCTCCAAGAACAGGCACACATCTTCAGGTACCTTCCAAATGTGGATTCCCCTGCAGCCCCGTAGGCGGGCGTGCAGTACGCCAACCGTCAACGGACGTTTTTCCCCTCAAGCCTGTCAGGACGTTGCTCGTCCGTCTTTCCCTCAATAGATGGGAGTAGGCGCGCTTGCGGATGTGTGCGTGTGTGTGGCCACGCGTTTGCTTAGGCATCAGTGTGTGAAAAGGTAGGTGCTTTTCTCTAGCTGCGTGTGCGTGCACGTGGTGCTGGGTGCACATCCCTGGGTGCTCGTGGAAAGGTTTCTGCATGGTTTTCGCTGAGGAATCGTGTGTGTGCACATGGACAAAGAGAAGGCGCAGCAACCAGGTTCCAGCGCCGAAGAAGGCAAAAGGCGAGGTTTCCGGCGCTATCTCCTTCTCTCCCCAGAGCTAGTCGCGCAAAGCAAGCCGCTAAGCCGGCGACCGGCAAGAGAGCTACAAAGAAGCATGCCGAACGGAGAAAATAGCAGCAGCTCATCTGTTCACACTTTGTTTCTGCCATGTGCTTGAACGCCAAGACGTTCGCGCTTCTGTGAGATGAAAGACGTCCTTCTGCATATGTGGTTGCTCACACCGGTGCACTTGTTAGTGTATCCATTCAGTCCTGGGCTGCGGGGCATTCAGAAGTGGCTCTGTGGAGACGTCTGCATAGAGGCAGCTGTCAGAACACGCACACTCGATTGTTCACCAAAACATATGCAGACGCGTCCTTAGCCTGTAGATTTGGATGCACAGAGTTCCCTGTGTTCGCAAGAGACAAGGGAATCGCGTCTGTGCGCACAGAAGCAATAGCGGACCGTTTCCCTCGGAGTGAACGCGAAAGAGCCGTCTATATACTCGCAGACACGGGAACGTGCCTCAATGCGGTCACAGAGGCAGCAGCTTTTGCACAGATGCTCCTGGTGATTCTGGCACTTTCCAGGCACACTCCTGAAAGTCGCGCACACTGCTGTTCACTCGCTAAACGACCTCTTGGGAAACACGTCTCCGGTCGACGGACCGCTCAGATTGCTTCTCGTGTAACTGTGAACTGTGTCAGCGCAGGGAATCCGTCTCTGTTGAGCAGATGTCAATCCTGCCTCGCTTTTGCTTTGTTGCCTCTACCAAGATGATTTCCCGTTTCTCTCTTCACTGGAGCAGGCAGACACAGCCAACGCACATCAAGTGTCAAGAGACACGCTCTGCTGAGCTCAACGCTTGTGCAGATGCACATGTGCGACAAAGTCAACACACGTGCTTGTGGAGAGAAAGAAAGGGACTCCCAGGCGTGTGGAGCGACGGGGAGAAAGAGCGGGCGCTGAGGAACACAGTTTCAAACAGACTGTCTCCACACAAACAGGCACCTGTCTGCAGGTATCCTAGCTCTTGATTCTTGAACTTGAGGAAACACGCGTCTGAGCAAAACTCCCAAACGCTTCCAGGAAAGACACAGGCTCTCCCACAAGCACACAAGTGTTTGCCCTCAGCTATAGATCAGGGACAAGCCTGTGAAGAGATGCCCTGCTATTCTTTCGCCTTATGGCATCATGTGTTTCGTTCCTCTTGGAGATCGATTGTTAAACGTCTTTCCTCGGGCGACTGTGAAGCATTTGCCAGCGGAGGAGAAGTAGCACGGAGCAGCATTCAGTACTGCCTACGAGTGTCTTTGCTACCCTACCAGCGGAGCTCCAAGAACAGGCACACATCTTCAGGTACCTTCCAAATGTGGATTCCCCTGCAGCCCCGTAGGCGGGCGTGCAGTACGCCAACCGTCAACGGACGTTTTTCCCCTCAAGCCTGTCAGGACGTTGCTCGTCCGTCTTTCCCTCAATAGATGGGAGTAGGCGCGCTTGCGGATGTGTGCGTGTGTGTGGCCACGCGTTTGCTTAGGCATCAGTGTGTGAAAAGGTAGGTGCTTTTCTCTAGCTGCGTGTGCGTGCACGTGGTGCTGGGTGCACATCCCTGGGTGCTCGTGGAAAGGTTTCTGCATGGTTTTCGCTGAGGAATCGTGTGTGTGCACATGGACAAAGAGAAGGCGCAGCAACCAGGTTCCAGCGCCGAAGAAGGCAAAAGGCGAGGTTTCCGGCGCTATCTCCTTCTCTCCCCAGAGCTAGTCGCGCAAAGCAAGCCGCTAAGCCGGCGACCGGCAAGAGAGCTACAACGAAGCATGCCGAACGGAGAAAATAGCAGCAGCTCATCTGTTCACACCTTGTTTCTGCCATGTGCTTGAACGCCAAGACGTTCGCGCTCCTGTGAGATGAAAGACGTCCTTCTGCATATGTGGTTGCTCACACCGGTGCACTTGTTAGTGTATCCATTCAGTCCTGGGCTGCGGGGCATTCAGAAGTGGCTCTGTGGAGACGTCTGCATAGAGGCAGCTGTCAGAACACGCACACTCGATTGTTCACCAAAACATATGCAGACGCGTCCTTAGCCTGTAGATTTGGATGCACAGAGTTCCCTGTGTTCGCAAGAGACAAGGGAATCGCGTCTGTGCGCACAGAAGCAATAGCGGACCGTTTCCCTCGGAGTGAACGCGAAAGAGCCGTCTATATACTCGCAGACACGGGAACGTGCCTCAATGCGGTCACAGAGGCAGCAGCTTTTGCACAGATGCTCCTGGTGATTCTGGCACTTTCCAGGCACACTCCTGAAAGTCGCGCACACTGCTGTTCACTCGCTAAACGACCTCTTGGGAAACACGTCTCCGGTCGACGGACCGCTCAGATTGCTTCTCGTGTAACTGTGAACTGTGTCAGCGCAGGGAATCCGTCTCTGTTGAGCAGATGTCAATCCTGCCTCGCTTTTGCTTTGTTGCCTCTACCAAGATGATTTCCCGTTTCTCTCTTCACTGGAGCAGGCAGACACAGCCAATGCACATCAAGTGTCAAGAGACACGCTCTGCTGAGCTCAACGCTTGTGCAGATGCACATGTGCGACGAAGTCAACACACGTGCTTGTGGAGAGAAAGAAAGGGACTCCCAGGCGTGTGGAGCGACGGGGAGAAAGAGCGGGCGCTGAGGAACACAGTTTCAAACAGACTGTCTCCACACAAACAGGCACCTGTCTGCAGGTATCCTAGATCTTGATTCTTGAACTTGAGGAAACACGCGTCTGAGCAAAACTCCCAAACGCTTCCAGGAAAGACACAGGCTCTCCCACAAGCACACAAGTGTTTGCCCTCAGCTATAGATCAGGGACAAGCCTGTGAAGAGATGCCCTGCTATTCTTTCGCCTTATGGCATCATGTGTTTCGTTCCTCTTGGAGATTGATTGTTAAACGTCTTTCCTCGGGCGACTGTGAAGCATTTGCCAGCGGAGGAGAAGTAGCACGGAGCAGCATTCAGTACTGCCTACGAGTGTCTTTGCTACCCTACTAGCGGAGCTCCAAGAACAGGCACACATCTTCAGGTACCTTCCAAATGTGGATTCCCCTGCAGCCCCGTAGGCGGGCGTGCAGTACGCCAACCGTCAACGGACGTTTTTCCACTCAAGCCTGTCAGGACGTTGCTCGTCCGTCTTTCCCTCAATAGATGGGAGTAGGCGCGCTTGCGGATGTGTGCGTGTGTGTGGCCACGCGTTTGCTTAGGCATCAGTGTGTGAAAAGGTAGGTGCTTTTCTCTAGCTGCGTGTGCGTGCACGTGGTGCTGGGTGCACATCCCTGGGTGCTCGTGGAAAGGTTTCTGCATGGTTTTCGCTGAGGAATCGTGTGTGTGCACATGGACAAAGAGAAGGCGCAGCAACCAGGTTCCAGCGCCGAAGAAGGCAAAAGGCGAGGTTTCCGGCGCTATCTCCTTCTCTCCCCAGAGCTAGTCGCGCAAAGCAAGCCGCTAAGCCGGCGACCGGCAAGAGAGCTACAACGAAGCATGCCGAACGGAGAAAATAGCAGCAGCTCATCTGTTCACACCTTGTTTCTGCCATGTGCTTGAACGCCAAGACGTTCGCGCTTCTGTGAGATGAAAGACGTCCTTCTGCATATGTGGTTGCTCACACCGGTGCACTTGTTAGTGTATCCATTCAGTCCTGGGCTGCGGGGCATTCAGAAGTGGCTCTGTGGAGACGTCTGCATAGAGGCAGCTGTCAGAACACGCACACTCGATTGTTCACCAAAACATATGCAGACGCGTCCTTAGCCTGTAGATTTGGATGCACAGAGTTCCCTGTGTTCGCAAGAGACAAGGGAATCGCGTCTGTACGCACAGAAGCAATAGCGGACCGTTTCCCTCGGAGTGAACGCGAAAGAGCCGTCTATATACTCGCAGACACGGGAACGTGCCTCAATGCGGTCACAGAGGCAGCAGCTTTTGCACAGATGCTCCTGGTGATTCTGGCACTTTCCAGGCACACTCCTGAAAGTCGCGCACACTGCTGTTCACTCGCTAAACGACCTCTTGGGAAACACGTCTCCGGTCGACGGACCGCTCAGATTGCTTCTCGTGTAACTGTGAACTGTGTCAGCGCAGGGAATCCGTCTCTGTTGAGCAGATGTCAATCCTGCCTCGCTTTTGCTTTGTTGCCTCTACCAAGATGATTTCCCGTTTCTCTCTTCACTGGAGCAGGCAGACACAGCCAACGCACATCAAGTGTCAAGAGACACGCTCTGCTGAGCTCAACGCTTGTGCAGATGCACATGTGCGACGAAGTCAACACACGTGCTTGTGGAGAGAAAGAAAGGGACTCCCAGGTGTGTGGAGCGACGGGGAGAAAGAGCGGGCGCTGAGGAACACAGTTTCAAACAGACTGTCTCCACACAAACAGGCACCTGTCTGCAGGTATCCTAGATCTTGATTCTTGAACTTGAGGAAACACGCGCCTGAGCAAAACTCCCAAACGCTTCCAGGAAAGACACAGGCTCTCCCACAAGCACACAAGTGTTTGCCCTCAGCTATAGATCAGGGACAAGCCTGTGAAGAGATGCCCTGCTATTCTTTCGCCTTATGGCATCATGTGTTTCGTTCCTCTTGGAGATCGATTGTTAAAGGTCTTTCCTCGGGCGACTGTGAAGCATTTGCCAGCGGAGGAGAAGTAGCACGGAGCAGCATTCAGTACTGCCTACGAGTGTCTTTGCTACCCTACTAGCGGAGCTCCAAGAACAGGCACACATCTTCAGGTACCTTCCAAATGTGGATTCCCCTGCAGCCCCGTAGGCGGGCGTGCAGTACGCCAACCGTCAACGGACGTTTTTCCCCTCAAGCCTGTCAGGACGTTGCTCGTCCGTCTTTCCCTCAATAGATGGGAGTAGGCGCGCTTGCGGATGTGTGCGTGTGTGTGGCCACGCGTTTGCTTAGGCATCAGTGTGTGAAAAGGTAGGTGCTTTTCTCTAGCTGCGTGTGCGTGCACGTGGTGCTGGGTGCACATCCCTGGGTGCTCGTGGAAAGGTTTCTGCATGGTTTTCGCTGAGGAATCGTGTGTGTGCACATGGACAAAGAGAAGGCGCAGCAACCAGGTTCCAGCGCCGAAGAAGGCAAAAGGCGAGGTTTCCGGCGCTATCTCCTTCTCTCCCCAGAGCTAGTCGCGCAAAGCAAGCCGCTAAGCCGGCGACCGGCAAGAGAGCTACAACGAAGCATGCCGAACGGAGAAAATAGCAGCAGCTCATCTGTTCACACCTTGTTTCTGCCATGTGCTTGAACGCCAAGACGTTCGCGCTTCTGTGAGATGAAAGACGTCCTTCTGCATATGTGGTTGCTCACACCGGTGCACTTGTTAGTGTATCCATTCAGTCCTGGGCTGCGGGGCATTCAGAAGTGGCTCTGTGGAGACGTCTGCATAGAGGCAGCTGTCAGAACACGCACACTCGATTGTTCACCAAAACATATGCAGACGCGTCCTTAGCCTGTAGATTTGGATGCACAGAGTTCCCTGTGTTCGCAAGAGACAAGGGAATCGCGTCTGTACGCACAGAAGCAATAGCGGACCGTTTCCCTCGGAGTGAACGCGAAAGAGCCGTCTATATACTCGCAGACACGGGAACGTGCCTCAATGCGGTCACAGAGGCAGCAGCTTTTGCACAGATGCTCCTGGTGATTCTGGCACTTTCCAGGCACACTCCTGAAAGTCGCGCACACTGCTGTTCACTCGCTAAACGACCTCTTGGGAAACACGTCTCCGGTCGACGGACCGCTCAGATTGCTTCTCGTGTAACTGTGAACTGTGTCAGCGCAGGGAATCCGTCTCTGTTGAGCAGATGTCAATCCTGCCTCGCTTTTGCTTTGTTGCCTCTACCAAGATGATTTCCCGTTTCTCTCTTCACTGGAGCACGCAGACACAGCCAACGCACATCAAGTGTCAAGAGACACGCTCTGCTGAGCTCAACGCTTGTGCAGATGCACATGTGCGACGAAGTCAACACACGTGCTTGTGGAGAGAAAGAAAGGGACTCCCAGGCGTGTGGAGCGACGGGGAGAAAGAGCGGGCGCTGAGGAACACAGTTTCAAACAGACTGTCTCCACACAAACAGGCACCTGTCTGCAGGTATCCTAGATCTTGATTCTTGAACTTGAGGAAACACGCGCCTGAGCAAAACTCCCAAACGCTTCCAGGAAAGACACAGGCTCTCCCACAAGCACACAAGTGTTTGCCCTCAGCTATAGATCAGGGACAAGCCTGTGAAGAGATGCCCTGCTATTCTTTCGCCTTATGGCATCATGTGTTTCGTTCCTCTTGGAGATCGATTGCTAAAGGTCTTTCCTCGGGCGACTGTGAAGCATTTGCCAGCGGAGGAGAAGTAGCACGGAGCAGCATTCAGTACTGCCTACGAGTGTCTTTGCTACCCTACTAGCGGAGCTCCAAGAACAGGCACACATCTTCAGGTACCTTCCAAATGTGGATTCCCCTGCAGCCCCGTAGGCGGGCGTGCAGTACGCCAACCGTCAACGGACGTTTTTCCCCTCAAGCCTGTCAGGACGTTGCTCGTCCGTCTTTCCCTCAATAGATGGGAGTAGGCGCGCTTGCGGATGTGTGCGTGTGTGTGGCCACGCGTTTGCTTAGGCATCAGTGTGTGAAAAGGTAGGTGCTTTTCTCTAGCTGCGTGTGCGTGCACGTGGTGCTGGGTGCACATCCCTGGGTGCTCGTGGAAAGGTTTCTGCATGGTTTTCGCTGAGGAATCGTGTGTGTGCACATGGACAAAGAGAAGGCGCAGCAACCAGGTTCCAGCGCCGAAGAAGGCAAAAGGCGAGGTTTCCGGCGCTATCTCCTTCTCTCCCCAGAGCTAGTCGCGCAAAGCAAGCCGCTAAGCCGGCGACCGGCAAGAGAGCTACAACGAAGCATGCCGAACGGAGAAAATAGCAGCAGCTCATCTGTTCACACCTTGTTTCTGCCATGTGCTTGAACGCCAAGACGTTCGCGCTTCTGTGAGATGAAAGACGTCCTTCTGCATATGTGGTTGCTCACACCGGTGCACTTGTTAGTGTATCCATTCAGTCCTGGGCTGCGGGGCATTCAGAAGTGGCTCTGTGGAGACGTCTGCATAGAGGCAGCTGTCAGAACACGCACACTCGATTGTTCACCAAAACATATGCAGACGCGTCCTTAGCCTGTAGATTTGGATGCACAGAGTTCCCTGTGTTCGCAAGAGACAAGGGAATCGCGTCTGTGCGCACAGAAGCAATAGCGGACCGTTTCCCTCGGAGTGAACGCGAAAGAGCCGTCTATATACTCGCAGACACGGGAACGTGCCTCAATGCGGTCACAGAGGCAGCAGCTTTTGCACAGATGCTCCTGGTGATTCTGGCACTTTCCAGGCACACTCCTGAAAGTCGCGCACACTGCTGTTCACTCGCTAAACGACCTCTTGGGAAACACGTCTCCGGTCGACGGACCGCTCAGATTGCTTCTCGTGTAACTGTGAACTGTGTCAGCGCAGGGAATCCGTCTCTGTTGAGCAGATGTCAATCCTGCCTCGCTTTTGCTTTGTTGCCTCTACCAAGATGATTTCCCGTTTCTCTCTTCACTGGAGCAGGCAGACACAGCCAACGCACATCAAGTGTCAAGAGACACGCTCTGCTGAGCTCAACGCTTGTGCAGATGCACATGTGCGACGAAGTCAACACACGTGCTTGTGGAGAGAAAGAAAGGGACTCCCAGGCGTGTGGAGCGACGGGGAGAAAGAGCGGGCGCTGAGGAACACAGTTTCAAACAGACTGTCTCCACACAAACAGGCACCTGTCTGCAGGTATCCTAGATCTTGATTCTTGAACTTGAGGAAACACGCGTCTGAGCAAAACTCCCAAACGCTTCCAGGAAAGACACAGGCTCTCCCACAAGCACACAAGTGTTTGCCCTCAGCTATAGATCAGGGACAAGCCTGTGAAGAGATGCCCTGCTATTCTTTCGCCTTATGGCATCATGTGTTTCGTTCCTCTTGGAGATCGATTGTTAAACGTCTTTCCTCGGGCGACTGTGAAGCATTTGCCAGCGGAGGAGAAGTAGCACGGAGCAGCATTCAGTACTGCCTACGAGTGTCTTTGCTACCCTACTAGCGGAGCTCCAAGAACAGGCACACATCTTCAGGTACCTTCCAAATGTGGATTCCCCTGCAGCCCCGTAGGCGGGCGTGCAGTACGCCAACCGTCAACGGACGTTTTTCCCCTCAAGCCTGTCAGGACGTTGCTCGTCCGTCTTTCCCTCAATAGATGGGAGTAGGCGCGCTTGCGGATGTGTGCGTGTGTGTGGCCACGCGTTTGCTTAGGCATCAGTGTGTGAAAAGGTAGGTGCTTTTCTCTAGCTGCGTGTGCGTGCACGTGGTGCTGGGTGCACATCCCTGGGTGCTCGTGGAAAGGTTTCTGCATGGTTTTCGCTGAGGAATCGTGTGTGTGCACATGGACAAAGAGAAGGCGCAGCAACCAGGTTCCAGCGCCGAAGAAGGCAAAAGGCGAGGTTTCCGGCGCTATCTCCTTCTCTCCCCAGAGCTAGTCGCGCAAAGCAAGCCGCTAAGCCGGCGACCGGCAAGAGAGCTACAACGAAGCATGCCGAACGGAGAAAATAGCAGCAGCTCATCTGTTCACACCTTGTTTCTGCCATGTGCTTGAACGCCAAGACGTTCGCGCTTCTGTGAGATGAAAGACGTCCTTCTGCATATGTGGTTGCTCACACCGGTGCACTTGTTAGTGTATCCATTCAGTCCTGGGCTGCGGGGCATTCAGAAGTGGCTCTGTGGAGACGTCTGCATAGAGGCAGCTGTCAGAACACGCACACTCGATTGTTCACCAAAACATATGCAGACGCGTCCTTAGCCTGTAGATTTGGATGCACAGAGTTCCCTGTGTTCGCAAGAGACAAGGGAATCGCGTCTGTACGCACAGAAGCAATAGCGGACCGTTTCCCTCGGAGTGAACGCGAAAGAGCCGTCTATATACTCGCAGACACGGGAACGTGCCTCAATGCGGTCACAGAGGCAGCAGCTTTTGCACAGATGCTCCTGGTGATTCTGGCACTTTCCAGGCACACTCCTGAAAGTCGCGCACACTGCTGTTCACTCGCTAAACGACCTCTTGGGAAACACGTCTCCGGTCGACGGACCGCTCAGATTGCTTCTCGTGTAACTGTGAACTGTGTCAGCGCAGGGAATCCGTCTCTGTTGAGCAGATGTCAATCCTGCCTCGCTTTTGCTTTGTTGCCTCTACCAAGATGATTTCCCGTTTCTCTCTTCACTGGAGCACGCAGACACAGCCAACGCACATCAAGTGTCAAGAGACACGCTCTGCTGAGCTCAACGCTTGTGCAGATGCACATGTGCGACGAAGTCAACACACGTGCTTGTGGAGAGAAAGAAAGGGACTCCCAGGCGTGTGGAGCGACGGGGAGAAAGAGCGGGCGCTGAGGAACACAGTTTCAAACAGACTGTCTCCACACAAACAGGCACCTGTCTGCAGGTATCCTAGATCTTGATTCTTGAACTTGAGGAAACACGCGCCTGAGCAAAACTCCCAAACGCTTCCAGGAAAGACACAGGCTCTCCCACAAGCACACAAGTGTTTGCCCTCAGCTATAGATCAGGGACAAGCCTGTGAAGAGATGCCCTGCTATTCTTTCGCCTTATGGCATCATGTGTTTCGTTCCTCTTGGAGATCGATTGCTAAAGGTCTTTCCTCGGGCGACTGTGAAGCATTTGCCAGCGGAGGAGAAGTAGCACGGAGCAGCATTCAGTACTGCCTACGAGTGTCTTTGCTACCCTACTAGCGGAGCTCCAAGAACAGGCACACATCTTCAGGTACCTTCCAAATGTGGATTCCCCTGCAGCCCCGTAGGCGGGCGTGCAGTACGCCAACCGTCAACGGACGTTTTTCCCCTCAAGCCTGTCAGGACGTTGCTCGTCCGTCTTTCCCTCAATAGATGGGAGTAGGCGCGCTTGCGGATGTGTGCGTGTGTGTGGCCACGCGTTTGCTTAGGCATCAGTGTGTGAAAAGGTAGGTGCTTTTCTCTAGCTGCGTGTGCGTGCACGTGGTGCTGGGTGCACATCCCTGGGTGCTCGTGGAAAGGTTTCTGCATGGTTTTCGCTGAGGAATCGTGTGTGTGCACATGGACAAAGAGAAGGCGCAGCAACCAGGTTCCAGCGCCGAAGAAGGCAAAAGGCGAGGTTTCCGGCGCTATCTCCTTCTCTCCCCAGAGCTAGTCGCGCAAAGCAAGCCGCTAAGCCGGCGACCGGCAAGAGAGCTACAACGAAGCATGCCGAACGGAGAAAATAGCAGCAGCTCATCTGTTCACACCTTGTTTCTGCCATGTGCTTGAACGCCAAGACGTTCGCGCTTCTGTGAGATGAAAGACGTCCTTCTGCATATGTGGTTGCTCACACCGGTGCACTTGTTAGTGTATCCATTCAGTCCTGGGCTGCGGGGCATTCAGAAGTGGCTCTGTGGAGACGTCTGCATAGAGGCAGCTGTCAGAACACGCACACTCGATTGTTCACCAAAACATATGCAGACGCGTCCTTAGCCTGTAGATTTGGATGCACAGAGTTCCCTGTGTTCGCAAGAGACAAGGGAATCGCGTCTGTGCGCACAGAAGCAATAGCGGACCGTTTCCCTCGGAGTGAACGCGAAAGAGCCGTCTATATACTCGCAGACACGCGAACGTGCCTCAATGCGGTCACAGAGGCAGCAGCTTTTGCACAGATGCTCCTGGTGATTCTGGCACTTTCCAGGCACACTCCTGAAAGTCGCGCACACTGCTGTTCACTCGCTAAACGACCTCTTGGGAAACACGTCTCCGGTCGACGGACCGCTCAGATTGCTTCTCGTGTAACTGTGAACTGTGTCAGCGCAGGGAATCCGTCTCTGTTGAGCAGATGTCAATCCTGCCTCGCTTTTGCTTTGTTGCCTCTACCAAGATGATTTCCCGTTTCTCTCTTCACTGGAGCAGGCAGACACAGCCAACGCACATCAAGTGTCAAGAGACACGCTCTGCTGAGCTCAACGCTTGTGCAGATGCACATGTGCGACGAAGTCAACACACGTGCTTGTGGAGAGAAAGAAAGGGACTCCCAGGCGTGTGGAGCGACGGGGAGAAAGAGCGGGCGCTGAGGAACACAGTTTCAAACAGACTGTCTCCACACAAACAGGCACCTGTCTGCAGGTATCCTAGATCTTGATTCTTGAACTTGAGGAAACACGCGCCTGAGCAAAACTCCCAAACGCTTCCAGGAAAGACACAGGCTCTCCCACAAGCACACAAGTGTTTGCCCTCAGCTATAGATCAGGGACAAGCCTGTGAAGAGATGCCCTGCTATTCTTTCGCCTTATGGCATCATGTGTTTCGTTCCTCTTGGAGATCGATTGTTAAAGGTCTTTCCTCGGGCGACTGTGAAGCATTTGCCAGCGGAGGAGAAGTAGCACGGAGCAGCATTCAGTACTGCCTACGAGTGTCTTTGCTACCCTACTAGCGGAGCTCCAAGAACAGGCACACATCTTCAGGTACCTTCCAAATGTGGATTCCCCTGCAGCCCCGTAGGCGGGCGTGCAGTACGCCAACCGTCAACGGACGTTTTTCCCCTCAAGCCTGTCAGGACGTTGCTCGTCCGTCTTTCCCTCAATAGATGGGAGTAGGCGCGCTTGCGGATGTGTGCGTGTGTGTGGCCACGCGTTTGCTTAGGCATCAGTGTGTGAAAAGGTAGGTGCTTTTCTCTAGCTGCGTGTGCGTGCACGTGGTGCTGGGTGCACATCCCTGGGTGCTCGTGGAAAGGTTTCTGCATGGTTTTCGCTGAGGAATCGTGTGTGTGCACATGGACAAAGAGAAGGCGCAGCAACCAGGTTCCAGCGCCGAAGAAGGCAAAAGGCGAGGTTTCCGGCGCTATCTCCTTCTCTCCCCAGAGCTAGTCGCGCAAAGCAAGCCGCTAAGCCGGCGACCGGCAAGAGAGCTACAACGAAGCATGCCGAACGGAGAAAATAGCAGCAGCTCATCTGTTCACACCTTGTTTCTGCCATGTGCTTGAACGCCAAGACGTTCGCGCTTCTGTGAGATGAAAGACGTCCTTCTGCATATGTGGTTGCTCACACCGGTGCACTTGTTAGTGTATCCATTCAGTCCTGGGCTGCGGGGCATTCAGAAGTGGCTCTGTGGAGACGTCTGCATAGAGGCAGCTGTCAGAACACGCACACTCGATTGTTCACCAAAACATATGCAGACGCGTCCTTAGCCTGTAGATTTGGATGCACAGAGTTCCCTGTGTTCGCAAGAGACAAGGGAATCGCGTCTGTGCGCACAGAAGCAATAGCGGACCGTTTCCCTCGGAGTGAACGCGAAAGAGCCGTCTATATACTCGCAGACACGGGAACGTGCCTCAATGCGGTCACAGAGGCAGCAGCTTTTGCACAGATGCTCCTGGTGATTCTGGCACTTTCCAGGCACACTCCTGAAAGTCGCGCACACTGCTGTTCACTCGCTAAACGACCTCTTGGGAAACATGTCTCCGGTCGACGGACCGCTCAGATTGCTTCTCGTGTAACTGTGAACTGTGTCAGCGCAGGGAATCCGTCTCTGTTGAGCAGATGTCAATCCTGCCTCGCTTTTGCTTTGTTGCCTCTACCAAGATGATTTCCCGTTTCTCTCTTCACTGGAGCAGGCAGACACAGCCAACGCACATCAAGTGTCAAGAGACACGCTCTGCTGAGCTCAACGCTTGTGCAGATGCACATGTGCGACGAAGTCAACACACGTGCTTGTGGAGAGAAAGAAAGGGACTCCCAGGCGTGTGGAGCGACGGGGAGAAAGAGCGGGCGCTGAGGAACACAGTTTCAAACAGACTGTCTCCACACAAACAGGCACCTGTCTGCAGGTATCCTAGATCTTGATTCTTGAACTTGAGGAAACACGCGTCTGAGCAAAACTCCCAAACGCTTCCAGGAAAGACACAGGCTCTCCCACAAGCACACAAGTGTTTGCCCTCAGCTATAGATCAGGGACAAGCCTGTGAAGAGATGCCCTGCTATTCTTTCGCCTTATGGCATCATGTGTTTCGTTCCTCTTGGAGATCGATTGTTAAACGTCTTTCCTCGGGCGACTGTGAAGCATTTGCCAGCGGAGGAGAAGTAGCACGGAGCAGCATTCAGTACTGCCTACGAGTGTCTTTGCTACCCTACTAGCGGAGCTCCAAGAACAGGCACACATCTTCAGGTACCTTCCAAATGTGGATTCCCCTGCAGCCCCGTAGGCGGGCGTGCAGTACGCCAACCGTCAACGGACGTTTTTCCCCTCAAGCCTGTCAGGACGTTGCTCGTCCGTCTTTCCCTCAATAGATGGGAGTAGGCGCGCTTGCGGATGTGTGCGTGTGTGTGGCCACGCGTTTGCTTAGGCATCAGTGTGTGAAAAGGTAGGTGCTTTTCTCTAGCTGCGTGTGCGTGCACGTGGTGCTGGGTGCACATCCCTGGGTGCTCGTGGAAAGGTTTCTGCATGGTTTTCGCTGAGGAATCGTGTGTGTGCACATGGACAAAGAGAAGGCGCAGCAACCAGGTTCCAGCGCCGAAGAAGGCAAAAGGCGAGGTTTCCGGCGCTATCTCCTTCTCTCCCCAGAGCTAGTCGCGCAAAGCAAGCCGCTAAGCCGGCGACCGGCAAGAGAGCTACAACGAAGCATGCCGAACGGAGAAAATAGCAGCAGCTCATCTGTTCACACCTTGTTTCTGCCATGTGCTTGAACGCCAAGACGTTCGCGCTTCTGTGAGATGAAAGACGTCCTTCTGCATATGTGGTTGCTCACACCGGTGCACTTGTTAGTGTATCCATTCAGTCCTGGGCTGCGGGGCATTCAGAAGTGGCTCTGTGGAGACGTCTGCATAGAGGCAGCTGTCAGAACACGCACACTCGATTGTTCACCAAAACATATGCAGACGCGTCCTTAGCCTGTAGATTTGGATGCACAGAGTTCCCTGTGTTCGCAAGAGACAAGGGAATCGCGTCTGTACGCACAGAAGCAATAGCGGACCGTTTCCCTCGGAGTGAACGCGAAAGAGCCGTCTATATACTCGCAGACACGGGAACGTGCCTCAATGCGGTCACAGAGGCAGCAGCTTTTGCACAGATGCTCCTGGTGATTCTGGCACTTTCCAGGCACACTCCTGAAAGTCGCGCACACTGCTGTTCACTCGCTAAACGACCTCTTGGGAAACACGTCTCCGGTCGACGGACCGCTCAGATTGCTTCTCGTGTAACTGTGAACTGTGTCAGCGCAGGGAATCCGTCTCTGTTGAGCAGATGTCAATCCTGCCTCGCTTTTGCTTTGTTGCCTCTACCAAGATGATTTCCCGTTTCTCTCTTCACTGGAGCAGGCAGACACAGCCAACGCACATCAAGTGTCAAGAGACACGCTCTGCTGAGCTCAACGCTTGTGCAGATGCACATGTGCGACGAAGTCAACACACGTGCTTGTGGAGAGAAAGAAAGGGACTCCCAGGCGTGTGGAGCGACGGGGAGAAAGAGCGGGCGCTGAGGAACACAGTTTCAAACAGACTGTCTCCACACAAACAGGCACCTGTCTGCAGGTATCCTAGATCTTGATTCTTGAACTTGAAGAAACACGCGCCTGAGCAAAACTCCCAAACGCTTCCAGGAAAGACACAGGCTCTCCCACAAGCACACAAGTGTTTGCCCTCAGCTATAGATCAGGGACAAGCCTGTGAAGAGATGCCCTGCTATTCTTTCGCCTTATGGCATCATGTGTTTCGTTCCTCTTGGAGATCGATTGTTAAAGGTCTTTCCTCGGGCGACTGTGAAGCATTTGCCAGCGGAGGAGAAGTAGCACGGAGCAGCATTCAGTACTGCCTACGAGTGTCTTTGCTACCCTACTAGCGGAGCTCCAAGAACAGGCACACATCTTCAGGTACCTTCCAAATGTGGATTCCCCTGCAGCCCCGTAGGCGGGCGTGCAGTACGCCAACCGTCAACGGACGTTTTTCCCCTCAAGCCTGTCAGGACGTTGCTCGTCCGTCTTTCCCTCAATAGATGGGAGTAGGCGCGCTTGCGGATGTGTGCGTGTGTGTGGCCACGCGTTTGCTTAGGCATCAGTGTGTGAAAAGGTAGGTGCTTTTCTCTAGCTGCGTGTGCGTGCACGTGGTGCTGGGTGCACATCCCTGGGTGCTCGTGGAAAGGTTTCTGCATGGTTTTCGCTGAGGAATCGTGTGTGTGCACATGGACAAAGAGAAGGCGCAGCAACCAGGTTCCAGCGCCGAAGAAGGCAAAAGGCGAGGTTTCCGGCGCTATCTCCTTCTCTCCCCAGAGCTAGTCGCGCAAAGCAAGCCGCTAAGCCGGCGACCGGCAAGAGAGCTACAACGAAGCATGCCGAACGGAGAAAATAGCAGCAGCTCATCTGTTCACACCTTGTTTCTGCCATGTGCTTGAACGCCAAGACGTTCGCGCTTCTGTGAGATGAAAGACGTCCTTCTGCATATGTGGTTGCTCACACCGGTGCACTTGTTAGTGTATCCATTCAGTCCTGGGCTGCGGGGCATTCAGAAGTGGCTCTGTGGAGACGTCTGCATAGAGGCAGCTGTCAGAACACGCACACTCGATTGTTCACCAAAACATATGCAGACGCGTCCTTAGCCTGTAGATTTGGATGCACAGAGTTCCCTGTGTTCGCAAGAGACAAGGGAATCGCGTCTGTGCGCACAGAAGCAATAGCGGACCGTTTCCCTCGGAGTGAACGCGAAAGAGCCGTCTATATACTCGCAGACACGCGAACGTGCCTCAATGCGGTCACAGAGGCAGCAGCTTTTGCACAGATGCTCCTGGTGATTCTGGCACTTTCCAGGCACACTCCTGAAAGTCGCGCACACTGCTGTTCACTCGCTAAACGACCTCTTGGGAAACACGTCTCCGGTCGACGGACCGCTCAGATTGCTTCTCGTGTAACTGTGAACTGTGTCAGCGCAGGGAATCCGTCTCTGTTGAGCAGATGTCAATCCTGCCTCGCTTTTGCTTTGTTGCCTCTACCAAGATGATTTCCCGTTTCTCTCTTCACTGGAGCACGCAGACACAGCCAACGCACATCAAGTGTCAAGAGACACGCTCTGCTGAGCTCAACGCTTGTGCAGATGCACATGTGCGACGAAGTCAACACACGTGCTTGTGGAGAGAAAGAAAGGGACTCCCAGGCGTGTGGAGCGACGGGGAGAAAGAGCGGGCGCTGAGGAACACAGTTTCAAACAGACTGTCTCCACACAAACAGGCACCTGTCTGCAGGTATCCTAGATCTTGATTCTTGAACTTGAGGAAACACGCGCCTGAGCAAAACTCCCAAACGCTTCCAGGAAAGACACAGGCTCTCCCACAAGCACACAAGTGTTTGCCCTCAGCTATAGATCAGGGACAAGCCTGTGAAGAGATGCCCTGCTATTCTTTCGCCTTATGGCATCATGTGTTTCGTTCCTCTTGGAGATCGATTGTTAAACGTCTTTCCTCGGGCGACTGTGAAGCATTTGCCAGCGGAGGAGAAGTAGCACGGAGCAGCATTCAGTACTGCCTACGAGTGTCTTTGCTACCCTACTAGCGGAGCTCCAAGAACAGGCACACATCTTCAGGTACCTTCCAAATGTGGATTCCCCTGCAGCCCCGTAGGCGGGCGTGCAGTACGCCAACCGTCAACGGACGTTTTTCCCCTCAAGCCTGTCAGGACGTTGCTCGTCCGTCTTTCCCTCAATAGATGGGAGTAGGCGCGCTTGCGGATGTGTGCGTGTGTGTGGCCACGCGTTTGCTTAGGCATCAGTGTGTGAAAAGGTAGGTGCTTTTCTCTAGCTGCGTGTGCGTGCACGTGGTGCTGGGTGCACATCCCCGGGTGCTCGTGGAAAGGTTTCTGCATGGTTTTCGCTGAGGAATCGTGTGTGTGCACGTGGACAAAGAGAAGGCGCAGCAACCAGGTTCCAGCGCCGAAGAAGGCAAAAGGCGAGGTTTCCGGCGCTATCTCCTTCTCTCCCCAGAGCTAGTCGCGCAAAGCAAGCCGCTAAGCCGGCGACCGGCAAGAGAGCTACAACGAAGCATGCCGAACGGAGAAAATAGCAGCAGCTCATCTGTTCACACCTTGTTTCTGCCATGTGCTTGAACGCCAAGACGTTCGCGCTTCTGTGAGATGAAAGACGTCCTTCTGCATATGTGGTTGCTCACACCGGTGCACTTGTTAGTGTATCCATTCAGTCCTGGGCTGCGGGGCATTCAGAAGTGGCTCTGTGGAGACGTCTGCATAGAGGCAGCTGTCAGAACACGCACACTCGATTGTTCACCAAAACATATGCAGACGCGTCCTTAGCCTGTAGATTTGGATGCACAGAGTTCCCTGTGTTCGCAAGAGACAAGGGAATCGCGTCTGTGCGCACAGAAGCAATAGCGGACCGTTTCCCTCGGAGTGAACGCGAAAGAGCCGTCTATATACTCGCAGACACGCGAACGTGCCTCAATGCGGTCACAGAGGCAGCAGCTTTTGCACAGATGCTCCTGGTGATTCTGGCACTTTCCAGGCACACTCCTGAAAGTCGCGCACACTGCTGTTCACTCGCTAAACGACCTCTTGGGAAACACGTCTCCGGTCGACGGACCGCTCAGATTGCTTCTCGTGTAACTGTGAACTGTGTCAGCGCAGGGAATCCGTCTCTGTTGAGCAGATGTCAATCCTGCCTCGCTTTTGCTTTGTTGCCTCTACCAAGATGATTTCCCGTTTCTCTCTTCACTGGAGCAGGCAGACACAGCCAACGCACATCAAGTGTCAAGAGACACGCTCTGCTGAGCTCAACGCTTGTGCAGATGCACATGTGCGACGAAGTCAACACACGTGCTTGTGGAGAGAAAGAAAGGGACTCCCAGGCGTGTGGAGCGACGGGGAGAAAGAGCGGGCGCTGAGGAACACAGTTTCAAACAGACTGTCTCCACACAAACAGGCACCTGTCTGCAGGTATCCTAGATCTTGATTCTTGAACTTGAGGAAACACGCGTCTGAGCAAAACTCCCAAACGCTTCCAGGAAAGACACAGGCTCTCCCACAAGCACACAAGTGTTTGCCCTCAGCTATAGATCAGGGACAAGCCTGTGAAGAGATGCCCTGCTATTCTTTCGCCTTATGGCATCATGTGTTTCGTTCCTCTTGGAGATCGATTGTTAAACGTCTTTCCTCGGGCGACTGTGAAGCATTTGCCAGCGGAGGAGAAGTAGCACGGAGCAGCATTCAGTACTGCCTACGAGTGTCTTTGCTACCCTACTAGCGGAGCTCCAAGAACAGGCACACATCTTCAGGTACCTTCCAAATGTGGATTCCCCTGCAGCCCCGTAGGCGGGCGTGCAGTACGCCAACCGTCAACGGACGTTTTTCCCCTCAAGCCTGTCAGGACGTTGCTCGTCCGTCTTTCCATCAATAGATGGGAGTAGGCGCGCTTGCGGATGTGTGCGTGTGTGTGGCCACGCGTTTGCTTAGGCATCAGTGTGTGAAAAGGTAGGTGCTTTTCTCTAGCTGCGTGTGCGTGCACGTGGTGCTGGGTGCACATCCCTGGGTGCTCGTGGAAAGGTTTCTGCATGGTTTTCGCTGAGGAATCGTGTGTGTGCACATGGACAAAGAGAAGGCGCAGCAACCAGGTTCCAGCGCCGAAGAAGGCAAAAGGCGAGGTTTCCGGCGCTATCTCCTTCTCTCCCCAGAGCTAGTCGCGCAAAGCAAGCCGCTAAGCCGGCGACAGGCAAGAGAGCTACAACGAAGCATGCCGAACGGAGAAAATAGCAGCAGCTCATCTGTTCACACCTTGTTTCTGCCATGTGCTTGAACGCCAAGACGTTCGCGCTTCTGTGAGATGAAAGACGTCCTTCTGCATATGTGGTTGCTCACACCGGTGCACTTGTTAGTGTATCCATTCAGTCCTGGGCTGCGGGGCATTCAGAAGTGGCTCTGTGGAGACGTCTGCATAGAGGCAGCTGTCAGAACACGCACACTCGATTGTTCACCAAAACATATGCAGACGCGTCCTTAGCCTGTAGATTTGGATGCACAGAGTTCCCTGTGTTCGCAAGAGACAAGGGAATCGCGTCTGTGCGCACAGAAGCAATAGCGGACCGTTTCCCTCGGAGTGAACGCGAAAGAGCCGTCTATATACTCGCAGACACGCGAACGTGCCTCAATGCGGTCACAGAGGCAGCAGCTTTTGCACAGATGCTCCTGGTGATTCTGGCACTTTCCAGGCACACTCCTGAAAGTCGCGCACACTGCTGTTCACTCGCTAAACGACCTCTTGGGAAACACGTCTCCGGTCGACGGACCGCTCAGATTGCTTCTCGTGTAACTGTGAACTGTGTCAGCGCAGGGAATCCGTCTCTGTTGAGCAGATGTCAATCCTGCCTCGCTTTTGCTTTGTTGCCTCTACCAAGATGATTTCCCGTTTCTCTCTTCACTGGAGCAGGCAGACACAGCCAACGCACATCAAGTGTCAAGAGACACGCTCTGCTGAGCTCAACGCTTGTGCAGATGCACATGTGCGACGAAGTCAACACACGTGCTTGTGGAGAGAAAGAAAGGGACTCCCAGGCGTGTGGAGCGACGGGGAGAAAGAGCGGGCGCTGAGGAACACAGTTTCAAACAGACTGTCTCCACACAAACAGGCACCTGTCTGCAGGTATCCTAGATCTTGATTCTTGAACTTGAGGAAACACGCGTCTGAGCAAAACTCCCAAACGCTTCCAGGAAAGACACAGGCTCTCCCACAAGCACACAAGTGTTTGCCCTCAGCTATAGATCAGGGACAAGCTTGTGAAGAGATGCCCTGCTATTCTTTCGCCTTATGGCATCATGTGTTTCGTTCCTCTTGGAGATCGATTGTTAAACGTCTTTCCTAGGGCGACTGTGAAGCATTTGCCAGCGGAGGAGAAGTAGCACGGAGCAGCATTCAGTACTGCCTACGAGTGTCTTTGCTACCCTACTAGCGGAGCTCCAAGAACAGGCACACATCTTCAGGTACCTTCCAAATGTGGATTCCCCTGCAGCCCCGTAGGCGGGCGTGCAGTACGCCAACCGTCAACGGACGTTTTTCCCCTCAAGCCTGTCAGGACGTTGCTCGTCCGTCTTTCCCTCAATAGATGGGAGTAGGCGCGCTTGCGGATGTGTGCGTGTGTGTGGCCACGCGTTTGCTTAGGCATCAGTGTGTGAAAAGGTAGGTGCTTTTCTCTAGCTGCGTGTGCGTGCACGTGGTGCTGGGTGCACATCCCCGGGTGCTCGTGGAAAGGTTTCTGCATGGTTTTCGCTGAGGAATCGTGTGTGTGCACATGGACAAAGAGAAGGCGCAGCAACCAGGTTCCAGCGCCGAAGAAGGCAAAAGGCGAGGTTTCCGGCGCTATCTCCTTCTCTCCCCAGAGCTAGTCGCGCAAAGCAAGCCGCTAAGCCGGCGACCGGCAAGAGAGCTACAACGAAGCATGCCGAACGGAGAAAATAGCAGCAGCTCATCTGTTCACACCTTGTTTCTGCCATGTGCTTGAACGCCAAGACGTTCGCGCTTCTGTGAGATGAAAGACGTCCTTCTGCATATGTGGTTGCTCACACCGGTGCACTTGTTAGTGTATCCATTCAGTCCTGGGCTGCGGGGCATTCAGAAGTGGCTCTGTGGAGACGTCTGCATAGAGGCAGCTGTCAGAACACGCACACTCGATTGTTCACCAAAACATATGCAGACGCGTCCTTAGCCTGTAGATTTGGATGCACAGAGTTCCCTGTGTTCGCAAGAGACAAGGGAATCGCGTCTGTGCGCACAGAAGCAATAGCGGACCGTTTCCCTCGGAGTGAACGCGAAAGAGCCGTCTATATACTCGCAGACACGCGAACGTGCCTCAATGCGGTCACAGAGGCAGCAGCTTTTGCACAGATGCTCCTGGTGATTCTGGCACTTTCCAGGCACACTCCTGAAAGTCGCGCACACTGCTGTTCACTCGCTAAACGACCTCTTGGGAAACACGTCTCCGGTCGACGGACCGCTCAGATTGCTTCTCGTGTAACTGTGAACTGTGTCAGCGCAGGGAATCCGTCTCTGTTGAGCAGATGTCAATCCTGCCTCGCTTTTGCTTTGTTGCCTCTACCAAGATGATTTCCCGTTTCTCTCTTCACTGGAGCACGCAGACACAGCCAACGCACATCAAGTGTCAAGAGACACGCTCTGCTGAGCTCAACGCTTGTGCAGATGCACATGTGCGACGAAGTCAACACACGTGCTTGTGGAGAGAAAGAAAGGGACTCCCAGGCGTGTGGAGCGACGGGGAGAAAGAGCGGGCGCTGAGGAACACAGTTTCAAACAGACTGTCTCCACACAAACAGGCACCTGTCTGCAGGTATCCTAGCTCTTGATTCTTGAACTTGAGGAAACATGCGTCTGAGCAAAACTCCCAAACGCTTCCAGGAAAGACACAGGCTCTCCCACAAGCACACAAGTGTTTGCCCTCAGCTATAGATCAGGGACAAGCTTGTGAAGAGATGCCCTGCTATTCTTTCGCCTTATGGCATCATGTGTTTCGTTCCTCTTGGAGATCGATTGTTAAACGTCTTTCCTCGGGCGACTGTGAAGCATTTGCCAGCGGAGGAGAAGTAGCACGGAGCAGCATTCAGTACTGCCTACGAGTGTCTTTGCTACCCTACTAGCGGAGCTCCAAGAACAGGCACACATCTTCAGGTACCTTCCAAATGTGGATTCCCCTGCAGCCCCGTAGGCGGGCGTGCAGTACGCCAACCGTCAACGGACGTTTTTCCCCTCAAGCCTGTCAGGACGTTGCTCGTCCGTCTTTCCCTCAATAGATGGGAGTAGGCGCGCTTGCGGATGTGTGCGTGTGTGTGGCCACGCGTTTGCTTAGGCATCAGTGTGTGAAAAGGTAGGTGCTTTTCTCTAGCTGCGTGTGCGTGCACGTGGTGCTGGGTGCACATCCCCGGGTGCTCGTGGAAAGGTTTCTGCATGGTTTTCGCTGAGGAATCGTGTGTGTGCACATGGACAAAGAGAAGGCGCAGCAACCAGGTTCCAGCGCCGAAGAAGGCAAAAGGCGAGGTTTCCGGCGCTATCTCCTTCTCTCCCCAGAGCTAGTCGCGCAAAGCAAGCCGCTAAGCCGGCGACCGGCAAGAGAGCTACAACGAAGCATGCCGAACGGAGAAAATAGCAGCAGCTCATCTGTTCACACCTTGTTTCTGCCATGTGCTTGAACGCCAAGACGTTCGCGCTTCTGTGAGATGAAAGACGTCCTTCTGCATATGTGGTTGCTCACACCGGTGCACTTGTTAGTGTATCCATTCAGTCCTGGGCTGCGGGGCATTCAGAAGTGGCTCTGTGGAGACGTCTGCATAGAGGCAGCTGTCAGAACACGCACACTCGATTGTTCACCAAAACATATGCAGACGCGTCCTTAGCCTGTAGATTTGGATGCACAGAGTTCCCTGTGTTCGCAAGAGACAAGGGAATCGCGTCTGTGCGCACAGAAGCAATAGCGGACCGTTTCCCTCGGAGTGAACGCGAAAGAGCCGTCTATATACTCGCAGACACGCGAACGTGCCTCAATGCGGTCACAGAGGCAGCAGCTTTTGCACAGATGCTCCTGGTGATTCTGGCACTTTCCAGGCACACTCCTGAAAGTCGCGCACACTGCTGTTCACTCGCTAAACGACCTCTTGGGAAACACGTCTCCGGTCGACGGACCGCTCAGATTGCTTCTCGTGTAACTGTGAACTGTGTCAGCGCAGGGAATCCGTCTCTGTTGAGCAGATGTCAATCCTGCCTCGCTTTTGCTTTGTTGCCTCTACCAAGATGATTTCCCGTTTCTCTCTTCACTGGAGCAGGCAGACACAGCCAACGCACATCAAGTGTCAAGAGACACGCTCTGCTGAGCTCAACGCTTGTGCAGATGCACATGTGCGACGAAGTCAACACACGTGCTTGTGGAGAGAAAGAAAGGGACTCCCAGGCGTGTGGAGCGACGGGGAGAAAGAGCGGGCGCTGAGGAACACAGTTTCAAACAGACTGTCTCCACACAAACAGGCACCTGTCTGCAGGTATCCTAGATCTTGATTCTTGAACTTGAGGAAACACGCGTCTGAGCAAAACTCCCAAACGCTTCCAGGAAAGACACAGGCTCTCCCACAAGCACACAAGTGTTTGCCCTCAGCTATAGATCAGGGACAAGCCTGTGAAGAGATGCCCTGCTATTCTTTCGCCTTATGGCATCATGTGTTTCGTTCCTCTTGGAGATCGATTGTTAAACGTCTTTCCTAGGGCGACTGTGAAGCATTTGCCAGCGGAGGAGAAGTAGCACGGAGCAGCATTCAGTACTGCCTACGAGTGTCTTTGCTACCCTACTAGCGGAGCTCCAAGAACAGGCACACATCTTCAGGTACCTTCCAAATGTGGATTCCCCTGCAGCCCCGTAGGCGGGCGTGCAGTACGCCAACCGTCAACGGACGTTTTTCCCCTCAAGCCTGTCAGGACGTTGCTCGTCCGTCTTTCCCTCAATAGATGGGAGTAGGCGCGCTTGCGGATGTGTGCGTGTGTGTGGCCACGCGTTTGCTTAGGCATCAGTGTGTGAAAAGGTAGGTGCTTTTCTCTAGCTGCGTGTGCGTGCACGTGGTGCTGGGTGCACATCCCCGGGTGCTCGTGGAAAGGTTTCTGCATGGTTTTCGCTGAGGAATCGTGTGTGTGCACATGGACAAAGAGAAGGCGCAGCAACCAGGTTCCAGCGCCGAAGAAGGCAAAAGGCGAGGTTTCCGGCGCTATCTCCTTCTCTCCCCAGAGCTAGTCGCGCAAAGCAAGCCGCTAAGCCGGCGACCGGCAAGAGAGCTACAACGAAGCATGCCGAACGGAGAAAATAGCAGCAGCTCATCTGTTCACACCTTGTTTCTGCCATGTGCTTGAACGCCAAGACGTTCGCGCTTCTGTGAGATGAAAGACGTCCTTCTGCATATGTGGTTGCTCACACCGGTGCACTTGTTAGTGTATCCATTCAGTCCTGGGCTGCGGGGCATTCAGAAGTGGCTCTGTGGAGACGTCTGCATAGAGGCAGCTGTCAGAACACGCACACTCGATTGTTCACCAAAACATATGCAGACGCGTCCTTAGCCTGTAGATTTGGATGCACAGAGTTCCCTGTGTTCGCAAGAGACAAGGGAATCGCGTCTGTGCGCACAGAAGCAATAGCGGACCGTTTCCCTCGGAGTGAACGCGAAAGAGCCGTCTATATACTCGCAGACACGCGAACGTGCCTCAATGCGGTCACAGAGGCAGCAGCTTTTGCACAGATGCTCCTGGTGATTCTGGCACTTTCCAGGCACACTCCTGAAAGTCACGCACACTGCTGTTCACTCGCTAAACGACCTCTTGGGAAACACGTCTCCGGTCGACGGACCGCTCAGATTGCTTCTCGTGTAACTGTGAACTGTGTCAGCGCAGGGAATCCGTCTCTGTTGAGCAGATGTCAATCCTGCCTCGCTTTTGCTTTGTTGCCTCTACCAAGATGATTTCCCGTTTCTCTCTTCACTGGAGCAGGCAGACACAGCCAACGCACATCAAGTGTCAAGAGACACGCTCTGCTGAGCTCAACGCTTGTGCAGATGCACATGTGCGACGAAGTCAACACACGTGCTTGTGGAGAGAAAGAAAGGGACTCCCAGGCGTGTGGAGCGACGGGGAGAAAGAGCGGGCGCTGAGGAACACAGTTTCAAACAGACTGTCTCCACACAAACAGGCACCTGTCTGCAGGTATCCTAGATCTTGATTCTTGAACTTGAGGAAACACGCGTCTGAGCAAAACTCCCAAACGCTTCCAGGAAAGACACAGGCTCTCCCACAAGCACACAAGTGTTTGCCCTCAGCTATAGATCAGGGACAAGCCTGTGAAGAGATGCCCTGCTATTCTTTCGCCTTATGGCATCATGTGTTTCGTTCCTCTTGGAGATCGATTGTTAAACGTCTTTCCTCGGGCGACTGTGAAGCATTTGCCAGCGGAGGAGAAGTAGCACGGAGCAGCATTCAGTACTGCCTACGAGTGTCTTTGCTACCCTACTAGCGGAGCTCCAAGAACAGGCACACATCTTCAGGTACCTTCCAAATGTGGATTCCCCTGCAGCCCCGTAGGCGGGCGTGCAGTACGCCAACCGTCAACGGACGTTTTTCCCCTCAAGCCTGTCAGGACGTTGCTCGTCCGTCTTTCCCTCAATAGATGGGAGTAGGCGCGCTTGCGGATGTGTGCGTGTGTGTGGCCACGCGTTTGCTTAGGCATCAGTGTGTGAAAAGGTAGGTGCTTTTCTCTAGCTGCGTGTGCGTGCACGTGGTGCTGGGTGCACATCCCTGGGTGCTCGTGGAAAGGTTTCTGCATGGTTTTCGCTGAGGAATCGTGTGTGTGCACATGGACAAAGAGAAGGCGCAGCAACCAGGTTCCAGCGCCGAAGAAGGCAAAAGGCGAGGTTTCCGGCGCTATCTCCTTCTCTCCCCAGAGCTAGTCGCGCAAAGCAAGCCGCTAAGCCGGCGACCGGCAAGAGAGCTACAACGAAGCATGCCGAACGGAGAAAATAGCAGCAGCTCATCTGTTCACACCTTGTTTCTGCCATGTGCTTGAACGCCAAGACGTTCGCGCTTCTGTGAGATGAAAGACGTCCTTCTGCATATGTGGTTGCTCACACCGGTGCACTTGTTAGTGTATCCATTCAGTCCTGGGCTGCGGGGCATTCAGAAGTGGCTCTGTGGAGACGTCTGCATAGAGGCAGCTGTCAGAACACGCACACTCGATTGTTCACCAAAACATATGCAGACGCGTCCTTAGCCTGTAGATTTGGATGCACAGAGTTCCCTGTGTTCGCAAGAGACAAGGGAATCAGGTCTGTGCGCACAGAAGCAATAGCGGACCGTTTCCCTCGGAGTGAACGCGAAAGAGCCGTCTATATACTCGCAGACACGCGAACGTGCCTCAATGCGGTCACAGAGGCAGCAGCTTTTGCACAGATGCTCCTGGTGATTCTGGCACTTTCCAGGCACACTCCTGAAAGTCGCGCACACTGCTGTTCACTCGCTAAACGACCTCTTGGGAAACACGTCTCCGGTCGACGGACCGCTCAGATTGCTTCTCGTGTAACTGTGAACTGTGTCAGCGCAGGGAATCCGTCTCTGTTGAGCAGATGTCAATCCTGCCTCGCTTTTGCTTTGTTGCCTCTACCAAGATGATTTCCCGTTTCTCTCTTCACTGGAGCACGCAGACACAGCCAACGCACATCAAGTGTCAAGAGACACGCTCTGCTGAGCTCAACGCTTGTGCAGATGCACATGTGCGACGAAGTCAACACACGTGCTTGTGGAGAGAAAGAAAGGGACTCCCAGGCGTGTGGAGCGACGGGGAGAAAGAGCGGGCGCTGAGGAACACAGTTTCAAACAGACTGTCTCCACACAAACAGGCACCTGTCTGCAGGTATCCTAGATCTTGATTCTTGAACTTGAGGAAACACGCGTCTGAGCAAAACTCCCAAACGCTTCCAGGAAAGACACAGGCTCTCCCACAAGCACACAAGTGTTTGCCCTCAGCTATAGATCAGGGACAAGCCTGTGAAGAGATGCCCTGCTATTCTTTCGCCTTATGGCATCATGTGTTTCGTTCCTCTTGGAGATCGATTGTTAAACGTCTTTCCTCGGGCGACTGTGAAGCATTTGCCAGCGGAGGAGAAGTAGCACGGAGCAGCATTCAGTACTGCCTACGAGTGTCTTTGCTACCCTACTAGCGGAGCTCCAAGAACAGGCACACATCTTCAGGTACCTTCCAAATGTGGATTCCCCTGCAGCCCCGTAGGCGGGCGTGCAGTACGCCAACCGTCAACGGACGTTTTTCCCCTCAAGCCTGTCAGGACGTTGCTCGTCCGTCTTTCCCTCAATAGATGGGAGTAGGCGCGCTTGCGGATGTGTGCGTGTGTGTGGCCACGCGTTTGCTTAGGCATCAGTGTGTGAAAAGGTAGGTGCTTTTCTCTAGCTGCGTGTGCGTGCACGTGGTGCTGGGTGCACATCCCTGGGTGCTCGTGGAAAGGTTTCTGCATGGTTTTCGCTGAGGAATCGTGTGTGTGCACATGGACAAAGAGAAGGCGCAGCAACCAGGTTCCAGCGCCGAAGAAGGCAAAAGGCGAGGTTTCCGGCGCTATCTCCTTCTCTCCCCAGAGCTAGTCGCGCAAAGCAAGCCGCTAAGCCGGCGACCGGCAAGAGAGCTACAACGAAGCATGCCGAACGGAGAAAATAGCAGCAGCTCATCTGTTCACACCTTGTTTCTGCCATGTGCTTGAACGCCAAGACGTTCGCGCTTCTGTGAGATGAAAGACGTCCTTCTGCATATGTGGTTGCTCACACCGGTGCACTTGTTAGTGTATCCATTCAGTCCTGGGCTGCGGGGCATTCAGAAGTGGCTCTGTGGAGACGTCTGCATAGAGGCAGCTGTCAGAACACGCACACTCGATTGTTCACCAAAACATATGCAGACGCGTCCTTAGCCTGTAGATTTGGATGCACAGAGTTCCCTGTGTTCGCAAGAGACAAGGGAATCGCGTCTGTGCGCACAGAAGCAATAGCGGACCGTTTCCCTCGGAGTGAACGCGAAAGAGCCGTCTATATACTCGCAGACACGCGAACGTGCCTCAATGCGGTCACAGAGGCAGCAGCTTTTGCACAGATGCTCCTGGTGATTCTGGCACTTTCCAGGCACACTCCTGAAAGTCGCGCACACTGCTGTTCACTCGCTAAACGACCTCTTGGGAAACACGTCTCCGGTCGACGGACCGCTCAGATTGCTTCTCGTGTAACTGTGAACTGTGTCAGCGCAGGGAATCCGTCTCTGTTGAGCAGATGTCAATCCTGCCTCGCTTTTGCTTTGTTGCCTCTACCAAGATGATTTCCCGTTTCTCTCTTCACTGGAGCACGCAGACACAGCCAACGCACATCAAGTGTCAAGAGACACGCTCTGCTGAGCTCAACGCTTGTGCAGATGCACATGTGCGACGAAGTCAACACACGTGCTTGTGGAGAGAAAGAAAGGGACTCCCAGGCGTGTGGAGCGACGGGGAGAAAGAGCGGGCGCTGAGGAACACAGTTTCAAACAGACTGTCTCCACACAAACAGGCACCTGTCTGCAGGTATCCTAGATCTTGATTCTTGAACTTGAGGAAACACGCGTCTGAGCAAAACTCCCAAACGCTTCCAGGAAAGACACAGGCTCTCCCACAAGCACACAAGTGTTTGCCCTCAGCTATAGATCAGGGACAAGCCTGTGAAGAGATGCCCTGCTATTCTTTCGCCTTATGGCATCATGTGTTTCGTTCCTCTTGGAGATCGATTGTTAAACGTCTTTCCTAGGGCGACTGTGAAGCATTTGCCAGCGGAGGAGAAGTAGCACGGAGCAGCATTCAGTACTGCCTACGAGTGTCTTTGCTACCCTACTAGCGGAGCTCCAAGAACAGGCACACATCTTCAGGTACCTTCCAAATGTGGATTCCCCTGCAGCCCCGTAGGCGGGCGTGCAGTACGCCAACCGTCAACGGACGTTTTTCCCCTCAAGCCTGTCAGGACGTTGCTCGTCCGTCTTTCCCTCAATAGATGGGAGTAGGCGCGCTTGCGGATGTGTGCGTGTGTGTGGCCACGCGTTTGCTTAGGCATCAGTGTGTGAAAAGGTAGGTGCTTTTCTCTAGCTGCGTGTGCGTGCACGTGGTGCTGGGTGCACATCCCCGGGTGCTCGTGGAAAGGTTTCTGCATGGTTTTCGCTGAGGAATCGTGTGTGTGCACATGGACAAAGAGAAGGCGCAGCAACCAGGTTCCAGCGCCGAAGAAGGCAAAAGGCGAGGTTTCCGGCGCTATCTCCTTCTCTCCCCAGAGCTAGTCGCGCAAAGCAAGCCGCTAAGCCGGCGACCGGCAAGAGAGCTACAACGAAGCATGCCGAACGGAGAAAATAGCAGCAGCTCATCTGTTCACACCTTGTTTCTGCCATGTGCTTGAACGCCAAGACGTTCGCGCTTCTGTGAGATGAAAGACGTCCTTCTGCATATGTGGTTGCTCACACCGGTGCACTTGTTAGTGTATCCATTCAGTCCTGGGCTGCGGGGCATTCAGAAGTGGCTCTGTGGAGACGTCTGCATAGAGGCAGCTGTCAGAACACGCACACTCGATTGTTCACCAAAACATATGCAGACGCATCCTTAGCCTGTAGATTTGGATGCACAGAGTTCCCTGTGTTCGCAAGAGACAAGGGAATCGCGTCTGTGCGCACAGAAGCAATAGCGGACCGTTTCCCTCGGAGTGAACGCGAAAGAGCCGTCTATATACTCGCAGACACGCGAACGTGCCTCAATGCGGTCACAGAGGCAGCAGCTTTTGCACAGATGCTCCTGGTGATTCTGGCACTTTCCAGGCACACTCCTGAAAGTCGCGCACACTGCTGTTCACTCGCTAAACGACCTCTTGGGAAACACGTCTCCGGTCGACGGACCGCTCAGATTGCTTCTCGTGTAACTGTGAACTGTGTCAGCGCAGGGAATCCGTCTCTGTTGAGCAGATGTCAATCCTGCCTCGCTTTTGCTTTGTTGCCTCTACCAAGATGATTTCCCGTTTCTCTCTTCACTGGAGCAGGCAGACACAGCCAACGCACATCAAGTGTCAAGAGACACGCTCTGCTGAGCTCAACGCTTGTGCAGATGCACATGTGCGACGAAGTCAACACACGTGCTTGTGGAGAGAAAGAAAGGGACTCCCAGGCGTGTGGAGCGACGGGGAGAAAGAGCGGGCGCTGAGGAACACAGTTTCAAACAGACTGTCTCCACACAAACAGGCACCTGTCTGCAGGTATCCTAGATCTTGATTCTTGAACTTGAGGAAACACGCGTCTGAGCAAAACTCCCAAACGCTTCCAGGAAAGACACAGGCTCTCCCACAAGCACACAAGTGTTTGCCCTCAGCTATAGATCAGGGACAAGCCTGTGAAGAGATGCCCTGCTATTCTTTCGCCTTATGGCATCATGTGTTTCGTTCCTCTTGGAGATCGATTGTTAAACGTCTTTCCTCGGGCGACTGTGAAGCATTTGCCAGCGGAGGAGAAGTAGCACGGAGCAGCATTCAGTACTGCCTACGAGTGTCTTTGCTACCCTACTAGCGGAGCTCCAAGAACAGGCACACATCTTCAGGTACCTTCCAAATGTGGATTCCCCTGCAGCCCCGTAGGCGGGCGTGCAGTACGCCAACCGTCAACGGACGTTTTTCCCCTCAAGCCTGTCAGGACGTTGCTCGTCCGTCTTTCCCTCAATAGATGGGAGTAGGCGCGCTTGCGGATGTGTGCGTGTGTGTGGCCACGCGTTTGCTTAGGCATCAGTGTGTGAAAAGGTAGGTGCTTTTCTCTAGCTGCGTGTGCGTGCACGTGGTGCTGGGTGCACATCCCCGGGTGCTCGTGGAAAGGTTTCTGCATGGTTTTCGCTGAGGAATCGTGTGTGTGCACATGGACAAAGAGAAGGCGCAGCAACCAGGTTCCAGCGCCGAAGAAGGCAAAAGGCGAGGTTTCCGGCGCTATCTCCTTCTCTCCCCAGAGCTAGTCGCGCAAAGCAAGCCGCTAAGCCGGCGACCGGCAAGAGAGCTACAACGAAGCATGCCGAACGGAGAAAATAGCAGCAGCTCATCTGTTCACACCTTGTTTCTGCCATGTGCTTGAACGCCAAGACGTTCGCGCTTCTGTGAGATGAAAGACGTCCTTCTGCATATGTGGTTGCTCACACCGGTGCACTTGTTAGTGTATCCATTCAGTCCTGGGCTGCGGGGCATTCAGAAGTGGCTCTGTGGAGACGTCTGCATAGAGGCAGCTGTCAGAACACGCACACTCGATTGTTCACCAAAACATATGCAGACGCGTCCTTAGCCTGTAGATTTGGATGCACAGAGTTCCCTGTGTTCGCAAGAGACAAGGGAATCGCGTCTGTGCGCACAGAAGCAATAGCGGACCGTTTCCCTCGGAGTGAACGCGAAAGAGCCGTCTATATACTCGCAGACACGCGAACGTGCCTCAATGCGGTCACAGAGGCAGCAGCTTTTGCACAGATGCTCCTGGTGATTCTGGCACTTTCCAGGCACACTCCTGAAAGTCGCGCACACTGCTGTTCACTCGCTAAACGACCTCTTGGGAAACACGTCTCCGGTCGACGGACCGCTCAGATTGCTTCTCGTGTAACTGTGAACTGTGTCAGCGCAGGGAATCCGTCTCTGTTGAGCAGATGTCAATCCTGCCTCGCTTTTGCTTTGTTGCCTCTACCAAGATGATTTCCCGTTTCTCTCTTCACTGGAGCAGGCAGACACAGCCAACGCACATCAAGTGTCAAGAGACACGCTCTGCTGAGCTCAACGCTTGTGCAGATGCACATGTGCGACGAAGTCAACACACGTGCTTGTGGAGAGAAAGAAAGGGACTCCCAGGCGTGTGGAGCGACGGGGAGAAAGAGCGGGCGCTGAGGAACACAGTTTCAAACAGACTGTCTCCACACAAACAGGCACCTGTCTGCAGGTATCCTAGATCTTGATTCTTGAACTTGAGGAAACACGCGTCTGAGCAAAACTCCCAAACGCTTCCAGGAAAGACACAGGCTCTCCCACAAGCACACAAGTGTTTGCCCTCAGCTATAGATCAGGGACAAGCCTGTGAAGAGATGCCCTGCTATTCTTTCGCCTTATGGCATCATGTGTTTCGTTCCTCTTGGAGATCGATTGTTAAACGTCTTTCCTCGGGCGACTGTGAAGCATTTGCCAGCGGAGGAGAAGTAGCACGGAGCAGCATTCAGTACTGCCTACGAGTGTCTTTGCTACCCTACTAGCGGAGCTCCAAGAACAGGCACACATCTTCAGGTACCTTCCAAATGTGGATTCCCCTGCAGCCCCGTAGGCGGGCGTGCAGTACGCCAACCGTCAACGGACGTTTTTCCCCTCAAGCCTGTCAGGACGTTGCTCGTCCGTCTTTCCCTCAATAGATGGGAGTAGGCGCGCTTGCGGATGTGTGCGTGTGTGTGGCCACGCGTTTGCTTAGGCATCAGTGTGTGAAAAGGTAGGTGCTTTTCTCTAGCTGCGTGTGCGTGCACGTGGTGCTGGGTGCACATCCCTGGGTGCTCGTGGAAAGGTTTCTGCATGGTTTTCGCTGAGGAATCGTGTGTGTGCACATGGACAAAGAGAAGGCGCAGCAACCAGGTTCCAGCGCCGAAGAAGGCAAAAGGCGAGGTTTCCGGCGCTATCTCCTTCTCTCCCCAGAGCTAGTCGCGCAAAGCAAGCCGCTAAGCCGGCGACCGGCAAGAGAGCTACAACGAAGCATGCCGAACGGAGAAAATAGCAGCAGCTCATCTGTTCACACCTTGTTTCTGCCATGTGCTTGAACGCCAAGACGTTCGCGCTTCTGTGAGATGAAAGACGTCCTTCTGCATATGTGGTTGCTCACACCGGTGCACTTGTTAGTGTATCCATTCAGTCCTGGGCTGCGGGGCATTCAGAAGTGGCTCTGTGGAGACGTCTGCATAGAGGCAGCTGTCAGAACACGCACACTCGATTGTTCACCAAAACATATGCAGACGCGTCCTTAGCCTGTAGATTTGGATGCACAGAGTTCCCTGTGTTCGCAAGAGACAAGGGAATCGCGTCTGTGCGCACAGAAGCAATAGCGGACCGTTTCCCTCGGAGTGAACGCGAAAGAGCCGTCTATATACTCGCAGACACGCGAACGTGCCTCAATGCGGTCACAGAGGCAGCAGCTTTTGCACAGATGCTCCTGGTGATTCTGGCACTTTCCAGGCACACTCCTGAAAGTCGCGCACACTGCTGTTCACTCGCTAAACGACCTCTTGGGAAACACGTCTCCGGTCGACGGACCGCTCAGATTGCTTCTCGTGTAACTGTGAACTGTGTCAGCGCAGGGAATCCGTCTCTGTTGAGCAGATGTCAATCCTGCCTCGCTTTTGCTTTGTTGCCTCTACCAAGATGATTTCCCGTTTCTCTCTTCACTGGAGCAGGCAGACACAGCCAACGCACATCAAGTGTCAAGAGACACGCTCTGCTGAGCTCAACGCTTGTGCAGATGCACATGTGCGACGAAGTCAACACACGTGCTTGTGGAGAGAAAGAAAGGGACTCCCAGGCGTGTGGAGCGACGGGGAGAAAGAGCGGGCGCTGAGGAACACAGTTTCAAACAGACTGTCTCCACACAAACAGGCACCTGTCTGCAGGTATCCTAGATCTTGATTCTTGAACTTGAGGAAACACGCGTCTGAGCAAAACTCCCAAACGCTTCCAGGAAAGACACAGGCTCTCCCACAAGCACACAAGTGTTTGCCCTCAGCTATAGATCAGGGACAAGCCTGTGAAGAGATGCCCTGCTATTCTTTCGCCTTATGGCATCATGTGTTTCGTTCCTCTTGGAGATCGATTGTTAAACGTCTTTCCTCGGGCGACTGTGAAGCATTTGCCAGCGGAGGAGAAGTAGCACGGAGCAGCATTCAGTACTGCCTACGGGTGTCTTTGCTACCCTACTAGCGGAGCTCCAAGAACAGGCACACATCTTCAGGTACCTTCCAAATGTGGATTCCCCTGCAGCCCCGTAGGCGGGCGTGCAGTACGCCAACCGTCAACGGACGTTTTTCCCCTCAAGCCTGTCAGGACGTTGCTCGTCCGTCTTTCCCTCAATAGATGGGAGTAGGCGCGCTTGCGGATGTGTGCGTGTGTGTGGCCACGCGTTTGCTTAGGCATCAGTGTGTGAAAAGGTAGGTGCTTTTCTCTAGCTGCGTGTGCGTGCACGTGGTGCTGGGTGCACATCCCTGGGTGCTCGTGGAAAGGTTTCTGCATGGTTTTCGCTGAGGAATCGTGTGTGTGCACATGGACAAAGAGAAGGCGCAGCAACCAGGTTCCAGCGCCGAAGAAGGCAAAAGGCGAGGTTTCCGGCGCTATCTCCTTCTCTCCCCAGAGCTAGTCGCGCAAAGCAAGCCGCTAAGCCGGCGACCGGCAAGAGAGCTACAACGAAGCATGCCGAACGGAGAAAATAGCAGCAGCTCATCTGTTCACACCTTGTTTCTGCCATGTGCTTGAACGCCAAGACGTTCGCGCTTCTGTGAGATGAAAGACGTCCTTCTGCATATGTGGTTGCTCACACCGGTGCACTTGTTAATGTATCCATTCAGTCCTGGGCTGCGGGGCATTCAGAAGTGGCTCTGTGGAGACGTCTGCATAGAGGCAGCTGTCAGAACACGCACACTCGATTGTTCACCAAAACATATGCAGACGCGTCCTTAGCCTGTAGATTTGGATGCACAGAGTTCCCTGTGTTCGCAAGAGACAAGCGAATCGCGTCTGTACGCACAGAAGCAATAGCGGACCGTTTCCCTCGGAGTGAACGCGAAAGAGCCGTCTATATACTCGCAGACACGCGAACGTGCCTCAATGCGGTCACAGAGGCAGCAGCTTTTGCACAGATGCTCCTGGTGATTCTGGCACTTTCCAGGCACACTCCTGAAAGTCGCGCACACTGCTGTTCACTCGCTAAACGACCTCTTGGGAAACACGTCTCCGGTCGACGGACCGCTCAGATTGCTTCTCGTGTAACTGTGAACTGTGTCAGCGCAGGGAATCCGTCTCTGTTGAGCAGATGTCGATCCTGCCTTGCTTTTGCTTTGTTGCCTCTACCAAGATGATTTCCCGTTTCTCTCTTCACTGGAGCAGGCAGACACAGCCAACGCACATCAAGTGTCAAGAGACACGCTCTGCTGAGCTCAACGCTTGTGCAGATGCACATGTGCGACGAAGTCAACACACGTGCTTGTGGAGAGAAAGAAAGGGACTCCCAGGCGTGTGGAGCGACGGGGAGAAAGAGCGGGCGCTGAGGAACACAGTTTCAAACAGACTGTCTCCACACAAACAGGCACCTGTCTGCAGGTATCCTAGATCTTGATTCTTGAACTTGAGGAAACACGCGTCTGAGCAAAACTCCCAAACGCTTCCAGGAAAGACACAGGCTCTCCCACAAGCACACAAGTGTTTGCCCTCAGCTATAGATCAGGGACAAGCCTGTGAAGAGATGCCCTGCTATTCTTTCGCCTTATGGCATCATGTGTTTCGTTCCTCTTGGAGATCGATTGTTAAACGTCTTTCCTCGGGCGACTGTGAAGCATTTGCCAGCGGAGGAGAAGTAGCACGGAGCAGCATTCAGTACTGCCTACGAGTGTCTTTGCTACCCTACTAGCGGAGCTCCAAGAACAGGCACACATCTTCAGGTACCTTCCAAATGTGGATTCCCCTGCAGCCCCGTAGGCGGGCGTGCAGTACGCCAACCGTCAACGGACGTTTTTCCCCTCAAGCCTGTCAGGACGTTGCTCGTCCGTCTTTCCCTCAATAGAAGGGAGTAGGCACGCTTGCGGATGTGTGCGTGTGTGTGGCCACGCGTTTGCTTAGGCATCAGTGTGTGAAAAGGTAGGTGCTTTTCTCTAGCTGCGTGTGCGTGCACGTGGTGCTGGGTGCACATCCCTGGGTGCTCGTGGAAAGGTTTCTGCATGGTTTTCGCTGAGGAATCGTGTGTGTGCACATGGACAAAGAGAAGGCGCAGCAACCAGGTTCCAGCGCCGAAGAAGGCAAAAGGCGAGGTTTCCGGCGCTATCTCCTTCTCTCCCCAGAGCTAGTCGCGCAAAGCAAGCCGCTAAGCCGGCGACCGGCAAGAGAGCTACAACGAAGCATGCCGAACGGAGAAAATAGCAGCAGCTCATCTGTTCACACCTTGTTTCTGCCATGTGCTTGAACGCCAAGACGTTCGCGCTTCTGTGAGATGAAAGACGTCCTTCTGCATATGTGGTTGCTCACACCGGTGCACTTGTTAGTGTATCCATTCAGTCCTGGGCTGCGGGGCATTCAGAAGTGGCTCTGTGGAGACGTCTGCATAGAGGCAGCTGTCAGAACACGCACACTCGATTGTTCACCAAAACATATGCAGACGCGTCCTTAGCCTGTAGATTTGGATGCACAGAGTTCCCTGTGTTCGCAAGAGACAAGGGAATCGCGTCTGTGCGCACAGAAGCAATAGCGGACCGTTTCCCTCGGAGTGAACGCGAAAGAGCCGTCTATATACTCGCAGACACGCGAACGTGCCTCAATGCGGTCACAGAGGCAGCAGCTTTTGCACAGATGCTCCTGGTGATTCTGGCACTTTCCAGGCACACTCCTGAAAGTCGCGCACACTGCTGTTCACTCGCTAAACGACCTCTTGGGAAACACGTCTCCGGTCGACGGACCGCTCAGATTGCTTCTCGTGTAACTGTGAACTGTGTCAGCGCAGGGAATCCGTCTCTGTTGAGCAGATGTCGATCCTGCCTCGCTTTTGCTTTGTTGCCTCTACCAAGATGATTTCCCGTTTCTCTCTTCACTGGAGCAGGCAGACACAGCCAACGCACATCAAGTGTCAAGAGACACGCTCTGCTGAGCTCAACGCTTGTGCAGATGCACATGTGCGACGAAGTCAACACACGTGCTTGTGGAGAGAAAGAAAGGGACTCCCAGGCGTGTGGAGCGACGGGGAGAAAGAGCGGGCGCTGAGGAACACAGTTTCAAACAGACTGTCTCCACACAAACAGGCACCTGTCTGCAGGTATCCTAGATCTTGATTCTTGAACTTGAGGAAACACGCGTCTGAGCAAAACTCCCAAACGCTTCCAGGAAAGACACAGGCTCTCCCACAAGCACACAAGTGTTTGCCCTCAGCTATAGATCAGGGACAAGCTTGTGAAGAGATGCCCTGCTATTCTTTCGCCTTATGGCATCATGTGTTTCGTTCCTCTCGGAGATCGATTGTTAAACGTCTTTCCTCGGGCGACTGTGAAGCATTTGCCAGCGGAGGAGAAGTAGCACGGAGCAGCATTCAGTACTGCCTACGAGTGTCTTTGCTACCCTACTAGCGGAGCTCCAAGAACAGGCACACATCTTCAGGTACCTTCCAAATGTGGATTCCCCTGCAGCCCCGTAGGCGGGCGTGCAGTACGCCAACCGTCAACGGACGTTTTTCCCCTCAAGCCTGTCAGGACGTTGCTCGTCCGTCTTTCCCTCAATAGATGGGAGTAGGCGCGCTTGCGGATGTGTGCGTGTGTGTGGCCACGCGTTTGCTTAGGCATCAGTGTGTGAAAAGGTAGGTGCTTTTCTCTAGCTGCGTGTGCGTGCACGTGGTGCTGGGTGCACATCCCCGGGTGCTCGTGGAAAGGTTTCTGCATGGTTTTCGCTGAGGAATCGTGTGTGTGCACATGGACAAAGAGAAGGCGCAGCAACCAGGTTCCAGCGCCGAAGAAGGCAAAAGGCGAGGTTTCCGGCGCTATCTCCTTCTCTCCCCAGAGCTAGTCGCGCAAAGCAAGCCGCTAAGCCGGCGACCGGCAAGAGAGCTACAACGAAGCATGCCGAACGGAGAAAATAGCAGCAGCTCATCTGTTCACACCTTGTTTCTGCCATGTGCTTGAACGCCAAGACGTTCGCGCTTCTGTGAGATGAAAGACGTCCTTCTGCATATGTGGTTGCTCACACCGGTGCACTTGTTAGTGTATCCATTCAGTCCTGGGCTGCGGGGCATTCAGAAGTGGCTCTGTGGAGACGTCTGCATAGAGGCAGCTGTCAGAACACGCACACTCGATTGTTCACCAAAACATATGCAGACGCGTCCTTAGCCTGTAGATTTGGATGCACAGAGTTCCCTGTGTTCGCAAGAGACAAGGGAATCGCGTCTGTGCGCACAGAAGCAATAGCGGACCGTTTCCCTCGGAGTGAACGCGAAAGAGCCGTCTATATACTCGCAGACACGCGAACGTGCCTCAATGCGGTCACAGAGGCAGCAGCTTTTGCACAGATGCTCCTGGTGATTCTGGCACTTTCCAGGCACACTCCTGAAAGTCGCGCACACTGCTGTTCACTCGCTAAACGACCTCTTGGGAAACACGTCTCCGGTCGACGGACCGCTCAGATTGCTTCTCGTGTAACTGTGAACTGTGTCAGCGCAGGGAATCCGTCTCTGTTGAGCAGATGTCAATCCTGCCTCGCTTTTGCTTTGTTGCCTCTACCAAGATGATTTCCCGTTTCTCTCTTCACTGGAGCAGGCAGACACAGCCAACGCACATCAAGTGTCAAGAGACACGCTCTGCTGAGCTCAACGCTTGTGCAGATGCACATGTGCGACGAAGTCAACACACGTGCTTGTGGAGAGAAAGAAAGGGACTCCCAGGCGTGTGGAGCGACGGGGAGAAAGAGCGGGCGCTGAGGAACACAGTTTCAAACAGACTGTCTCCACACAAACAGGCACCTGTCTGCAGGTATCCTAGATCTTGATTCTTGAACTTGAGGAAACACGCGTCTGAGCAAAACTCCCAAACGCTTCCAGGAAAGACACAGGCTCTCCCACAAGCACACAAGTGTTTGCCCTCAGCTATAGATCAGGGACAAGCCTGTGAAGAGATGCCCTGCTATTCTTTCGCCTTATGGCATCATGTGTTTCGTTCCTCTTGGAGATCGATTGTTAAACGTCTTTCCTAGGGCGACTGTGAAGCATTTGCCAGCGGAGGAGAAGTAGCACGGAGCAGCATTCAGTACTGCCTACGAGTGTCTTTGCTACCCTACTAGCGGAGCTCCAAGAACAGGCACACATCTTCAGGTACCTTCCAAATGTGGATTCCCCTGCAGCCCCGTAGGCGGGCGTGCAGTACGCCAACCGTCAACGGACGTTTTTCCCCTCAAGCCTGTCAGGACGTTGCTCGTCCGTCTTTCCCTCAATAGATGGGAGTAGGCGCGCTTGCGGATGTGTGCGTGTGTGTGGCCACGCGTTTGCTTAGGCATCAGTGTGTGAAAAGGTAGGTGCTTTTCTCTAGCTGCGTGTGCGTGCACGTGGTGCTGGGTGCACATCCCTGGGTGCTCGTGGAAAGGTTTCTGCATGGTTTTCGCTGAGGAATCGTGTGTGTGCACATGGACAAAGAGAAGGCGCAGCAACCAGGTTCCAGCGCCGAAGAAGGCAAAAGGCGAGGTTTCCGGCGCTATCTCCTTCTCTCCCCAGAGCTAGTCGCGCAAAGCAAGCCGCTAAGCCGGCGACCGGCAAGAGAGCTACAACGAAGCATGCCGAACGGAGAAAATAGCAGCAGCTCATCTGTTCACACCTTGTTTCTGCCATGTGCTTGAACGCCAAGACGTTCGCGCTTCTGTGAGATGAAAGACGTCCTTCTGCATATGTGGTTGCTCACACCGGTGCACTTGTTAGTGTATCCATTCAGTCCTGGGCTGCGGGGCATTCAGAAGTGGCTCTGTGGAGACGTCTGCATAGAGGCAGCTGTCAGAACACGCACACTCGATTGTTCACCAAAACATATGCAGACGCGTCCTTAGCCTGTAGATTTGGATGCACAGAGTTCCCTGTGTTCGCAAGAGACAAGGGAATCGCGTCTGTGCGCACAGAAGCAATAGCGGACCGTTTCCCTCGGAGTGAACGCGAAAGAGCCGTCTATATACTCGCAGACACGCGAACGTGCCTCAATGCGGTCACAGAGGCAGCAGCTTTTGCACAGATGCTCCTGGTGATTCTGGCACTTTCCAGGCACACTCCTGAAAGTCGCGCACACTGCTGTTCACTCGCTAAACGACCTCTTGGGAAACACGTCTCCGGTCGACGGACCGCTCAGATTGCTTCTCGTGTAACTGTGAACTGTGTCAGCGCAGGGAATCCGTCTCTGTTGAGCAGATGTCAATCCTGCCTCGCTTTTGCTTTGTTGCCTCTACCAAGATGATTTCCCGTTTCTCTCTTCACTGGAGCAGGCAGACACAGCCAACGCCCATCAAGTGTCAAGAGACACGCTCTGCTGAGCTCAACGCTTGTGCAGATGCACATGTGCGACGAAGTCAACACACGTGCTTGTGGAGAGAAAGAAAGGGACTCCCAGGCGTGTGGAGCGACGGGGAGAAAGAGCGGGCGCTGAGGAACACAGTTTCAAACAGACTGTTTCCACACAAACAGGCACCTGTCTGCAGGTATCCTAGATCTTGATTCTTGAACTTGAGGAAACACGCGTCTGAGCAAAACTCCCAAACGCTTCCAGGAAAGACACAGGCTCTCCCACAAGCACACAAGTGTTTGCCCTCAGCTATAGATCAGGGACAAGCCTGTGAAGAGATGCCCTGCTATTCTTTCGCCTTATGGCATCATGTGTTTCGTTCCTCTTGGAGATCGATTGTTAAACGTCTTTCCTCGGGCGACTGTGAAGCATTTGCCAGCGGAGGAGAAGTAGCACGGAGCAGCATTCAGTACTGCCTACGAGTGTCTTTGCTACCCTACTAGCGGAGCTCCAAGAACAGGCACACATCTTCAGGTACCTTCCAAATGTGGATTCCCCTGCAGCCCCGTAGGCGGGCGTGCAGTACGCCAACCGTCAACGGACGTTTTTCCCCTCAAGCCTGTCAGGACGTTGCTCGTCCGTCTTTCCCTCAATAGATGGGAGTAGGCGCGCTTGCGGATGTGTGCGTGTGTGTGGCCACGCGTTTGCTTAGGCATCAGTGTGTGAAAAGGTAGGTGCTTTTCTCTAGCTGCGTGTGCGTGCACGTGGTGCTGGGTGCACATCCCTGGGTGCTCGTGGAAAGGTTTCTGCATGGTTTTCGCTGAGGAATCGTGTGTGTGCACATGGACAAAGAGAAGGCGCAGCAACCAGGTTCCAGCGCCGAAGAAGGCAAAAGGCGAGGTTTCCGGCGCTATCTCCTTCTCTCCCCAGAGCTAGTCGCGCAAAGCAAGCCGCTAAGCCGGCGACCGGCAAGAGAGCTACAACGAAGCATGCCGAACGGAGAAAATAGCAGCAGCTCATCTGTTCACACCTTGTTTCTGCCATGTGCTTGAACGCCAAGACGTTCGCGCTTCTGTGAGATGAAAGACGTCCTTCTGCATATGTGGTTGCTCACACCGGTGCACTTGTTAGTGTATCCATTCAGTCCTGGGCTGCGGGGCATTCAGAAGTGGCTCTGTGGAGACGTCTGCATAGAGGCAGCTGTCAGAACACGCACACTCGATTGTTCACCAAAACATATGCAGACGCGTCCTTAGCCTGTAGATTTGGATGCACAGAGTTCCCTGTGTTCGCAAGAGACAAGGGAATCGCGTCTGTGCGCACAGAAGCAATAGCGGACCGTTTCCCTCGGAGTGAACGCGAAAGAGCCGTCTATATACTCGCAGACACGCGAACGTGCCTCAATGCGGTCACAGAGGCAGCAGCTTTTGCACAGATGCTCCTGGTGATTCTGGCACTTTCCAGGCACACTCCTGAAAGTCGCGCACACTGCTGTTCACTCGCTAAACGACCTCTTGGGAAACACGTCTCCGGTCGACGGACCGCTCAGATTGCTTCTCGTGTAACTGTGAACTGTGTCAGCGCAGGGAATCCGTCTCTGTTGAGCAGATGTCAATCCTGCCTCGCTTTTGCTTTGTTGCCTCTACCAAGATGATTTCCCGTTTCTCTCTTCACTGGAGCAGGCAGACACAGCCAACGCACATCAAGTGTCAAGAGACACGCTCTGCTGAGCTCAACGCTTGTGCAGATGCACATGTGCGACGAAGTCAACACACGTGCTTGTGGAGAGAAAGAAAGGGACTCCCAGGCGTGTGGAGCGACGGGGAGAAAGAGCGGGCGCTGAGGAACACAGTTTCAAACAGACTGTCTCCACACAAACAGGCACCTGTCTGCAGGTATCCTAGATCTTGATTCTTGAACTTGAGGAAACACGCGTCTGAGCAAAACTCCCAAACGCTTCCAGGAAAGACACAGGCTCTCCCACAAGCACACAAGTGTTTGCCCTCAGCTATAGATCAGGGACAAGCCTGTGAAGAGATGCCCTGCTATTCTTTCGCCTTATGGCATCATGTGTTTCGTTCCTCTTGGAGATCGATTGTTAAACGTCTTTCCTCGGGCGACTGTGAAGCATTTGCCAGCGGAGGAGAAGTAGCACGGAGCAGCATTCAGTACTGCCTACGAGTGTCTTTGCTACCCTACTAGCGGAGCTCCAAGAACAGGCACACATCTTCAGGTACCTTCCAAATGTGGATTCCCCTGCAGCCCCGTAGGCGGGCGTGCAGTACGCCAACCGTCAACGGACGTTTTTCCCCTCAAGCCTGTCAGGACGTTGCTCGTCCGTCTTTCCCTCAATAGATGGGAGTAGGCGCGCTTGCGGATGTGTGCGTGTGTGTGGCCACGCGTTTGCTTAGGCATCAGTGTGTGAAAAGGTAGGTGCTTTTCTCTAGCTGCGTGTGCGTGCACGTGGTGCTGGGTGCACATCCCCGGGTGCTCGTGGAAAGGTTTCTGCATGGTTTTCGCTGAGGAATCGTGTGTGTGCACATGGACAAAGAGAAGGCGCAGCAACCAGGTTCCAGCGCCGAAGAAGGCAAAAGGCGAGGTTTCCGGCGCTATCTCCTTCTCTCCCCAGAGCTAGTCGCGCAAAGCAAGCCGCTAAGCCGGCGACCGGCAAGAGAGCTACAACGAAGCATGCCGAACGGAGAAAATAGCAGCAGCTCATCTGTTCACACCTTGTTTCTGCCATGTGCTTGAACGCCAAGACGTTCGCGCTTCTGTGAGATGAAAGACGTCCTTCTGCATATGTGGTTGCTCACACCGGTGCACTTGTTAGTGTATCCATTCAGTCCTGGGCTGCGGGGCATTCAGAAGTGGCTCTGTGGAGACGTCTGCATAGAGGCAGCTGTCAGAACACGCACACTCGATTGTTCACCAAAACATATGCAGACGCGTCCTTAGCCTGTAGATTTGGATGCACAGAGTTCCTTGTGTTCGCAAGAGACAAGCGAATCGCGTCTGTACGCACAGAAGCAATAGCGGACCGTTTCCCTCGGAGTGAACGCGAAAGAGCCGTCTATATACTCGCAGACACGCGAACGTGCCTCAATGCGGTCACAGAGGCAGCAGCTTTTGCACAGATGCTCCTGGTGATTCTGGCACTTTCCAGGCACACTCCTGAAAGTCGCGCACACTGCTGTTCACTCGCTAAACGACCTCTTGGGAAACACGTCTCCGGTCGACGGACCGCTCAGATTGCTTCTCGTGTAACTGTGAACTGTGTCAGCGCAGGGAATCCGTCTCTGTTGAGCAGATGTCGATCCTGCCTCGCTTTTGCTTTGTTGCCTCTACCAAGATGATTTCCCGTTTCTCTCTTCACTGGAGCAGGCAGACACAGCCAACGCACATCAAGTGTCAAGAGACACGCTCTGCTGAGCTCAACGCTTGTGCAGATGCACATGTGCGACGAAGTCAACACACGTGCTTGTGGAGAGAAAGAAAGGGACTCCCAGGCGTGTGGAGCGACGGGGAGAAAGAGCGGGCGCTGAGGAACACAGTTTCAAACAGACTGTCTCCACACAAACAGGCACCTGTCTGCAGGTATCCTAGATCTTGATTCTTGAACTTGAGGAAACACGCGTCTGAGCAAAACTCCCAAACGCTTCCAGGAAAGACACAGGCTCTCCCACAAGCACACAAGTGTTTGCCCTCAGCTATAGATCAGGGACAAGCCTGTGAAGAGATGCCCTGCTATTCTTTCGCCTTATGGCATCATGTGTTTCGTTCCTCTTGGAGATCGATTGTTAAACGTCTTTCCTCGGGCGACTGTGAAGCATTTGCCAGCGGAGGAGAAGTAGCACGGAGCAGCATTCAGTACTGCCTACGAGTGTCTTTGCTACCCTACTAGCGGAGCTCCAAGAACAGGCACACATCTTCAGGTACCTTCCAAATGTGGATTCCCCTGCAGCCCCGTAGGCGGGCGTGCAGTACGCCAACCGTCAACGGACGTTTTTCCCCTCAAGCCTGTCAGGACGTTGCTCGTCCGTCTTTCCCTCAATAGAAGGGAGTAGGCGCGCTTGCGGATGTGTGCGTGTGTGTGGCCACGCGTTTGCTTAGGCATCAGTGTGTGAAAAGGTAGGTGCTTTTCTCTAGCTGCGTGTGCGTGCACGTGGTGCTGGGTGCACATCCCTGGGTGCTCGTGGAAAGGTTTCTGCATGGTTTTCGCTGAGGAATCGTGTGTGTGCACATGGACAAAGAGAAGGCGCAGCAACCAGGTTCCAGCGCCGAAGAAGGCAAAAGGCGAGGTTTCCGGCGCTATCTCCTTCTCTCCCCAGAGCTAGTCGCGCAAAGCAAGCCGCTAAGCCGGCGACCGGCAAGAGAGCTACAACGAAGCATGCCGAACGGAGAAAATAGCAGCAGCTCATCTGTTCACACCTTGTTTCTGCCATGTGCTTGAACGCCAAGACGTTCGCGCTTCTGTGAGATGAAAGACGTCCTTCTGCATATGTGGTTGCTCACACCGGTGCACTTGTTAGTGTATCCATTCAGTCCTGGGCTGCGGGGCATTCAGAAGTGGCTCTGTGGAGACGTCTGCATAGAGGCAGCTGTCAGAACACGCACACTCGATTGTTCACCAAAACGTATGCAGACGCGTCCTTAGCCTGTAGATTTGGATGCACAGAGTTCCCTGTGTTCGCAAGAGACAAGGGAATCGCGTCTGTGCGCACAGAAGCAATAGCGGACCGTTTCCCTCGGAGTGAACGCGAAAGAGCCGTCTATATACTCGCAGACACGCGAACGTGCCTCAATGCGGTCACAGAGGCAGCAGCTTTTGCACAGATGCTCCTGGTGATTCTGGCACTTTCCAGGCACACTCCTGAAAGTCGCGCACACTGCTGTTCACTCGCTAAACGACCTCTTGGGAAACACGTCTCCGGTCGACGGACCGCTCAGATTGCTTCTCGTGTAACTGTGAACTGTGTCAGCGCAGGGAATCCGTCTCTGTTGAGCAGATGTCGATCCTGCCTCGCTTTTGCTTTGTTGCCTCTACCAAGATGATTTCCCGTTTCTCTCTTCACTGGAGCAGGCAGACACAGCCAACGCACATCAAGTGTCAAGAGACACGCTCTGCTGAGCTCAACGCTTGTGCAGATGCACATGTGCGACGAAGTCAACACACGTGCTTGTGGAGAGAAAGAAAGGGACTCCCAGGCGTGTGGAGCGACGGGGAGAAAGAGCGGGCGCTGAGGAACACAGTTTCAAACAGACTGTCTCCACACAAACAGGCACCTGTCTGCAGGTATCCTAGATCTTGATTCTTGAACTTGAGGAAACACGCGTCTGAGCAAAACTCCCAAACGCTTCCAGGAAAGACACAGGCTCTCCCACAAGCACACAAGTGTTTGCCCTCAGCTATAGATCAGGGACAAGCTTGTGAAGAGATGCCCTGCTATTCTTTCGCCTTATGGCATCATGTGTTTCGTTCCTCTCGGAGATCGATTGTTAAACGTCTTTCCTAGGGCGACTGTGAAGCATTTGCCAGCGGAGGAGAAGTAGCACGGAGCAGCATTCAGTACTGCCTACGAGTGTCTTTGCTACCCTACTAGCGGAGCTCCAAGAACAGGCACACATCTTCAGGTACCTTCCAAATGTGGATTCCCCTGCAGCCCCGTAGGCGGGCGTGCAGTACGCCAACCGTCAACGGACGTTTTTCCCCTCAAGCCTGTCAGGACGTTGCTCGTCCGTCTTTCCCTCAATAGATGGGAGTAGGCGCGCTTGCGGATGTGTGCGTGTGTGTGGCCACGCGTTTGCTTAGGCATCAGTGTGTGAAAAGGTAGGTGCTTTTCTCTAGCTGCGTGTGCGTGCACGTGGTGCTGGGTGCACATCCCTGGGTGCTCGTGGAAAGGTTTCTGCATGGTTTTCGCTGAGGAATCGTGTGTGTGCACATGGACAAAGAGAAGGCGCAGCAACCAGGTTCCAGCGCCGAAGAAGGCAAAAGGCGAGGTTTCCGGCGCTATCTCCTTCTCTCCCCAGAGCTAGTCGCGCAAAGCAAGCCGCTAAGCCGGCGACCGGCAAGAGAGCTACAACGAAGCATGCCGAACGGAGAAAATAGCAGCAGCTCATCTGTTCACACCTTGTTTCTGCCATGTGCTTGAACGCCAAGACGTTCGCGCTTCTGTGAGATGAAAGACGTCCTTCTGCATATGTGGTTGCTCACACCGGTGCACTTGTTAGTGTATCCATTCAGTCCTGGGCTGCGGGGCATTCAGAAGTGGCTCTGTGGAGACGTCTGCATAGAGGCAGCTGTCAGAACACGCACACTCGATTGTTCACCAAAACGTATGCAGACGCGTCCTTAGCCTGTAGATTTGGATGCACAGAGTTCCCTGTGTTCGCAAGAGACAAGGGAATCGCGTCTGTGCGCACAGAAGCAATAGCGGACCGTTTCCCTCGGAGTGAACGCGAAAGAGCCGTCTATATACTCGCAGACACGCGAACGTGCCTCAATGCGGTCACAGAGGCAGCAGCTTTTGCACAGATGCTCCTGGTGATTCTGGCACTTTCCAGGCACACTCCTGAAAGTCGCGCACACTGCTGTTCACTCGCTAAACGACCTCTTGGGAAACACGTCTCCGGTCGACGGACCGCTCAGATTGCTTCTCGTGTAACTGTGAACTGTGTCAGCGCAGGGAATCCGTCTCTGTTGAGCAGATGTCGATCCTGCCTCGCTTTTGCTTTGTTGCCTCTACCAAGATGATTTCCCGTTTCTCTCTTCACTGGAGCAGGCAGACACAGCCAACGCACATCAAGTGTCAAGAGACACGCTCTGCTGAGCTCAACGCTTGTGCAGATGCACATGTGCGACGAAGTCAACACACGTGCTTGTGGAGAGAAAGAAAGGGACTCCCAGGCGTGTGGAGCGACGGGGAGAAAGAGCGGGCGCTGAGGAACACAGTTTCAAACAGACTGTCTCCACACAAACAGGCACCTGTCTGCAGGTATCCTAGATCTTGATTCTTGAACTTGAGGAAACACGCGTCTGAGCAAAACTCCCAAACGCTTCCAGGAAAGACACAGGCTCTCCCACAAGCACACAAGTGTTTGCCCTCAGCTATAGATCAGGGACAAGCCTGTGAAGAGATGCCCTGCTATTCTTTCGCCTTATGGCATCATGTGTTTCGTTCCTTTTGGAGATCGATTGTTAAACGTCTTTCCTCGGGCGACTGTGAAGCATTTGCCAGCGGAGGAGAAGTAGCACGGAGCAGCATTCAGTACTGCCTACGAGTGTCTTTGCTACCCTACTAGCGGAGCTCCAAGAACAGGCACACATCTTCAGGTACCTTCCAAATGTGGATTCCCCTGCAGCCCCGTAGGCGGGCGTGCAGTACGCCAACCGTCAACGGACGTTTTTCCCCTCAAGCCTGTCAGGACGTTGCTCGTCCGTCTTTCCCTCAATAGAAGGGAGTAGGCGCGCTTGCGGATGTGTGCGTGTGTGTGGCCACGCGTTTGCTTAGGCATCAGTGTGTGAAAAGGTAGGTGCTTTTCTCTAGCTGCGTGTGCGTGCACGTGGTGCTGGGTGCACATCCCTGGGTGCTCGTGGAAAGGTTTCTGCATGGTTTTCGCTGAGGAATCGTGTGTGTGCACATGGACAAAGAGAAGGCGCAGCAACCAGGTTCCAGCGCCGAAGAAGGCAAAAGGCGAGGTTTCCGGCGCTATCTCCTTCTCTCCCCAGAGCTAGTCGCGCAAAGCAAGCCGCTAAGCCGGCGACCGGCAAGAGAGCTACAACGAAGCATGCCGAACGGAGAAAATAGCAGCAGCTCATCTGTTCACACCTTGTTTCTGCCATGTGCTTGAACGCCAAGACGTTCGCGCTTCTGTGAGATGAAAGACGTCCTTCTGCATATGTGGTTGCTCACACCGGTGCACTTGTTAGTGTATCCATTCAGTCCTGGGCTGCGGGGCATTCAGAAGTGGCTCTGTGGAGACGTCTGCATAGAGGCAGCTGTCAGAACACGCACACTCGATTGTTCACCAAAACATATGCAGACGCGTCCTTAGCCTGTAGATTTGGATGCACAGAGTTCCCTGTGTTCGCAAGAGACAAGGGAATCGCGTCTGTGCGCACAGAAGCAATAGCGGACCGTTTCCCTCGGAGTGAACGCGAAAGAGCCGTCTATATACTCGCAGACACGCGAACGTGCCTCAATGCGGTCACAGAGGCAGCAGCTTTTGCACAGATGCTCCTGGTGATTCTGGCACTTTCCAGGCACACTCCTGAAAGTCGCGCACACTGCTGTTCACTCGCTAAACGACCTCTTGGGAAACACGTCTCCGGTCGACGGACCGCTCAGATTGCTTCTCGTGTAACTGTGAACTGTGTCAGCGCAGGGAATCCGTCTCTGTTGAGCAGATGTCAATCCTGCCTCGCTTTTGCTTTGTTGCCTCTACCAAGATGATTTCCCGTTTCTCTCTTCACTGGAGCAGGCAGACACAGCCAACGCACATCAAGTGTCAAGAGACACGCTCTGCTGAGCTCAACGCTTGTGCAGATGCACATGTGCGACGAAGTCAACACACGTGCTTGTGGAGAGAAAGAAAGGGACTCCCAGGCGTGTGGAGCGACGGGGAGAAAGAGCGGGCGCTGAGGAACACAGTTTCAAACAGACTGTCTCCACACAAACAGGCACCTGTCTGCAGGTATCCTAGATCTTGATTCTTGAACTTGAGGAAACACGCGTCTGAGCAAAACTCCCAAACGCTTCCAGGAAAGACACAGGCTCTCCCACAAGCACACAAGTGTTTGCCCTCAGCTATAGATCAGGGACAAGCCTGTGAAGAGATGCCCTGCTATTCTTTCGCCTTATGGCATCATGTGTTTCGTTCCTCTTGGAGATCGATTGTTAAACGTCTTTCCTCGGGCGACTGTGAAGCATTTGCCAGCGGAGGAGAAGTAGCACGGAGCAGCATTCAGTACTGCCTACGAGTGTCTTTGCTACCCTACTAGCGGAGCTCCAAGAACAGGCACACATCTTCAGGTACCTTCCAAATGTGGATTCCCCTGCAGCCCCGTAGGCGGGCGTGCAGTACGCCAACCGTCAACGGACGTTTTTCCCCTCAAGCCTGTCAGGACGTTGCTCGTCCGTCTTTCCCTCAATAGAAGGGAGTAGGCGCGCTTGCGGATGTGTGCGTGTGTGTGGCCACGCGTTTGCTTAGGCATCAGTGTGTGAAAAGGTAGGTGCTTTTCTCTAGCTGCGTGTGCGTGCACGTGGTGCTGGGTGCACATCCCTGGGTGCTCGTGGAAAGGTTTCTGCATGGTTTTCGCTGAGGAATCGTGTGTGTGCACATGGACAAAGAGAAGGCGCAGCAACCAGGTTCCAGCGCCGAAGAAGGCAAAAGGCGAGGTTTCCGGCGCTATCTCCTTCTCTCCCCAGAGCTAGTCGCGCAAAGCAAGCCGCTAAGCCGGCGACCGGCAAGAGAGCTACAACGAAGCATGCCGAACGGAGAAAATAGCAGCAGCTCATCTCTTCACACCTTGTTTCTGCCATGTGCTTGAACGCCAAGACGTTCGCGCTTCTGTGAGATGAAAGACGTCCTTCTGCATATGTGGTTGCTCACACCGGTGCACTTGTTAGTGTATCCATTCAGTCCTGGGCTGCGGGGCATTCAGAAGTGGCTCTGTGGAGACGTCTGCATAGAGGCAGCTGTCAGAACACGCACACTCGATTGTTCACCAAAACATATGCAGACGCGTCCTTAGCCTGTAGATTTGGATGCACAGAGTTCCCTGTGTTCGCAAGAGACAAGGGAATCGCGTCTGTGCGCACAGAAGCAATAGCGGACCGTTTCCCTCGGAGTGAACGCGAAAGAGCCGTCTATATACTCGCAGACACGCGAACGTGCCTCAATGCGGTCACAGAGGCAGCAGCTTTTGCACAGATGCTCCTGGTGATTCTGGCACTTTCCAGGCACACTCCTGAAAGTCGCGCACACTGCTGTTCACTCGCTAAACGACCTCTTGGGAAACACGTCTCCGGTCGACGGACCGCTCAGATTGCTTCTCGTGTAACTGTGAACTGTGTCAGCGCAGGGAATCCGTCTCTGTTGAGCAGATGTCGATCCTGCCTCGCTTTTGCTTTGTTGCCTCTACCAAGATGATTTCCCGTTTCTCTCTTCACTGGAGCAGGCAGACACAGCCAACGCACATCAAGTGTCAAGAGACACGCTCTGCTGAGCTCAACGCTTGTGCAGATGCACATGTGCGACGAAGTCAACACACGTGCTTGTGGAGAGAAAGAAAGGGACTCCCAGGCGTGTGGAGCGACGGGGAGAAAGAGCGGGCGCTGAGGAACACAGTTTCAAACAGACTGTCTCCACACAAACAGGCACCTGTCTGCAGGTATCCTAGATCTTGATTCTTGAACTTGAGGAAACACGCGTCTGAGCAAAACTCCCAAACGCTTCCAGGAAAGACACAGGCTCTCCCACAAGCACACAAGTGTTTGCCCTCAGCTATAGATCAGGGACAAGCTTGTGAAGAGATGCCCTGCTATTCTTTCGCCTTATGGCATCATGTGTTTCGTTCCTCTCGGAGATCGATTGTTAAACGTCTTTCCTAGGGCGACTGTGAAGCATTTGCCAGCGGAGGAGAAGTAGCACGGAGCAGCATTCAGTACTGCCTACGAGTGTCTTTGCTACCCTACTAGCGGAGCTCCAAGAACAGGCACACATCTTCAGGTACCTTCCAAATGTGGATTCCCCTGCAGCCCCGTAGGCGGGCGTGCAGTACGCCAACCGTCAACGGACGTTTTTCCCCTCAAGCCTGTCAGGACGTTGCTCGTCCGTCTTTCCCTCAATAGATGGGAGTAGGCGCGCTTGCGGATGTGTGCGTGTGTGTGGCCACGCGTTTGCTTAGGCATCAGTGTGTGAAAAGGTAGGTGCTTTTCTCTAGCTGCGTGTGCGTGCACGTGGTGCTGGGTGCACATCCCTGGGTGCTCGTGGAAAGGTTTCTGCATGGTTTTCGCTGAGGAATCGTGTGTGTGCACGTGGACAAAGAGAAGGCGCAGCAACCAGGTTCCAGCGCCGAAGAAGGCAAAAGGCGAGGTTTCCGGCGCTATCTCCTTCTCTCCCCAGAGCTAGTCGCGCAAAGCAAGCCGCTAAGCCGGCGACCGGCAAGAGAGCTACAACGAAGCATGCCGAACGGAGAAAATAGCAGCAGCTCATCTGTTCACACCTTGTTTCTGCCATGTGCTTGAACGCCAAGACGTTCGCGCTTCTGTGAGATGAAAGACGTCCTTCTGCATATGTGGTTGCTCACACCGGTGCACTTGTTAGTGTATCCATTCAGTCCTGGGCTGCGGGGCATTCAGAAGTGGCTCTGTGGAGACGTCTGCATAGAGGCAGCTGTCAGAACACGCACACTCGATTGTTCACCAAAACATATGCAGACGCGTCCTTAGCCTGTAGATTTGGATGCACAGAGTTCCCTGTGTTCGCAAGAGACAAGGGAATCGCGTCTGTGCGCACAGAAGCAATAGCGGACCGTTTCCCTCGGAGTGAACGCGAAAGAGCCGTCTATATACTCGCAGACACGCGAACGTGCCTCAATGCGGTCACAGAGGCAGCAGCTTTTGCACAGATGCTCCTGGTGATTCTGGCACTTTCCAGGCACACTCCTGAAAGTCGCGCACACTGCTGTTCACTCGCTAAACGACCTCTTGGGAAACACGTCTCCGGTCGACGGACCGCTCAGATTGCTTCTCGTGTAACTGTGAACTGTGTCAGCGCAGGGAATCCGTCTCTGTTGAGCAGATGTCAATCCTGCCTCGCTTTTGCTTTGTTGCCTCTACCAAGATGATTTCCCGTTTCTCTCTTCACTGGAGCAGGCAGACACAGCCAACGCACATCAAGTGTCAAGAGACACGCTCTGCTGAGCTCAACGCTTGTGCAGATGCACATGTGCGACGAAGTCAACACACGTGCTTGTGGAGAGAAAGAAAGGGACTCCCAGGCGTGTGGAGCGACGGGGAGAAAGAGCGGGCGCTGAGGAACACAGTTTCAAACAGACTGTCTCCACACAAACAGGCACCTGTCTGCAGGTATCCTAGATCTTGATTCTTGAACTTGAGGAAACACGCGTCTGAGCAAAACTCCCAAACGCTTCCAGGAAAGACACAGGCTCTCCCACAAGCACACAAGTGTTTGCCCTCAGCTATAGATCAGGGACAAGCCTGTGAAGAGATGCCCTGCTATTCTTTCGCCTTATGGCATCATGTGTTTCGTTCCTCTCGGAGATCGATTGTTAAACGTCTTTCCTAGGGCGACTGTGAAGCATTTGCCAGCGGAGGAGAAGTAGCACGGAGCAGCATTCAGTACTGCCTACGAGTGTCTTTGCTACCCTACTAGCGGAGCTCCAAGAACAGGCACACATCTTCAGGTACCTTCCAAATGTGGATTCCCCTGCAGCCCCGTAGGCGGGCGTGCAGTACGCCAACCGTCAACGGACGTTTTTCCCCTCAAGCCTGTCAGGACGTTGCTCGTCCGTCTTTCCCTCAATAGATGGGAGTAGGCGCGCTTGCGGATGTGTGCGTGTGTGTGGCCACGCGTTTGCTTAGGCATCAGTGTGTGAAAAGGTAGGTGCTTTTCTCTAGCTGCGTGTGCGTGCACGTGGTGCTGGGTGCACATCCCTGGGTGCTCGTGGAAAGGTTTCTGCATGGTTTTCGCTGAGGAATCGTGTGTGTGCACGTGGACAAAGAGAAGGCGCAGCAACCAGGTTCCAGCGCCGAAGAAGGCAAAAGGCGAGGTTTCCGGCGCTATCTCCTTCTCTCCCCAGAGCTAGTCGCGCAAAGCAAGCCGCTAAGCCGGCGACCGGCAAGAGAGCTACAACGAAGCATGCCGAACGGAGAAAATAGCAGCAGCTCATCTGTTCACACCTTGTTTCTGCCATGTGCTTGAACGCCAAGACGTTCGCGCTTCTGTGAGATGAAAGACGTCCTTCTGCATATGTGGTTGCTCACACCGGTGCACTTGTTAGTGTATCCATTCAGTCCTGGGCTGCGGGGCATTCAGAAGTGGCTCTGTGGAGACGTCTGCATAGAGGCAGCTGTCAGAACACGCACACTCGATTGTTCACCAAAACATATGCAGACGCGTCCTTAGCCTGTAGATTTGGATGCACAGAGTTCCCTGTGTTCGCAAGAGACAAGGGAATCGCGTCTGTGCGCACAGAAGCAATAGCGGACCGTTTCCCTCGGAGTGAACGCGAAAGAGCCGTCTATATACTCGCAGACACGCGAACGTGCCTCAATGCGGTCACAGAGGCAGCAGCTTTTGCACAGATGCTCCTGGTGATTCTGGCACTTTCCAGGCACACTCCTGAAAGTCGCGCACACTGCTGTTCACTCGCTAAACGACCTCTTGGGAAACACGTCTCCGGTCGACGGACCGCTCAGATTGCTTCTCGTGTAACTGTGAACTGTGTCAGCGCAGGGAATCCGTCTCTGTTGAGCAGATGTCAATCCTGCCTCGCTTTTGCTTTGTTGCCTCTACCAAGATGATTTCCCGTTTCTCTCTTCACTGGAGCAGGCAGACACAGCCAACGCACATCAAGTGTCAAGAGACACGCTCTGCTGAGCTCAACGCTTGTGCAGATGCACATGTGCGACGAAGTCAACACACGTGCTTGTGGAGAGAAAGAAAGGGACTCCCAGGCGTGTGGAGCGACGGGGAGAAAGAGCGGACGCTGAGGAACACAGTTTCAAACAGACTGTCTCCACACAAACAGGCACCTGTCTGCAGGTATCCTAGATCTTGATTCTTGAACTTGAGGAAACACGCGTCTGAGCAAAACTCCCAAACGCTTCCAGGAAAGACACAGGCTCTCCCACAAGCACACAAGTGTTTGCCCTCAGCTATAGATCAGGGACAAGCCTGTGAAGAGATGCCCTGCTATTCTTTCGCCTTATGGCATCATGTGTTTCGTTCCTCTTGGAGATCGATTGTTAAACGTCTTTCCTCGGGCGACTGTGAAGCATTTGCCAGCGGAGGAGAAGTAGCACGGAGCAGCATTCAGTACTGCCTACGAGTGTCTTTGCTACCCTACTAGCGGAGCTCCAAGAACAGGCACACATCTTCAGGTACCTTCCAAATGTGGATTCCCCTGCAGCCCCGTAGGCGGGCGTGCAGTACGCCAACCGTCAACGGACGTTTTTCCCCTCAAGCCTGTCAGGACGTTGCTCGTCCGTCTTTCCCTCAATAGATGGGAGTAGGCGCGCTTGCGGATGTGTGCGTGTGTGTGGCCACGCGTTTGCTTAGGCATCAGTGTGTGAAAAGGTAGGTGCTTTTCTCTAGCTGCGTGTGCGTGCACGTGGTGCTGGGTGCACATCCCTGGGTGCTCGTGGAAAGGTTTCTGCATGGTTTTCGCTGAGGAATCGTGTGTGTGCACGTGGACAAAGAGAAGGCGCAGCAACCAGGTTCCAGCGCCGAAGAAGGCAAAAGGCGAGGTTTCCGGCGCTATCTCCTTCTCTCCCCAGAGCTAGTCGCGCAAAGCAAGCCGCTAAGCCGGCGACCGGCAAGAGAGCTACAACGAAGCATGCCGAACGGAGAAAATAGCAGCAGCTCATCTGTTCACACCTTGTTTCTGCCATGTGCTTGAACGCCAAGACGTTCGCGCTTCTGTGAGATGAAAGACGTCCTTCTGCATATGTGGTTGCTCACACCGGTGCACTTGTTAGTGTATCCATTCAGTCCTGGGCTGCGGGGCATTCAGAAGTGGCTCTGTGGAGACGTCTGCATAGAGGCAGCTGTCAGAACACGCACACTCGATTGTTCACCAAAACATATGCAGACGCGTCCTTAGCCTGTAGATTTGGATGCACAGAGTTCCCTGTGTTCGCAAGAGACAAGGGAATCGCGTCTGTGCGCACAGAAGCAATAGCGGACCGTTTCCCTCGGAGTGAACGCGAAAGAGCCGTCTATATACTCGCAGACACGCGAACGTGCCTCAATGCGGTCACAGAGGCAGCAGCTTTTGCACAGATGCTCCTGGTGATTCTGGCACTTTCCAGGCACACTCCTGAAAGTCGCGCACACTGCTGTTCACTCGCTAAACGACCTCTTGGGAAACACGTCTCCGGTCGACGGACCGCTCAGATTGCTTCTCGTGTAACTGTGAACTGTGTCAGCGCAGGGAATCCGTCTCTGTTGAGCAGATGTCAATCCTGCCTCGCTTTTGCTTTGTTGCCTCTACCAAGATGATTTCCCGTTTCTCTCTTCACTGGAGCAGGCAGACACAGCCAACGCACATCAAGTGTCAAGAGACACGCTCTGCTGAGCTCAACGCTTGTGCAGATGCACATGTGCGACGAAGTCAACACACGTGCTTGTGGAGAGAAAGAAAGGGACTCACAGGCGTGTGGAGCGACGGGGAGAAAGAGCGGGCGCTGAGGAACAAAGTTTCAAACAGACTGTCTCCACACAAACAGGCACCTGTCTGCAGGTATCCTAGATCTTGATTCTTGAACTTGAGGAAACACGCGTCTGAGCAAAACTCCCAAACGCTTCCAGGAAAGACACAGGCTCTCCCACAAGCACACAAGTGTTTGCCCTCAGCTATAGATCAGGGACAAGCTTGTGAAGAGATGCCCTGCTATTCTTTCGCCTTATGGCATCATGTGTTTCGTTCCTCTCGGAGATCGATTGTTAAACGTCTTTCCTCGGGCGACTGTGAAGCATTTGCCAGCGGAGGAGAAGTAGCACGGAGCAGCATTCAGTACTGCCTACGAGTGTCTTTGCTACCCTACTAGCGGAGCTCCAAGAACAGGCACACATCTTCAGGTACCTTCCAAATGTGGATTCCCCTGCAGCCCCGTAGGCGGGCGTGCAGTACGCCAACCGTCAACGGACGTTTTTCCCCTCAAGCCTGTCAGGACGTTGCTCGTCCGTCTTTCCCTCAATAGATGGGAGTAGGCGCGCTTGCGGATGTGTGCGTGTGTGTGGCCACGCGTTTGCTTAGGCATCAGTGTGTGAAAAGGTAGGTGCTTTTCTCTAGCTGCGTGTGCGTGCACGTGGTGCTGGGTGCACATCCCTGGGTGCTCGTGGAAAGGTTTCTGCATGGTTTTCGCTGAGGAATCGTGTGTGTGCACGTGGACAAAGAGAAGGCGCAGCAACCAGGTTCCAGCGCCGAAGAAGGCAAAAGGCGAGGTTTCCGGCGCTATCTCCTTCTCTCCCCAGAGCTAGTCGCGCAAAGCAAGCCGCTAAGCCGGCGACCGGCAAGAGAGCTACAACGAAGCATGCCGAACGGAGAAAATAGCAGCAGCTCATCTGTTCACACCTTGTTTCTGCCATGTGCTTGAACGCCAAGACGTTCGCGCTTCTGTGAGATGAAAGACGTCCTTCTGCATATGTGGTTGCTCACACCGGTGCACTTGTTAGTGTATCCATTCAGTCCTGGGCTGCGGGGCATTCAGAAGTGGCTCTGTGGAGACGTCTGCATAGAGGCAGCTGTCAGAACACGCACACTCGATTGTTCACCAAAACATATGCAGACGCGTCCTTAGCCTGTAGATTTGGATGCACAGAGTTCCCTGTGTTCGCAAGAGACAAGGGAATCGCGTCTGTGCGCACAGAAGCAATAGCGGACCGTTTCCCTCGGAGTGAACGCGAAAGAGCCGTCTATATACTCGCAGACACGCGAACGTGCCTCAATGCGGTCACAGAGGCAGCAGCTTTTGCACAGATGCTCCTGGTGATTCTGGCACTTTCCAGGCACACTCCTGAAAGTCGCGCACACTGCTGTTCACTCGCTAAACGACCTCTTGGGAAACACGTCTCCGGTCGACGGACCGCTCAGATTGCTTCTCGTGTAACTGTGAACTGTGTCAGCGCAGGGAATCCGTCTCTGTTGAGCAGATGTCAATCCTGCCTCGCTTTTGCTTTGTTGCCTCTACCAAGATGATTTCCCGTTTCTCTCTTCACTGGAGCAGGCAGACACAGCCAACGCACATCAAGTGTCAAGAGACACGCTCTGCTGAGCTCAACGCTTGTGCAGATGCACATGTGCGACGAAGTCAACACACGTGCTTGTGGAGAGAAAGAAAGGGACTCACAGGCGTGTGGAGCGACGGGGAGAAAGAGCGGGCGCTGAGGAACAAAGTTTCAAACAGACTGTCTCCACACAAACAGGCACCTGTCTGCAGGTATCCTAGATCTTGATTCTTGAACTTGAGGAAACACGCGTCTGAGCAAAACTCCCAAACGCTTCCAGGAAAGACACAGGCTCTCCCACAAGCACACAAGTGTTTGCCCTCAGCTATAGATCAGGGACAAGCTTGTGAAGAGATGCCCTGCTATTCTTTCGCCTTATGGCATCATGTGTTTCGTTCCTCTCGGAGATCGATTGTTAAACGTCTTTCCTCGGGCGACTGTGAAGCATTTGCCAGCGGAGGAGAAGTAGCACGGAGCAGCATTCAGTACTGCCTACGAGTGTCTTTGCTACCCTACTAGCGGAGCTCCAAGAACAGGCACACATCTTCAGGTACCTTCCAAATGTGGATTCCCCTGCAGCCCCGTAGGCGGGCGTGCAGTACGCCAACCGTCAACGGACGTTTTTCCCCTCAAGCCTGTCAGGACGTTGCTCGTCCGTCTTTCCCTCAATAGATGGGAGTAGGCGCGCTTGCGGATGTGTGCGTGTGTGTGGCCACGCGTTTGCTTAGGCATCAGTGTGTGAAAAGGTAGGTGCTTTTCTCTAGCTGCGTGTGCGTGCACGTGGTGCTGGGTGCACATCCCTGGGTGCTCGTGGAAAGGTTTCTGCATGGTTTTCGCTGAGGAATCGTGTGTGTGCACGTGGACAAAGAGAAGGCGCAGCAACCAGGTTCCAGCGCCGAAGAAGGCAAAAGGCGAGGTTTCCGGCGCTATCTCCTTCTCTCCCCAGAGCTAGTCGCGCAAAGCAAGCCGCTAAGCCGGCGACCGGCAAGAGAGCTACAACGAAGCATGCCGAACGGAGAAAATAGCAGCAGCTCATCTGTTCACACCTTGTTTCTGCCATGTGCTTGAACGCCAAGACGTTCGCGCTTCTGTGAGATGAAAGACGTCCTTCTGCATATGTGGTTGCTCACACCGGTGCACTTGTTAGTGTATCCATTCAGTCCTGGGCTGCGGGGCATTCAGAAGTGGCTCTGTGGAGACGTCTGCATAGAGGCAGCTGTCAGAACACGCACACTCGATTGTTCACCAAAACATATGCAGACGCGTCCTTAGCCTGTAGATTTGGATGCACAGAGTTCCCTGTGTTCGCAAGAGACAAGGGAATCGCGTCTGTGCGCACAGAAGCAATAGCGGACCGTTTCCCTCGGAGTGAACGCGAAAGAGCCGTCTATATACTCGCAGACACGCGAACGTGCCTCAATGCGGTCACAGAGGCAGCAGCTTTTGCACAGATGCTCCTGGTGATTCTGGCACTTTCCAGGCACACTCCTGAAAGTCGCGCACACTGCTGTTCACTCGCTAAACGACCTCTTGGGAAACACGTCTCCGGTCGACGGACCGCTCAGATTGCTTCTCGTGTAACTGTGAACTGTGTCAGCGCAGGGAATCCGTCTCTGTTGAGCAGATGTCGATCCTGCCTCGCTTTTGCTTTGTTGCCTCTACCAAGATGATTTCCCGTTTCTCTCTTCACTGGAGCAGGCAGACACAGCCAACGCACATCAAGTGTCAAGAGACACGCTCTGCTGAGCTCAACGCTTGTGCAGATGCACATGTGCGACGAAGTCAACACACGTGCTTGTGGAGAGAAAGAAAGGGACTCCCAGGCGTGTGGAGCGACGGGGAGAAAGAGCGGGCGCTGAGGAACACAGTTTCAAACAGACTGTCTCCACACAAACAGGCACCTGTCTGCAGGTATCCTAGCTCTTGATTCTTGAACTTGAGGAAACACGCGTCTGAGCAAAACTCCCAAACGCTTCCAGGAAAGACACAGGCTCTCCCACAAGCACACAAGTGTTTGCCCTCAGCTATAGATCAGGGACAAGCCTGTGAAGAGATGCCCTGCTATTCTTTCGCCTTATGGCATCATGTGTTTCGTTCCTCTTGGAGATCGATTGTTAAACGTCTTTCCTCGGGCGACTGTGAAGCATTTGCCAGCGGAGGAGAAGTAGCACGGAGCAGCATTCAGTACTGCCTACGAGTGTCTTTGCTACCCTACTAGCGGAGCTCCAAGAACAGGCACACATCTTCAGGTACCTTCCAAATGTGGATTCCCCTGCAGCCCCGTAGGCGGGCGTGCAGTACGCCAACCGTCAACGGACGTTTTTCCCCTCAAGCCTGTCAGGACGTTGCTCGTCCGTCTTTCCCTCAATAGATGGGAGTAGGCGCGCTTGCGGATGTGTGCGTGTGTGTGGCCACGCGTTTGCTTAGGCATCAGTGTGTGAAAAGGTAGGTGCTTTTCTCTAGCTGCGTGTGCGTGCACGTGGTGCTGGGTGCACATCCCTGGGTGCTCGTGGAAAGGTTTCTGCATGGTTTTCGCTGAGGAATCGTGTGTGTGCACGTGGACAAAGAGAAGGCGCAGCAACCAGGTTCCAGCGCCGAAGAAGGCAAAAGGCGAGGTTTCCGGCGCTATCTCCTTCTCTCCCCAGAGCTAGTCGCGCAAAGCAAGCCGCTAAGCCGGCGACCGGCAAGAGAGCTACAACGAAGCATGCCGAACGGAGAAAATAGCAGCAGCTCATCTGTTCACACCTTGTTTCTGCCATGTGCTTGAACGCCAAGACGTTCGCGCTTCTGTGAGATGAAAGACGTCCTTCTGCATATGTGGTTGCTCACACCGGTGCACTTGTTAGTGTATCCATTCAGTCCTGGGCTGCGGGGCATTCAGAAGTGGCTCTGTGGAGACGTCTGCATAGAGGCAGCTGTCAGAACACGCACACTCGATTGTTCACCAAAACATATGCAGACGCGTCCTTAGCCTGTAGATTTGGATGCACAGAGTTCCCTGTGTTCGCAAGAGACAAGGGAATCGCGTCTGTGCGCACAGAAGCAATAGCGGACCGTTTCCCTCGGAGTGAACGCGAAAGAGCCGTCTATATACTCGCAGACACGCGAACGTGCCTCAATGCGGTCACAGAGGCAGCAGCTTTTGCACAGATGCTCCTGGTGATTCTGGCACTTTCCAGGCACACTCCTGAAAGTCGCGCACACTGCTGTTCACTCGCTAAACGACCTCTTGGGAAACACGTCTCCGGTCGACGGACCGCTCAGATTGCTTCTCGTGTAACTGTGAACTGTGTCAGCGCAGGGAATCCGTCTCTGTTGAGCAGATGTCGATCCTGCCTCGCTTTTGCTTTGTTGCCTCTACCAAGATGATTTCCCGTTTCTCTCTTCACTGGAGCAGGCAGACACAGCCAACGCACATCAAGTGTCAAGAGACACGCTCTGCTGAGCTCAACGCTTGTGCAGATGCACATGTGCGACGAAGTCAACACACGTGCTTGTGGAGAGAAAGAAAGGGACTCCCAGGCGTGTGGAGCGACGGGGAGAAAGAGCGGGCGCTGAGGAACACAGTTTCAAACAGACTGTCTCCACACAAACAGGCACCTGTCTGCAGGTATCCTAGCTCTTGATTCTTGAACTTGAGGAAACACGCGTCTGAGCAAAACTCCCAAACGCTTCCAGGAAAGACACAGGCTCTCCCACAAGCACACAAGTGTTTGCCCTCAGCTATAGATCAGGGACAAGCCTGTGAAGAGATGCCCTGCTATTCTTTCGCCTTATGGCATCATGTGTTTCGTTCCTCTTGGAGATCGATTGTTAAACGTCTTTCCTCGGGCGACTGTGAAGCATTTGCCAGCGGAGGAGAAGTAGCACGGAGCAGCATTCAGTACTGCCTACGAGTGTCTTTGCTACCCTACTAGCGGAGCTCCAAGAACAGGCACACATCTTCAGGTACCTTCCAAATGTGGATTCCCCTGCAGCCCCGTAGGCGGGCGTGCAGTACGCCAACCGTCAACGGACGTTTTTCCCCTCAAGCCTGTCAGGACGTTGCTCGTCCGTCTTTCCCTCAATAGATGGGAGTAGGCGCGCTTGCGGATGTGTGCGTGTGTGTGGCCACGCGTTTGCTTAGGCATCAGTGTGTGAAAAGGTAGGTGCTTTTCTCTAGCTGCGTGTGCGTGCACGTGGTGCTGGGTGCACATCCCTGGGTGCTCGTGGAAAGGTTTCTGCATGGTTTTCGCTGAGGAATCGTGTGTGTGCACATGGACAAAGAGAAGGCGCAGCAACCAGGTTCCAGCGCCGAAGAAGGCAAAAGGCGAGGTTTCCGGCGCTATCTCCTTCTCTCCCCAGAGCTAGTCGCGCAAAGCAAGCCGCTAAGCCGGCGACCGGCAAGAGAGCTACAACGAAGCATGCCGAACGGAGAAAATAGCAGCAGCTCATCTGTTCACACCTTGTTTCTGCCATGTGCTTGAACGCCAAGACGTTCGCGCTTCTGTGAGATGAAAGACGTCCTTCTGCATATGTGGTTGCTCACACCGGTGCACTTGTTAGTGTATCCATTCAGTCCTGGGCTGCGGGGCATTCAGAAGTGGCTCTGTGGAGACGTCTGCATAGAGGCAGCTGTCAGAACACGCACACTCGATTGTTCACCAAAACATATGCAGACGCGTCCTTAGCCTGTAGATTTGGATGCACAGAGTTCCCTGTGTTCGCAAGAGACAAGGGAATCGCGTCTGTGCGCACAGAAGCAATAGCGGACCGTTTCCCTCGGAGTGAACGCGAAAGAGCCGTCTATATACTCGCAGACACGCGAACGTGCCTCAATGCGGTCACAGAGGCAGCAGCTTTTGCACAGATGCTCCTGGTGATTCTGGCACTTTCCAGGCACACTCCTGAAAGTCGCGCACACTGCTGTTCACTCGCTAAACGACCTCTTGGGAAACACGTCTCCGGTCGACGGACCGCTCAGATTGCTTCTCGTGTAACTGTGAACTGTGTCAGCGCAGGGAATCCGTCTCTGTTGAGCAGATGTCAATCCTGCCTCGCTTTTGCTTTGTTGCCTCTACCAAGATGATTTCCCGTTTCTCTCTTCACTGGAGCAGGCAGACACAGCCAACGCACATCAAGTGTCAAGAGACACGCTCTGCTGAGCTCAACGCTTGTGCAGATGCACATGTGCGACGAAGTCAACACACGTGCTTGTGGAGAGAAAGAAAGGGACTCCCAGGCGTGTGGAGCGACGGGGAGAAAGAGCGGGCGCTGAGGAACACAGTTTCAAACAGACTGTCTCCACACAAACAGGCACCTGTCTGCAGGTATCCTAGATCTTGATTCTTGAACTTGAGGAAACACGCGTCTGAGCAAAACTCCCAAACGCTTCCAGGAAAGACACAGGCTCTCCCACAAGCACACAAGTGTTTGCCCTCAGCTATAGATCAGGGACAAGCCTGTGAAGAGATGCCCTGCTATTCTTTCGCCTTATGGCATCATGTGTTTCGTTCCTCTTGGAGATCGATTGTTAAACGTCTTTCCTAGGGCGACTGTGAAGCATTTGCCAGCGGAGGAGAAGTAGCACGGAGCAGCATTCAGTACTGCCTACGAGTGTCTTTGCTACCCTACTAGCGGAGCTCCAAGAACAGGCACACATCTTCAGGTACCTTCCAAATGTGGATTCCCCTGCAGCCCCGTAGGCGGGCGTGCAGTACGCCAACCGTCAACGGACGTTTTTCCCCTCAAGCCTGTCAGGACGTTGCTCGTCCGTCTTTCCCTCAATAGAAGGGAGTAGGCGCGCTTGCGGATGTGTGCGTGTGTGTGGCCACGCGTTTGCTTAGGCATCAGTGTGTGAAAAGGTAGGTGCTTTTCTCTAGCTGCGTGTGCGTGCACGTGGTGCTGGGTGCACATCCCTGGGTGCTCGTGGAAAGGTTTCTGCATGGTTTTCGCTGAGGAATCGTGTGTGTGCACATGGACAAAGAGAAGGCGCAGCAACCAGGTTCCAGCGCCGAAGAAGGCAAAAGGCGAGGTTTCCGGCGCTATCTCCTTCTCTCCCCAGAGCTAGTCGCGCAAAGCAAGCCGCTAAGCCGGCGACCGGCAAGAGAGCTACAACGAAGCATGCCGAACGGAGAAAATAGCAGCAGCTCATCTGTTCACACCTTGTTTCTGCCATGTGCTTGAACGCCAAGACGTTCGCGCTTCTGTGAGATGAAAGACGTCCTTCTGCATATGTGGTTGCTCACACCGGTGCACTTGTTAGTGTATCCATTCAGTCCTGGGCTGCGGGGCATTCAGAAGTGGCTCTGTGGAGACGTCTGCATAGAGGCAGCTGTCAGAACACGCACACTCGATTGTTCACCAAAACATATGCAGACGCGTCCTTAGCCTGTAGATTTGGATGCACAGAGTTCCCTGTGTTCGCAAGAGACAAGGGAATCGCGTCTGTGCGCACAGAAGCAATAGCGGACCGTTTCCCTCGGAGTGAACGCGAAAGAGCCGTCTATATACTCGCAGACACGTGAACGTGCCTCAATGCGGTCACAGAGGCAGCAGCTTTTGCACAGATGCTCCTGGTGATTCTGGCACTTTCCAGGCACACTCCTGAAAGTCGCGCACACTGCTGTTCACTCGCTAAACGACCTCTTGGGAAACACGTCTCCGGTCGACGGACCGCTCAGATTGCTTCTCGTGTAACTGTGAACTGTGTCAGCGCAGGGAATCCGTCTCTGTTGAGCAGATGTCAATCCTGCCTCGCTTTTGCTTTGTTGCCTCTACCAAGATGATTTCCCGTTTCTCTCTTCACTGGAGCAGGCAGACACAGCCAACGCACATCAAGTGTCAAGAGACACGCTCTGCTGAGCTCAACGCTTGTGCAGATGCACATGTGCGACGAAGTCAACACACGTGCTTGTGGAGAGAAAGAAAGGGACTCCCAGGCGTGTGGAGCGACGGGGAGAAAGAGCGGGCGCTGAGGAACACAGTTTCAAACAGACTGTCTCCACACAAACAGGCACCTGTCTGCAGGTATCCTAGATCTTGATTCTTGAACTTGAGGAAACACGCGTCTGAGCAAAACTCCCAAACGCTTCCAGGAAAGACACAGGCTCTCCCACAAGCACACAAGTGTTTGCCCTCAGCTATAGATCAGGGACAAGCCTGTGAAGAGATGCCCTGCTATTCTTTCGCCTTATGGCATCATGTGTTTCGTTCCTCTTGGAGATCGATTGTTAAACGTCTTTCCTAGGGCGACTGTGAAGCATTTGCCAGCGGAGGAGAAGTAGCACGGAGCAGCATTCAGTACTGCCTACGAGTGTCTTTGCTACCCTACTAGCGGAGCTCCAAGAACAGGCACACATCTTCAGGTACCTTCCAAATGTGGATTCCCCTGCAGCCCCGTAGGCGGGCGTGCAGTACGCCAACCGTCAACGGACGTTTTTCCCCTCAAGCCTGTCAGGACGTTGCTCGTCCGTCTTTCCCTCAATAGATGGGAGTAGGCGCGCTTGCGGATGTGTGCGTGTGTGTGGCCACGCGTTTGCTTAGGCATCAGTGTGTGAAAAGGTAGGTGCTTTTCTCTAGCTGCGTGTGCGTGCACGTGGTGCTGGGTGCACATCCCTGGGTGCTCGTGGAAAGGTTTCTGCATGGTTTTCGCTGAGGAATCGTGTGTGTGCACGTGGACAAAGAGAAGGCGCAGCAACCAGGTTCCAGCGCCGAAGAAGGCAAAAGGCGAGGTTTCCGGCGCTATCTCCTTCTCTCCCCAGAGCTAGTCGCGCAAAGCAAGCCGCTAAGCCGGCGACCGGCAAGAGAGCTACAACGAAGCATGCCGAACGGAGAAAATAGCAGCAGCTCATCTGTTCACACCTTGTTTCTGCCATGTGCTTGAACGCCAAGACGTTCGCGCTTCTGTGAGATGAAAGACGTCCTTCTGCATATGTGGTTGCTCACACCGGTGCACTTGTTAGTGTATCCATTCAGTCCTGGGCTGCGGGGCATTCAGAAGTGGCTCTGTGGACACGTCTGCATAGAGGCAGCTGTCAGAACACGCACACTCGATTGTTCACCAAAACATATGCAGACGCGTCCTTAGCCTGTAGATTTGGATGCACAGAGTTCCCTGTGTTCGCAAGAGACAAGGGAATCGCGTCTGTGCGCACAGAAGCAATAGCGGACCGTTTCCCTCGGAGTGAACGCGAAAGAGCCGTCTATATACTCGCAGACACGCGAACGTGCCTCAATGCGGTCACAGAGGCAGCAGCTTTTGCACAGATGCTCCTGGTGATTCTGGCACTTTCCAGGCACACTCCTGAAAGTCGCGCACACTGCTGTTCACTCGCTAAACGACCTCTTGGGAAACACGTCTCCGGTCGACGGACCGCTCAGATTGCTTCTCGTGTAACTGTGAACTGTGTCAGCGCAGGGAATCCGTCTCTGTTGAGCAGATGTCGATCCTGCCTCGCTTTTGCTTTGTTGCCTCTACCAAGATGATTTCCCGTTTCTCTCTTCACTGGAGCAGGCAGACACAGCCAACGCACATCAAGTGTCAAGAGACACGCTCTGCTGAGCTCAACGCTTGTGCAGATGCACATGTGCGACGAAGTCAACACACGTGCTTGTGGAGAGAAAGAAAGGGACTCCCAGGCGTGTGGAGCGACGGGGAGAAAGAGCGGGCGCTGAGGAACACAGTTTCAAACAGACTGTCTCCACACAAACAGGCACCTGTCTGCAGGTATCCTAGATCTTGATTCTTGAACTTGAGGAAACACGCGTCTGAGCAAAACTCCCAAACGCTTCCAGGAAAGACACAGGCTCTCCCACAAGCACACAAGTGTTTGCCCTCAGCTATAGATCAGGGACAAGCCTGTGAAGAGATGCCCTGCTATTCTTTCGCCTTATGGCATCATGTGTTTCGTTCCTCTTGGAGATCGATTGTTAAACGTCTTTCCTAGGGCGACTGTGAAGCATTTGCCAGCGGAGGAGAAGTAGCACGGAGCAGCATTCAGTACTGCCTACGAGTGTCTTTGCTACCCTACTAGCGGAGCTCCAAGAACAGGCACACATCTTCAGGTACCTTCCAAATGTGGATTCCCCTGCAGCCCCGTAGGCGGGCGTGCAGTACGCCAACCGTCAACGGACGTTTTTCCCCTCAAGCCTGTCAGGACGTTGCTCGTCCGTCTTTCCCTCAATAGATGGGAGTAGGCGCGCTTGCGGATGTGTGCGTGTGTGTGGCCACGCGTTTGCTTAGGCATCAGTGTGTGAAAAGGTAGGTGCTTTTCTCTAGCTGCGTGTGCGTGCACGTGGTGCTGGGTGCACATCCCTGGGTGCTCGTGGAAAGGTTTCTGCATGGTTTTCGCTGAGGAATCGTGTGTGTGCACGTGGACAAAGAGAAGGCGCAGCAACCAGGTTCCAGCGCCGAAGAAGGCAAAAGGCGAGGTTTCCGGCGCTATCTCCTTCTCTCCCCAGAGCTAGTCGCGCAAAGCAAGCCGCTAAGCCGGCGACCGGCAAGAGAGCTACAACGAAGCATGCCGAACGGAGAAAATAGCAGCAGCTCATCTGTTCACACCTTGTTTCTGCCATGTGCTTGAACGCCAAGACGTTCGCGCTTCTGTGAGATGAAAGACGTCCTTCTGCATATGTGGTTGCTCACACCGGTGCACTTGTTAGTGTATCCATTCAGTCCTGGGCTGCGGGGCATTCAGAAGTGGCTCTGTGGAGACGTCTGCATAGAGGCAGCTGTCAGAACACGCACACTCGATTGTTCACCAAAACATATGCAGACGCGTCCTTAGCCTGTAGATTTGGATGCACAGAGTTCCCTGTGTTCGCAAGAGACAAGGGAATCGCGTCTGTGCGCACAGAAGCAATAGCGGACCGTTTCCCTCGGAGTGAACGCGAAAGAGCCGTCTATATACTCGCAGACACGCGAACGTGCCTCAATGCGGTCACAGAGGCAGCAGCTTTTGCACAGATGCTCCTGGTGATTCTGGCACTTTCCAGGCACACTCCTGAAAGTCGCGCACACTGCTGTTCACTCGCTAAACGACCTCTTGGGAAACACGTCTCCGGTCGACGGACCGCTCAGATTGCTTCTCGTGTAACTGTGAACTGTGTCAGCGCAGGGAATCCGTCTCTGTTGAGCAGATGTCAATCCTGCCTCGCTTTTGCTTTGTTGCCTCTACCAAGATGATTTCCCGTTTCTCTCTTCACTGGAGCAGGCAGACACAGCCAACGCACATCAAGTGTCAAGAGACACGCTCTGCTGAGCTCAACGCTTGTGCAGATGCACATGTGCGACGAAGTCAACACACGTGCTTGTGGAGAGAAAGAAAGGGACTCCCAGGCGTGTGGAGCGACGGGGAGAAAGAGCGGGCGCTGAGGAACACAGTTTCAAACAGACTGTCTCCACACAAACAGGCACCTGTCTGCAGGTATCCTAGATCTTGATTCTTGAACTTGAGGAAACACGCGTCTGAGCAAAACTCCCAAACGCTTCCAGGAAAGACACAGGCTCTCCCACAAGCACACAAGTGTTTGCCCTCAGCTATAGATCAGGGACAAGCCTGTGAAGAGATGCCCTGCTATTCTTTCGCCTTATGGCATCATGTGTTTCGTTCCTCTTGGAGATCGATTGTTAAACGTCTTTCCTAGGGCGACTGTGAAGCATTTGCCAGCGGAGGAGAAGTAGCACGGAGCAGCATTCAGTACTGCCTACGAGTGTCTTTGCTACCCTACTAGCGGAGCTCCAAGAACAGGCACACATCTTCAGGTACCTTCCAAATGTGGATTCCCCTGCAGCCCCGTAGGCGGGCGTGCAGTACGCCAACCGTCAACGGACGTTTTTCCCCTCAAGCCTGTCAGGACGTTGCTCGTCCGTCTTTCCCTCAATAGAAGGGAGTAGGCGCGCTTGCGGATGTGTGCGTGTGTGTGGCCACGCGTTTGCTTAGGCATCAGTGTGTGAAAAGGTAGGTGCTTTTCTCTAGCTGCGTGTGCGTGCACGTGGTGCTGGGTGCACATCCCTGGGTGCTCGTGGAAAGGTTTCTGCATGGTTTTCGCTGAGGAATCGTGTGTGTGCACATGGACAAAGAGAAGGCGCAGCAACCAGGTTCCAGCGCCGAAGAAGGCAAAAGGCGAGGTTTCCGGCGCTATCTCCTTCTCTCCCCAGAGCTAGTCGCGCAAAGCAAGCCGCTAAGCCGGCGACCGGCAAGAGAGCTACAACGAAGCATGCCGAACGGAGAAAATAGCAGCAGCTCATCTGTTCACACCTTGTTTCTGCCATGTGCTTGAACGCCAAGACGTTCGCGCTTCTGTGAGATGAAAGACGTCCTTCTGCATATGTGGTTGCTCACACCGGTGCACTTGTTAGTGTATCCATTCAGTCCTGGGCTGCGGGGCATTCAGAAGTGGCTCTGTGGAGACGTCTGCATAGAGGCAGCTGTCAGAACACGCACACTCGATTGTTCACCAAAACATATGCAGACGCGTCCTTAGCCTGTAGATTTGGATGCACAGAGTTCCCTGTGTTCGCAAGAGACAAGGGAATCGCGTCTGTGCGCACAGAAGCAATAGCGGACCGTTTCCCTCGGAGTGAACGCGAAAGAGCCGTCTATATACTCGCAGACACGTGAACGTGCCTCAATGCGGTCACAGAGGCAGCAGCTTTTGCACAGATGCTCCTGGTGATTCTGGCACTTTCCAGGCACACTCCTGAAAGTCGCGCACACTGCTGTTCACTCGCTAAACGACCTCTTGGGAAACACGTCTCCGGTCGACGGACCGCTCAGATTGCTTCTCGTGTAACTGTGAACTGTGTCAGCGCAGGGAATCCGTCTCTGTTGAGCAGATGTCAATCCTGCCTCGCTTTTGCTTTGTTGCCTCTACCAAGATGATTTCCCGTTTCTCTCTTCACTGGAGCAGGCAGACACAGCCAACGCACATCAAGTGTCAAGAGACACGCTCTGCTGAGCTCAACGCTTGTGCAGATGCACATGTGCGACGAAGTCAACACACGTGCTTGTGGAGAGAAAGAAAGGGACTCCCAGGCGTGTGGAGCGACGGGGAGAAAGAGCGGGCGCTGAGGAACACAGTTTCAAACAGACTGTCTCCACACAAACAGGCACCTGTCTGCAGGTATCCTAGATCTTGATTCTTGAACTTGAGGAAACACGCGTCTGAGCAAAACTCCCAAACGCTTCCAGGAAAGACACAGGCTCTCCCACAAGCACACAAGTGTTTGCCCTCAGCTATAGATCAGGGACAAGCCTGTGAAGAGATGCCCTGCTATTCTTTCGCCTTATGGCATCATGTGTTTCGTTCCTCTTGGAGATCGATTGTTAAACGTCTTTCCTAGGGCGACTGTGAAGCATTTGCCAGCGGAGGAGAAGTAGCACGGAGCAGCATTCAGTACTGCCTACGAGTGTCTTTGCTACCCTACTAGCGGAGCTCCAAGAACAGGCACACATCTTCAGGTACCTTCCAAATGTGGATTCCCCTGCAGCCCCGTAGGCGGGCGTGCAGTACGCCAACCGTCAACGGACGTTTTTCCCCTCAAGCCTGTCAGGACGTTGCTCGTCCGTCTTTCCCTCAATAGATGGGAGTAGGCGCGCTTGCGGATGTGTGCGTGTGTGTGGCCACGCGTTTGCTTAGGCATCAGTGTGTGAAAAGGTAGGTGCTTTTCTCTAGCTGCGTGTGCGTGCACGTGGTGCTGGGTGCACATCCCTGGGTGCTCGTGGAAAGGTTTCTGCATGGTTTTCGCTGAGGAATCGTGTGTGTGCACGTGGACAAAGAGAAGGCGCAGCAACCAGGTTCCAGCGCCGAAGAAGGCAAAAGGCGAGGTTTCCGGCGCTATCTCCTTCTCTCCCCAGAGCTAGTCGCGCAAAGCAAGCCGCTAAGCCGGCGACCGGCAAGAGAGCTACAACGAAGCATGCCGAACGGAGAAAATAGCAGCAGCTCATCTGTTCACACCTTGTTTCTGCCATGTGCTTGAACGCCAAGACGTTCGCGCTTCTGTGAGATGAAAGACGTCCTTCTGCATATGTGGTTGCTCACACCGGTGCACTTGTTAGTGTATCCATTCAGTCCTGGGCTGCGGGGCATTCAGAAGTGGCTCTGTGGAGACGTCTGCATAGAGGCAGCTGTCAGAACACGCACACTCGATTGTTCACCAAAACATATGCAGACGCGTCCTTAGCCTGTAGATTTGGATGCACAGAGTTCCCTGTGTTCGCAAGAGACAAGGGAATCGCGTCTGTGCGCACAGAAGCAATAGCGGACCGTTTCCCTCGGAGTGAACGCGAAAGAGCCGTCTATATACTCGCAGACACGCGAACGTGCCTCAATGCGGTCACAGAGGCAGCAGCTTTTGCACAGATGCTCCTGGTGATTCTGGCACTTTCCAGGCACACTCCTGAAAGTCGCGCACACTGCTGTTCACTCGCTAAACGACCTCTTGGGAAACACGTCTCCGGTCGACGGACCGCTCAGATTGCTTCTCGTGTAACTGTGAACTGTGTCAGCGCAGGGAATCCGTCTCTGTTGAGCAGATGTCGATCCTGCCTCGCTTTTGCTTTGTTGCCTCTACCAAGATGATTTCCCGTTTCTCTCTTCACTGGAGCAGGCAGACACAGCCAACGCACATCAAGTGTCAAGAGACACGCTCTGCTGAGCTCAACGCTTGTGCAGATGCACATGTGCGACGAAGTCAACACACGTGCTTGTGGAGAGAAAGAAAGGGACTCCCAGGCGTGTGGAGCGACGGGGAGAAAGAGCGGGCGCTGAGGAACACAGTTTCAAACAGACTGTCTCCACACAAACAGGCACCTGTCTGCAGGTATCCTAGATCTTGATTCTTGAACTTGAGGAAACACGCGTCTGAGCAAAACTCCCAAACGCTTCCAGGAAAGACACAGGCTCTCCCACAAGCACACAAGTGTTTGCCCTCAGCTATAGATCAGGGACAAGCCTGTGAAGAGATGCCCTGCTATTCTTTCGCCTTATGGCATCATGTGTTTCGTTCCTCTTGGAGATCGATTGTTAAACGTCTTTCCTCGGGCGACTGTGAAGCATTTGCCAGCGGAGGAGAAGTAGCACGGAGCAGCATTCAGTACTGCCTACGAGTGTCTTTGCTACCCTACTAGCGGAGCTCCAAGAACAGGCACACATCTTCAGGTACCTTCCAAATGTGGATTCCCCTGCAGCCCCGTAGGCGGGCGTGCAGTACGCCAACCGTCAACGGACGTTTTTCCCCTCAAGCCTGTCAGGACGTTGCTCGTCCGTCTTTCCCTCAATAGATGGGAGTAGGCGCGCTTGCGGATGTGTGCGTGTGTGCGGCCACGCGTTTGCTTAGGCATCAGTGTGTGAAAAGGTAGGTGCTTTTCTCTAGCTGCGTGTGCGTGCACGTGGTGCTGGGTGCACATCCCCGGGTGCTCGTGGAAAGGTTTCTGCATGGTTTTCGCTGAGGAATCGTGTGTGTGCACGTGGACAAAGAGAAGGCGCAGCAACCAGGTTCCAGCGCCGAAGAAGGCAAAAGGCGAGGTTTCCGGCGCTATCTCCTTCTCTCCCCAGAGCTAGTCGCGCAAAGCAAGCCGCTAAGCCGGCGACCGGCAAGAGAGCTACAACGAAGCATGCCGAACGGAGAAAATAGCAGCAGCTCATCTGTTCACACCTTGTTTCTGCCATGTGCTTGAACGCCAAGACGTTCGCGCTTCTGTGAGATGAAAGACGTCCTTCTGCATATGTGGTTGCTCACACCGGTGCACTTGTTAGTGTATCCATTCAGTCCTGGGCTGCGGGGCATTCAGAAGTGGCTCTGTGGAGACGTCTGCATAGAGGCAGCTGTCAGAACACGCACACTCGATTGTTCACCAAAACATATGCAGACGCGTCCTTAGCCTGTAGATTTGGATGCACAGAGTTCCCTGTGTTCGCAAGAGACAAGGGAATCGCGTCTGTGCGCACAGAAGCAATAGCGGACCGTTTCCCTCGGAGTGAACGCGAAAGAGCCGTCTATATACTCGCAGACACGCGAACGTGCCTCAATGCGGTCACAGAGGCAGCAGCTTTTGCACAGATGCTCCTGGTGATTCTGGCACTTTCCAGGCACACTCCTGAAAGTCGCGCACACTGCTGTTCACTCGCTAAACGACCTCTTGGGAAACACGTCTCCGGTCGACGGACCGCTCAGATTGCTTCTCGTGTAACTGTGAACTGTGTCAGCGCAGGGAATCCGTCTCTGTTGAGCAGATGTCGATCCTGCCTCGCTTTTGCTTTGTTGCCTCTACCAAGATGATTTCCCGTTTCTCTCTTCACTGGAGCAGGCAGACACAGCCAACGCACATCAAGTGTCAAGAGACACGCTCTGCTGAGCTCAACGCTTGTGCAGATGCACATGTGCGACGAAGTCAACACACGTGCTTGTGGAGAGAAAGAAAGGGACTCCCAGGCGTGTGGAGCGACAGGGAGAAAGAGCGGGCGCTGAGGAACACAGTTTCAAACAGACTGTCTCCACACAAACAGGCACCTGTCTGCAGGTATCCTAGATCTTGATTCTTGAACTTGAGGAAACACGCGTCTGAGCAAAACTCCCAAACGCTTCCAGGAAAGACACAGGCTCTCCCACAAGCACACAAGTGTTTGCCCTCAGCTATAGATCAGGGACAAGCCTGTGAAGAGATGCCCTGCTATTCTTTCGCCTTATGGCATCATGTGTTTCGTTCCTCTTGGAGATCGATTGTTAAACGTCTTTCCTCGGGCGACTGTGAAGCATTTGCCAGCGGAGGAGAAGTAGCACGGAGCAGCATTCAGTACTGCCTACGAGTGTCTTTGCTACCCTACTGGCGGAGCTCCAAGAACAGGCACACATCTTCAGGTACCTTCCAAATGTGGATTCCCCTGCAGCCCCGTAGGCGGGCGTGCAGTACGCCAACCGTCAACGGACGTTTTTCCCCTCAAGCCTGTCAGGACGTTGCTCGTCCGTCTTTCCCTCAATAGATGGGAGTAGGCGCGCTTGCGGATGTGTGCGTGTGTGTGGCCACGCGTTTGCTTAGGCATCAGTGTGTGAAAAGGTAGGTGCTTTTCTCTAGCTGCGTGTGCGTGCACGTGGTGCTGGGTGCACATCCCTGGGTGCTCGTGGAAAGGTTTCTGCATGGTTTTCGCTGAGGAATCGTGTGTGTGCACGTGGACAAAGAGAAGGCGCAGCAACCAGGTTCCAGCGCCGAAGAAGGCAAAAGGCGAGGTTTCCGGCGCTATCTCCTTCTCTCCCCAGAGCTAGTCGCGCAAAGCAAGCCGCTAAGCCGGCGACCGGCAAGAGAGCTACAACGAAGCATGCCGAACGGAGAAAATAGCAGCAGCTCATCTGTTCACACCTTGTTTCTGCCATGTGCTTGAACGCCAAGACGTTCGCGCTTCTGTGAGATGAAAGACGTCCTTCTGCATATGTGCTTGCTCACACCGGTGCACTTGTTAGTGTATCCATTCAGTCCTGGGCTGCGGGGCATTCAGAAGTGGCTCTGTGGAGACGTCTGCATAGAGGCAGCTGTCAGAACACGCACACTCGATTGTTCACCAAAACATATGCAGACGCGTCCTTAGCCTGTAGATTTGGATGCACAGAGTTCCCTGTGTTCGCAAGAGACAAGGGAATCGCGTCTGTGCGCACAGAAGCAATAGCGGACCGTTTCCCTCGGAGTGAACGCGAAAGAGCCGTCTATATACTCGCAGACACGCGAACGTGCCTCAATGCGGTCACAGAGGCAGCAGCTTTTGCACAGATGCTCCTGGTGATTCTGGCACTTTCCAGGCACACTCCTGAAAGTCGCGCACACTGCTGTTCACTCGCTAAACGACCTCTTGGGAAACACGTCTCCGGTCGACGGACCGCTCAGATTGCTTCTCGTGTAACTGTGAACTGTGTCAGCGCAGGGAATCCGTCTCTGTTGAGCAGATGTCGATCCTGCCTCGCTTTTGCTTTGTTGCCTCTACCAAGATGATTTCCCGTTTCTCTCTTCACTGGAGCAGGCAGACACAGCCAACGCACATCAAGTGTCAAGAGACACGCTCTGCTGAGCTCAACGCTTGTGCAGATGCACATGTGCGACGAAGTCAACACACGTGCTTGTGGAGAGAAAGAAAGGGACTCCCAGGCGTGTGGAGCGACGGGGAGAAAGAGCGGGCGCTGAGGAACACAGTTTCAAACAGACTGTCTCCACACAAACAGGCACCTGTCTGCAGGTATCCTAGATCTTGATTCTTGAACTTGAGGAAACACGCGTCTGAGCAAAACTCCCAAACGCTTCCAGGAAAGACACAGGCTCTCCCACAAGCACACAAGTGTTTGCCCTCAGCTATAGATCAGGGACAAGCCTGTGAAGAGATGCCCTGCTATTCTTTCGCCTTATGGCATCATGTGTTTCGTTCCTCTTGGAGATCGATTGTTAAACGTCTTTCCTAGGGCGACTGTGAAGCATTTGCCAGCGGAGGAGAAGTAGCACGGAGCAGCATTCAGTACTGCCTACGAGTGTCTTTGCTACCCTACTAGCGGAGCTCCAAGAACAGGCACACATCTTCAGGTACCTTCCAAATGTGGATTCCCCTGCAGCCCCGTAGGCGGGCGTGCAGTACGCCAACCGTCAACGGACGTTTTTCCCCTCAAGCCTGTCAGGACGTTGCTCGTCCGTCTTTCCCTCAATAGATGGGAGTAGGCGCGCTTGCGGATGTGTGCGTGTGTGTGGCCACGCGTTTGCTTAGGCATCAGTGTGTGAAAAGGTAGGTGCTTTTCTCTAGCTGCGTGTGCGTGCACGTGGTGCTGGGTGCACATCCCTGGGTGCTCGTGGAAAGGTTTCTGCATGGTTTTCGCTGAGGAATCGTGTGTGTGCACGTGGACAAAGAGAAGGCGCAGCAACCAGGTTCCAGCGCCGAAGAAGGCAAAAGGCGAGGTTTCCGGCGCTATCTCCTTCTCTCCCCAGAGCTAGTCGCGCAAAGCAAGCCGCTAAGCCGGCGACCGGCAAGAGAGCTACAACGAAGCATGCCGAACGGAGAAAATAGCAGCAGCTCATCTGTTCACACCTTGTTTCTGCCATGTGCTTGAACGCCAAGACGTTCGCGCTTCTGTGAGATGAAAGACGTCCTTCTGCATATGTGGTTGCTCACACCGGTGCACTTGTTAGTGTATCCATTCAGTCCTGGGCTGCGGGGCATTCAGAAGTGGCTCTGTGGAGACGTCTGCATAGAGGCAGCTGTCAGAACACGCACACTCGATTGTTCACCAAAACATATGCAGACGCGTCCTTAGCCTGTAGATTTGGATGCACAGAGTTCCCTGTGTTCGCAAGAGACAAGGGAATCGCGTCTGTGCGCACAGAAGCAATAGCGGACCGTTTCCCTCGGAGTGAACGCGAAAGAGCCGTCTATATACTCGCAGACACGCGAACGTGCCTCAATGCGGTCACAGAGGCAGCAGCTTTTGCACAGATGCTCCTGGTGATTCTGGCACTTTCCAGGCACACTCCTGAAAGTCGCGCACACTGCTGTTCACTCGCTAAACGACCTCTTGGGAAACACGTCTCCGGTCGACGGACCGCTCAGATTGCTTCTCGTGTAACTGTGAACTGTGTCAGCGCAGGGAATCCGTCTCTGTTGAGCAGATGTCAATCCTGCCTCGCTTTTGCTTTGTTGCCTCTACCAAGATGATTTCCCGTTTCTCTCTTCACTGGAGCAGGCAGACACAGCCAACGCACATCAAGTGTCAAGAGACACGCTCTGCTGAGCTCAACGCTTGTGCAGATGCACATGTGCGACGAAGTCAACACACGTGCTTGTGGAGAGAAAGAAAGGGACTCCCAGGCGTGTGGAGCGACGGGGAGAAAGAGCGGGCGCTGAGGAACACAGTTTCAAACAGACTGTCTCCACACAAACAGGCACCTGTCTGCAGGTATCCTAGATCTTGATTCTTGAACTTGAGGAAACACGCGTCTGAGCAAAACTCCCAAACGCTTCCAGGAAAGACACAGGCTCTCCCACAAGCACACAAGTGTTTGCCCTCAGCTATAGATCAGGGACAAGCCTGTGAAGAGATGCCCTGCTATTCTTTCGCCTTATGGCATCATGTGTTTCGTTCCTCTTGGAGATCGATTGTTAAACGTCTTTCCTCGGGCGACTGTGAAGCATTTGCCAGCGGAGGAGAAGTAGCACGGAGCAGCATTCAGTACTGCCTACGAGTGTCTTTGCTACCCTACTAGCGGAGCTCCAAGAACAGGCACACATCTTCAGGTACCTTCCAAATGTGGATTCCCCTGCAGCCCCGTAGGCGGGCGTGCAGTACGCCAACCGTCAACGGACGTTTTTCCCCTCAAGCCTGTCAGGACGTTGCTCGTCCGTCTTTCCCTCAATAGATGGGAGTAGGCGCGCTTGCGGATGTGTGCGTGTGTGTGGCCACGCGTTTGCTTAGGCATCAGTGTGTGAAAAGGTAGGTGCTTTTCTCTAGCTGCGTGTGCGTGCACGTGGTGCTGGGTGCACATCCCTGGGTGCTCGTGGAAAGGTTTCTGCATGGTTTTCGCTGAGGAATCGTGTGTGTGCACGTGGACAAAGAGAAGGCGCAGCAACCAGGTTCCAGCGCCGAAGAAGGCAAAAGGCGAGGTTTCCGGCGCTATCTCCTTCTCTCCCCAGAGCTAGTCGCGCAAAGCAAGCCGCTAAGCCGGCGACCGGCAAGAGAGCTACAACGAAGCATGCCGAACGGAGAAAATAGCAGCAGCTCATCTGTTCACACCTTGTTTCTGCCATGTGCTTGAACGCCAAGACGTTCGCGCTTCTGTGAGATGAAAGACGTCCTTCTGCATATGTGGTTGCTCACACCGGTGCACTTGTTAGTGTATCCATTCAGTCCTGGGCTGCGGGGCATTCAGAAGTGGCTCTGTGGAGACGTCTGCATAGAGGCAGCTGTCAGAACACGCACACTCGATTGTTCACCAAAACATATGCAGACGCGTCCTTAGCCTGTAGATTTGGATGCACAGAGTTCCCTGTGTTCGCAAGAGACAAGGGAATCGCGTCTGTGCGCACAGAAGCAATAGCGGACCGTTTCCCTCGGAGTGAACGCGAAAGAGCCGTCTATATACTCGCAGACACGCGAACGTGCCTCAATGCGGTCACAGAGGCAGCAGCTTTTGCACAGATGCTCCTGGTGATTCTGGCACTTTCCAGGCACACTCCTGAAAGTCGCGCACACTGCTGTTCACTCGCTAAACGACCTCTTGGGAAACACGTCTCCGGTCGACGGACCGCTCAGATTGCTTCTCGTGTAACTGTGAACTGTGTCAGCGCAGGGAATCCGTCTCTGTTGAGCAGATGTCAATCCTGCCTCGCTTTTGCTTTGTTGCCTCTACCAAGATGATTTCCCGTTTCTCTCTTCACTGGAGCAGGCAGACACAGCCAACGCACATCAAGTGTCAAGAGACACGCTCTGCTGAGCTCAACGCTTGTGCAGATGCACATGTGCGACGAAGTCAACACACGTGCTTGTGGAGAGAAAGAAAGGGACTCCCAGGCGTGTGGAGCGACGGGGAGAAAGAGCGGGCGCTGAGGAACACAGTTTCAAACAGACTGTCTCCACACAAACAGGCACCTGTCTGCAGGTATCCTAGATCTTGATTCTTGAACTTGAGGAAACACGCGTCTGAGCAAAACTCCCAAACGCTTCCAGGAAAGACACAGGCTCTCCCACAAGCACACAAGTGTTTGCCCTCAGCTATAGATCAGGGACAAGCCTGTGAAGAGATGCCCTGCTATTCTTTCGCCTTATGGCATCATGTCTTTCGTTCCTCTCGGAGATCGATTGTTAAACGTCTTTCCTAGGGCGACTGTGAAGCATTTGCCAGCGGAGGAGAAGTAGCACGGAGCAGCATTCAGTACTGCCTACGAGTGTCTTTGCTACCCTACTAGCGGAGCTCCAAGAACAGGCACACATCTTCAGGTACCTTCCAAATGTGGATTCCCCTGCAGCCCCGTAGGCGGGCGTGCAGTACGCCAACCGTCAACGGACGTTTTTCCCCTCAAGCCTGTCAGGACGTTGCTCGTCCGTCTTTCCCTCAATAGATGGGAGTAGGCGCGCTTGCGGATGTGTGCGTGTGTGTGGCCACGCGTTTGCTTAGGCATCAGTGTGTGAAAAGGTAGGTGCTTTTCTCTAGCTGCGTGTGCGTGCACGTGGTGCTGGGTGCACATCCCTGGGTGCTCGTGGAAAGGTTTCTGCATGGTTTTCGCTGAGGAATCGTGTGTGTGCACATGGACAAAGAGAAGGCGCAGCAACCAGGTTCCAGCGCCGAAGAAGGCAAAAGGCGAGGTTTCCGGCGCTATCTCCTTCTCTCCCCAGAGCTAGTCGCGCAAAGCAAGCCGCTAAGCCGGCGACCGGCAAGAGAGCTACAACGAAGCATGCCGAACGGAGAAAATAGCAGCAGCTCATCTGTTCACACCTTGTTTCTGCCATGTGCTTGAACGCCAAGACGTTCGCGCTTCTGTGAGATGAAAGACGTCCTTCTGCATATGTGGTTGCTCACACCGGTGCACTTGTTAGTGTATCCATTCAGTCCTGGGCTGCGGGGCATTCAGAAGTGGCTCTGTGGAGACGTCTGCATAGAGGCAGCTGTCAGAACACGCACACTCGATTGTTCACCAAAACATATGCAGACGCGTCCTTAGCCTGTAGATTTGGATGCACAGAGTTCCCTGTGTTCGCAAGAGACAAGGGAATCGCGTCTGTGCGCACAGAAGCAATAGCGGACCGTTTCCCTCGGAGTGAACGCGAAAGAGCCGTCTATATACTCGCAGACACGCGAACGTGCCTCAATGCGGTCACAGAGGCAGCAGCTTTTGCACAGATGCTCCTGGTGATTCTGGCACTTTCCAGGCACACTCCTGAAAGTCGCGCACACTGCTGTTCACTCGCTAAACGACCTCTTGGGAAACACGTCTCCGGTCGACGGACCGCTCAGATTGCTTCTCGTGTAACTGTGAACTGTGTCAGCGCAGGGAATCCGTCTCTGTTGAGCAGATGTCGATCCTGCCTCGCTTTTGCTTTGTTGCCTCTACCAAGATGATTTCCCGTTTCTCTCTTCACTGGAGCAGGCAGACACAGCCAACGCACATCAAGTGTCAAGAGACACGCTCTGCTGAGCTCAACGCTTGTGCAGATGCACATGTGCGACGAAGTCAACACACGTGCTTGTGGAGAGAAAGAAAGGGACTCCCAGGCGTGTGGAGCGACGGGGAGAAAGAGCGGGCGCTGAGGAACACAGTTTCAAACAGACTGTCTCCACACAAACAGGCACCTGTCTGCAGGTATCCTAGATCTTGATTCTTGAACTTGAGGAAACACGCGTCTGAGCAAAACTCCCAAACGCTTCCAGGAAAGACACAGGCTCTCCCACAAGCACACAAGTGTTTGCCTTCAGCTATAGATCAGGGACAAGCCTGTGAAGAGATGCCCTGCTATTCTTTCGCCTTATGGCATCATGTGTTTCGTTCCTCTTGGAGATCGATTGTTAAACGTCTTTCCTAGGGCGACTGTGAAGCATTTGCCAGCGGAGGAGAAGTAGCACGGAGCAGCATTCAGTACTGCCTACGAGTGTCTTTGCTACCCTACTAGCGGAGCTCCAAGAACAGGCACACATCTTCAGGTACCTTCCAAATGTGGATTCCCCTGCAGCCCCGTAGGCGGGCGTGCAGTACGCCAACCGTCAACGGACGTTTTTCCCCTCAAGCCTGTCAGGACGTTGCTCGTCCGTCTTTCCCTCAATAGATGGGAGTAGGCGCGCTTGCGGATGTGTGCGTGTGTGTGGCCACGCGTTTGCTTAGGCATCAGTGTGTGAAAAGGTAGGTGCTTTTCTCTAGCTGCGTGTGCGTGCACGTGGTGCTGGGTGCACATCCCTGGGTGCTCGTGGAAAGGTTTCTGCATGGTTTTCGCTGAGGAATCGTGTGTGTGCACGTGGACAAAGAGAAGGCGCAGCAACCAGGTTCCAGCGCCGAAGAAGGCAAAAGGCGAGGTTTCCGGCGCTATCTCCTTCTCTCCCCAGAGCTAGTCGCGCAAAGCAAGCCGCTAAGCCGGCGACCGGCAAGAGAGCTACAACGAAGCATGCCGAACGGAGAAAATAGCAGCAGCTCATCTGTTCACACCTTGTTTCTGCCATGTGCTTGAACGCCAAGACGTTCGCGCTTCTGTGAGATGAAAGACGTCCTTCTGCATATGTGGTTGCTCACAGCGGTGCACTTGTTAGTGTATCCATTCAGTCCTGGGCTGCGGGGCATTCAGAAGTGGCTCTGTGGAGACGTCTGCATAGAGGCAGCTGTCAGAACACGCACACTCGATTGTTCACCAAAACATATGCAGACGCGTCCTTAGCCTGTAGATTTGGATGCACAGAGTTCCCTGTGTTCGCAAGAGACAAGGGAATCGCGTCTGTGCGCACAGAAGCAATAGCGGACCGTTTCCCTCGGAGTGAACGCGAAAGAGCCGTCTATATACTCGCAGACACGCGAACGTGCCTCAATGCGGTCACAGAGGCAGCAGCTTTTGCACAGATGCTCCTGGTGATTCTGGCACTTTCCAGGCACACTCCTGAAAGTCGCGCACACTGCTGTTCACTCGCTAAACGACCTCTTGGGAAACACGTCTCCGGTCGACGGACCGCTCAGATTGCTTCTCGTGTAACTGTGAACTGTGTCAGCGCAGGGAATCCGTCTCTGTTGAGCAGATGTCGATCCTGCCTCGCTTTTGCTTTGTTGCCTCTACCAAGATGATTTCCCGTTTCTCTCTTCACTGGAGCAGGCAGACACAGCCAACGCACATCAAGTGTCAAGAGACACGCTCTGCTGAGCTCAACGCTTGTGCAGATGCACATGTGCGACGAAGTCAACACACGTGCTTGTGGAGAGAAAGAAAGGGACTCCCAGGCGTGTGGAGCGACGGGGAGAAAGAGCGGGCGCTGAGGAACACAGTTTCAAACAGACTGTCTCCACACAAACAGGCACCTGTCTGCAGGTATCCTAGATCTTGATTCTTGAACTTGAGGAAACACGCGTCTGAGCAAAACTCCCAAACGCTTCCAGGAAAGACACAGGCTCTCCCACAAGCACACAAGTGTTTGCCCTCAGCTATAGATCAGGGACAAGCCTGTGAAGAGATGCCCTGCTATTCTTTCGCCTTATGGCATCATGTGTTTCGTTCCTCTTGGAGATCGATTGTTAAACGTCTTTCCTAGGGCGACTGTGAAGCATTTGCCAGCGGAGGAGAAGTAGCACGGAGCAGCATTCAGTACTGCCTACGAGTGTCTTTGCTACCCTACTAGCGGAGCTCCAAGAACAGGCACACATCTTCAGGTACCTTCCAAATGTGGATTCCCCTGCAGCCCCGTAGGCGGGCGTGCAGTACGCCAACCGTCAACGGACGTTTTTCCCCTCAAGCCTGTCAGGACGTTGCTCGTCCGTCTTTCCCTCAATAGATGGGAGTAGGCGCGCTTGCGGATGTGTGCGTGTGTGTGGCCACGCGTTTGCTTAGGCATCAGTGTGTGAAAAGGTAGGTGCTTTTCTCTAGCTGCGTGTGCGTGCACGTGGTGCTGGGTGCACATCCCTGGGTGCTCGTGGAAAGGTTTCTGCATGGTTTTCGCTGAGGAATCGTGTGTGTGCACGTGGACAAAGAGAAGGCGCAGCAACCAGGTTCCAGCGCCGAAGAAGGCAAAAGGCGAGGTTTCCGGCGCTATCTCCTTCTCTCCCCAGAGCTAGTCGCGCAAAGCAAGCCGCTAAGCCGGCGACCGGCAAGAGAGCTACAACGAAGCATGCCGAACGGAGAAAATAGCAGCAGCTCATCTGTTCACACCTTGTTTCTGCCATGTGCTTGAACGCCAAGACGTTCGCGCTTCTGTGAGATGAAAGACGTCCTTCTGCATATGTGGTTGCTCACACCGGTGCACTTGTTAGTGTATCCATTCAGTCCTGGGCTGCGGGGCATTCAGAAGTGGCTCTGTGGAGACGTCTGCATAGAGGCAGCTGTCAGAACACGCACACTCGATTGTTCACCAAAACATATGCAGACGCGTCCTTAGCCTGTAGATTTGGATGCACAGAGTTCCCTGTGTTCGCAAGAGACAAGGGAATCGCGTCTGTGCGCACAGAAGCAATAGCGGACCGTTTCCCTCGGAGTGAACGCGAAAGAGCCGTCTATATACTCGCAGACACGCGAACGTGCCTCAATGCGGTCACAGAGGCAGCAGCTTTTGCACAGATGCTCCTGGTGATTCTGGCACTTTCCAGGCACACTCCTGAAAGTCGCGCACACTGCTGTTCACTCGCTAAACGACCTCTTGGGAAACACGTCTCCGGTCGACGGACCGCTCAGATTGCTTCTCGTGTAACTGTGAACTGTGTCAGCGCAGGGAATCCGTCTCTGTTGAGCAGATGTCAATCCTGCCTCGCTTTTGCTTTGTTGCCTCTACCAAGATGATTTCCCGTTTCTCTCTTCACTGGAGCAGGCAGACACAGCCAACGCACATCAAGTGTCAAGAGACACGCTCTGCTGAGCTCAACGCTTGTGCAGATGCACATGTGCGACGAAGTCAACACACGTGCTTGTGGAGAGAAAGAAAGGGACTCCCAGGCGTGTGGAGCGACGGGGAGAAAGAGCGGGCGCTGAGGAACACAGTTTCAAACAGACTGTCTCCACACAAACAGGCACCTGTCTGCAGGTATCCTAGATCTTGATTCTTGAACTTGAGGAAACACGCGTCTGAGCAAAACTCCCAAACGCTTCCAGGAAAGACACAGGCTCTCCCACAAGCACACAAGTGTTTGCCCTCAGCTATAGATCAGGGACAAGCCTGTGAAGAGATGCCCTGCTATTCTTTCGCCTTATGGCATCATGTGTTTCGTTCCTCTTGGAGATCGATTGTTAAACGTCTTTCCTCGGGCGACTGTGAAGCATTTGCCAGCGGAGGAGAAGTAGCACGGAGCAGCATTCAGTACTGCCTACGAGTGTCTTTGCTACCCTACTAGCGGAGCTCCAAGAACAGGCACACATCTTCAGGTACCTTCCAAATGTGGATTCCCCTGCAGCCCCGTAGGCGGGCGTGCAGTACGCCAACCGTCAACGGACGTTTTTCCCCTCAAGCCTGTCAGGACGTTGCTCGTCCGTCTTTCCCTCAATAGATGGGAGTAGGCGCGCTTGCGGATGTGTGCGTGTGTGTGGCCACGCGTTTGCTTAGGCATCAGTGTGTGAAAAGGTAGGTGCTTTTCTCTAGCTGCGTGTGCGTGCACGTGGTGCTGGGTGCACATCCCTGGGTGCTCGTGGAAAGGTTTCTGCATGGTTTTCGCTGAGGAATCGTGTGTGTGCACGTGGACAAAGAGAAGGCGCAGCAACCAGGTTCCAGCGCCGAAGAAGGCAAAAGGCGAGGTTTCCGGCGCTATCTCCTTCTCTCCCCAGAGCTAGTCGCGCAAAGCAAGCCGCTAAGCCGGCGACCGGCAAGAGAGCTACAACGAAGCATGCCGAACGGAGAAAATAGCAGCAGCTCATCTGTTCACACCTTGTTTCTGCCATGTGCTTGAACGCCAAGACGTTCGCGCTTCTGTGAGATGAAAGACGTCCTTCTGCATATGTGGTTGCTCACACCGGTGCACTTGTTAGTGTATCCATTCAGTCCTGGGCTGCGGGGCATTCAGAAGTGGCTCTGTGGAGACGTCTGCATAGAGGCAGCTGTCAGAACACGCACACTCGATTGTTCACCAAAACATATGCAGACGCGTCCTTAGCCTGTAGATTTGGATGCACAGAGTTCCCTGTGTTCGCAAGAGACAAGGGAATCGCGTCTGTGCGCACAGAAGCAATAGCGGACCGTTTCCCTCGGAGTGAACGCGAAAGAGCCGTCTATATACTCGCAGACACGCGAACGTGCCTCAATGCGGTCACAGAGGCAGCAGCTTTTGCACAGATGCTCCTGGTGATTCTGGCACTTTCCAGGCACACTCCTGAAAGTCGCGCACACTGCTGTTCACTCGCTAAACGACCTCTTGGGAAACACGTCTCCGGTCGACGGACCGCTCAGATTGCTTCTCGTGTAACTGTGAACTGTGTCAGCGCAGGGAATCCGTCTCTGTTGAGCAGATGTCAATCCTGCCTCGCTTTTGCTTTGTTGCCTCTACCAAGATGATTTCCCGTTTCTCTCTTCACTGGAGCAGGCAGACACAGCCAACGCACATCAAGTGTCAAGAGACACGCTCTGCTGAGCTCAACGCTTGTGCAGATGCACATGTGCGACGAAGTCAACACACGTGCTTGTGGAGAGAAAGAAAGGGACTCCCAGGCGTGTGGAGCGACGGGGAGAAAGAGCGGGCGCTGAGGAACACAGTTTCAAACAGACTGTCTCCACACAAACAGGCACCTGTCTGCAGGTATCCTAGATCTTGATTCTTGAACTTGAGGAAACACGCGTCTGAGCAAAACTCCCAAACGCTTCCAGGAAAGACACAGGCTCTCCCACAAGCACACAAGTGTTTGCCCTCAGCTATAGATCAGGGACAAGCCTGTGAAGAGATGCCCTGCTATTCTTTCGCCTTATGGCATCATGTGTTTCGTTCCTCTTGGAGATCGATTGTTAAACGTCTTTCCTCGGGCGACTGTGAAGCATTTGCCAGCGGAGGAGAAGTAGCACGGAGCAGCATTCAGTACTGCCTACGAGTGTCTTTGCTACCCTACTAGCGGAGCTCCAAGAACAGGCACACATCTTCAGGTACCTTCCAAATGTGGATTCCCCTGCAGCCCCGTAGGCGGGCGTGCAGTACGCCAACCGTCAACGGACGTTTTTCCCCTCAAGCCTGTCAGGACGTTGCTCGTCCGTCTTTCCCTCAATAGATGGGAGTAGGCGCGCTTGCGGATGTGTGCGTGTGTGTGGCCACGCGTTTGCTTAGGCATCAGTGTGTGAAAAGGTAGGTGCTTTTCTCTAGCTGCGTGTGCGTGCACGTGGTGCTGGGTGCACATCCCTGGGTGCTCGTGGAAAGGTTTCTGCATGGTTTTCGCTGAGGAATCGTGTGTGTGCACATGGACAAAGAGAAGGCGCAGCAACCAGGTTCCAGCGCCGAAGAAGGCAAAAGGCGAGGTTTCCGGCGCTATCTCCTTCTCTCCCCAGAGCTAGTCGCGCAAAGCAAGCCGCTAAGCCGGCGACCGGCAAGAGAGCTACAACGAAGCATGCCGAACGGAGAAAATAGCAGCAGCTCATCTGTTCACACCTTGTTTCTGCCATGTGCTTGAACGCCAAGACGTTCGCGCTTCTGTGAGATGAAAGACGTCCTTCTGCATATGTGCTTGCTCACACCGGTGCACTTGTTAGTGTATCCATTCAGTCCTGGGCTGCGGGGCATTCAGAAGTGGCTCTGTGGAGACGTCTGCATAGAGGCAGCTGTCAGAACACGCACACTCGATTGTTCACCAAAACATATGCAGACGCGTCCTTAGCCTGTAGATTTGGATGCACAGAGTTCCCTGTGTTCGCAAGAGACAAGGGAATCGCGTCTGTGCGCACAGAAGCAATAGCGGACCGTTTCCCTCGGAGTGAACGCGAAAGAGCCGTCTATATACTCGCAGACACGCGAACGTGCCTCAATGCGGTCACAGAGGCAGCAGCTTTTGCACAGATGCTCCTGGTGATTCTGGCACTTTCCAGGCACACTCCTGAAAGTCGCGCACACTGCTGTTCACTCGCTAAACGACCTCTTGGGAAACACGTCTCCGGTCGACGGACCGCTCAGATTGCTTCTCGTGTAACTGTGAACTGTGTCAGCGCAGGGAATCCGTCTCTGTTGAGCAGATGTCGATCCTGCCTCGCTTTTGCTTTGTTGCCTCTACCAAGATGATTTCCCGTTTCTCTCTTCACTGGAGCAGGCAGACACAGCCAACGCACATCAAGTGTCAAGAGACACGCTCTGCTGAGCTCAACGCTTGTGCAGATGCACATGTGCGACGAAGTCAACACACGTGCTTGTGGAGAGAAAGAAAGGGACTCCCAGGCGTGTGGAGCGACGGGGAGAAAGAGCGGGCGCTGAGGAACACAGTTTCAAACAGACTGTCTCCACACAAACAGGCACCTGTCTGCAGGTATCCTAGATCTTGATTCTTGAACTTGAGGAAACACGCGTCTGAGCAAAACTCCCAAACGCTTCCAGGAAAGACACAGGCTCTCCCACAAGCACACAAGTGTTTGCCCTCAGCTATAGATCAGGGACAAGCCTGTGAAGAGATGCCCTGCTATTCTTTCGCCTTATGGCATCATGTGTTTCGTTCCTCTTGGAGATCGATTGTTAAACGTCTTTCCTCGGGCGACTGTGAAGCATTTGCCAGCGGAGGAGAAGTAGCACGGAGCAGCATTCAGTACTGCCTACGAGTGTCTTTGCTACCCTACTAGCGGAGCTCCAAGAACAGGCACACATCTTCAGGTACCTTCCAAATGTGGATTCCCCTGCAGCCCCGTAGGCGGGCGTGCAGTACGCCAACCGTCAATGGACGTTTTTCCCCTCAAGCCTGTCAGGACGTTGCTCGTCCGTCTTTCCCTCAATAGATGGGAGTAGGCGCGCTTGCGGATGTGTGCGTGTGTGTGGCCACGCGTTTGCTTAGGCATCAGTGTGTGAAAAGGTAGGTGCTTTTCTCTAGCTGCGTGTGCGTGCACGTGGTGCTGGGTGCACATCCCTGGGTGCTCGTGGAAAGGTTTCTGCATGGTTTTCGCTGAGGAATCGTGTGTGTGCACGTGGACAAAGAGAAGGCGCAGCAACCAGGTTCCAGCGCCGAAGAAGGCAAAAGGCGAGGTTTCCGGCGCTATCTCCTTCTCTCCCCAGAGCTAGTCGCGCAAAGCAAGCCGCTAAGCCGGCGACCGGCAAGAGAGCTACAACGAAGCATGCCGAACGGAGAAAATAGCAGCAGCTCATCTGTTCACACCTTGTTTCTGCCATGTGCTTGAACGCCAAGACGTTCGCGCTTCTGTGAGATGAAAGACGTCCTTCTGCATATGTGGTTGCTCACAGCGGTGCACTTGTTAGTGTATCCATTCAGTCCTGGGCTGCGGGGCATTCAGAAGTGGCTCTGTGGAGACGTCTGCATAGAGGCAGCTGTCAGAACACGCACACTCGATTGTTCACCAAAACATATGCAGACGCGTCCTTAGCCTGTAGATTTGGATGCACAGAGTTCCCTGTGTTCGCAAGAGACAAGGGAATCGCGTCTGTGCGCACAGAAGCAATAGCGGACCGTTTCCCTCGGAGTGAACGCGAAAGAGCCGTCTATATACTCGCAGACACGCGAACGTGCCTCAATGCGGTCACAGAGGCAGCAGCTTTTGCACAGATGCTCCTGGTGATTCTGGCACTTTCCAGGCACACTCCTGAAAGTCGCGCACACTGCTGTTCACTCGCTAAACGACCTCTTGGGAAACACGTCTCCGGTCGACGGACCGCTCAGATTGCTTCTCGTGTAACTGTGAACTGTGTCAGCGCAGGGAATCCGTCTCTGTTGAGCAGATGTCGATCCTGCCTCGCTTTTGCTTTGTTGCCTCTACCAAGATGATTTCCCGTTTCTCTCTTCACTGGAGCAGGCAGACACAGCCAACGCACATCAAGTGTCAAGAGACACGCTCTGCTGAGCTCAACGCTTGTGCAGATGCACATGTGCGACGAAGTCAACACACGTGCTTGTGGAGAGAAAGAAAGGGACTCCCAGGCGTGTGGAGCGACGGGGAGAAAGAGCGGGCGCTGAGGAACACAGTTTCAAACAGACTGTCTCCACACAAACAGGCACCTGTCTGCAGGTATCCTAGATCTTGATTCTTGAACTTGAGGAAACACGCGTCTGAGCAAAACTCCCAAACGCTTCCAGGAAAGACACAGGCTCTCCCACAAGCACACAAGTGTTTGCCCTCAGCTATAGATCAGGGACAAGCCTGTGAAGAGATGCCCTGCTATTCTTTCGCCTTATGGCATCATGTGTTTCGTTCCTCTTGGAGATCGATTGTTAAACGTCTTTCCTAGGGCGACTGTGAAGCATTTGCCAGCGGAGGAGAAGTAGCACGGAGCAGCATTCAGTACTGCCTACGAGTGTCTTTGCTACCCTACTAGCGGAGCTCCAAGAACAGGCACACATCTTCAGGTACCTTCCAAATGTGGATTCCCCTGCAGCCCCGTAGGCGGGCGTGCAGTACGCCAACCGTCAACGGACGTTTTTCCCCTCAAGCCTGTCAGGACGTTGCTCGTCCGTCTTTCCCTCAATAGATGGGAGTAGGCGCGCTTGCGGATGTGTGCGTGTGTGTGGCCACGCGTTTGCTTAGGCATCAGTGTGTGAAAAGGTAGGTGCTTTTCTCTAGCTGCGTGTGCGTGCACGTGGTGCTGGGTGCACATCCCTGGGTGCTCGTGGAAAGGTTTCTGCATGGTTTTCGCTGAGGAATCGTGTGTGTGCACGTGGACAAAGAGAAGGCGCAGCAACCAGGTTCCAGCGCCGAAGAAGGCAAAAGGCGAGGTTTCCGGCGCTATCTCCTTCTCTCCCCAGAGCTAGTCGCGCAAAGCAAGCCGCTAAGCCGGCGACCGGCAAGAGAGCTACAACGAAGCATGCCGAACGGAGAAAATAGCAGCAGCTCATCTGTTCACACCTTGTTTCTGCCATGTGCTTGAACGCCAAGACGTTCGCGCTTCTGTGAGATGAAAGACGTCCTTCTGCATATGTGGTTGCTCACACCGGTGCACTTGTTAGTGTATCCATTCAGTCCTGGGCTGCGGGGCATTCAGAAGTGGCTCTGTGGAGACGTCTGCATAGAGGCAGCTGTCAGAACACGCACACTCGATTGTTCACCAAAACATATGCAGACGCGTCCTTAGCCTGTAGATTTGGATGCACAGAGTTCCCTGTGTTCGCAAGAGACAAGGGAATCGCGTCTGTGCGCACAGAAGCAATAGCGGACCGTTTCCCTCGGAGTGAACGCGAAAGAGCCGTCTATATACTCGCAGACACGCGAACGTGCCTCAATGCGGTCACAGAGGCAGCAGCTTTTGCACAGATGCTCCTGGTGATTCTGGCACTTTCCAGGCACACTCCTGAAAGTCGCGCACACTGCTGTTCACTCGCTAAACGACCTCTTGGGAAACACGTCTCCGGTCGACGGACCGCTCAGATTGCTTCTCGTGTAACTGTGAACTGTGTCAGCGCAGGGAATCCGTCTCTGTTGAGCAGATGTCGATCCTGCCTCGCTTTTGCTTTGTTGCCTCTACCAAGATGATTTCCCGTTTCTCTCTTCACTGGAGCAGGCAGACACAGCCAACGCACATCAAGTGTCAAGAGACACGCTCTGCTGAGCTCAACGCTTGTGCAGATGCACATGTGCGACGAAGTCAACACACGTGCTTGTGGAGAGAAAGAAAGGGACTCCCAGGCGTGTGGAGCGACGGGGAGAAAGAGCGGGCGCTGAGGAACACAGTTTCAAACAGACTGTCTCCACACAAACAGGCACCTGTCTGCAGGTATCCTAGATCTTGATTCTTGAACTTGAGGAAACACGCGTCTGAGCAAAACTCCCAAACGCTTCCAGGAAAGACACAGGCTCTCCCACAAGCACACAAGTGTTTGCCCTCAGCTATAGATCAGGGACAAGCCTGTGAAGAGATGCCCTGCTATTCTTTCGCCTTATGGCATCATGTGTTTCGTTCCTCTTGGAGATCGATTGTTAAACGTCTTTCCTCGGGCGACTGTGAAGCATTTGCCAGCGGAGGAGAAGTAGCACGGAGCAGCATTCAGTACTGCCTACGAGTGTCTTTGCTACCCTACTAGCGGAGCTCCAAGAACAGGCACACATCTTCAGGTACCTTCCAAATGTGGATTCCCCTGCAGCCCCGTAGGCGGGCGTGCAGTACGCCAACCGTCAACGGACGTTTTTCCCCTCAAGCCTGTCAGGACGTTGCTCGTCCGTCTTTCCCTCAATAGATGGGAGTAGGCGCGCTTGCGGATGTGTGCGTGTGTGTGGCCACGCGTTTGCTTAGGCATCAGTGTGTGAAAAGGTAGGTGCTTTTCTCTAGCTGCGTGTGCGTGCACGTGGTGCTGGGTGCACATCCCTGGGTGCTCGTGGAAAGGTTTCTGCATGGTTTTCGCTGAGGAATCGTGTGTGTGCACATGGACAAAGAGAAGGCGCAGCAACCAGGTTCCAGCGCCGAAGAAGGCAAAAGGCGAGGTTTCCGGCGCTATCTCCTTCTCTCCCCAGAGCTAGTCGCGCAAAGCAAGCCGCTAAGCCGGCGACCGGCAAGAGAGCTACAACGAAGCATGCCGAACGGAGAAAATAGCAGCAGCTCATCTGTTCACACCTTGTTTCTGCCATGTGCTTGAACGCCAAGACGTTCGCGCTTCTGTGAGATGAAAGACGTCCTTCTGCATATGTGGTTGCTCACACCGGTGCACTTGTTAGTGTATCCATTCAGTCCTGGGCTGCGGGGCATTCAGAAGTGGCTCTGTGGAGACGTCTGCATAGAGGCAGCTGTCAGAACACGCACACTCGATTGTTCACCAAAACATATGCAGACGCGTCCTTAGCCTGTAGATTTGGATGCACAGAGTTCCCTGTGTTCGCAAGAGACAAGGGAATCGCGTCTGTGCGCACAGAAGCAATAGCGGACCGTTTCCCTCGGAGTGAACGCGAAAGAGCCGTCTATATACTCGCAGACACGCGAACGTGCCTCAATGCGGTCACAGAGGCAGCAGCTTTTGCACAGATGCTCCTGGTGATTCTGGCACTTTCCAGGCACACTCCTGAAAGTCGCGCACACTGCTGTTCACTCGCTAAACGACCTCTTGGGAAACACGTCTCCGGTCGACGGACCGCTCAGATTGCTTCTCGTGTAACTGTGAACTGTGTCAGCGCAGGGAATCCGTCTCTGTTGAGCAGATGTCGATCCTGCCTCGCTTTTGCTTTGTTGCCTCTACCAAGATGATTTCCCGTTTCTCTCTTCACTGGAGCAGGCAGACACAGCCAACGCACATCAAGTGTCAAGAGACACGCTCTGCTGAGCTCAACGCTTGTGCAGATGCACATGTGCGACGAAGTCAACACACGTGCTTGTGGAGAGAAAGAAAGGGACTCCCAGGCGTGTGGAGCGACGGGGAGAAAGAGCGGGCGCTGAGGAACACAGTTTCAAACAGACTGTCTCCACACAAACAGGCACCTGTCTGCAGGTATCCTAGATCTTGATTCTTGAACTTGAGGAAACACGCGTCTGAGCAAAACTCCCAAACGCTTCCAGGAAAGACACAGGCTCTCCCACAAGCACACAAGTGTTTGCCCTCAGCTATAGATCAGGGACAAGCCTGTGAAGAGATGCCCTGCTATTCTTTCGCCTTATGGCATCATGTGTTTCGTTCCTCTTGGAGATCGATTGTTAAACGTCTTTCCTCGGGCGACTGTGAAGCATTTGCCAGCGGAGGAGAAGTAGCACGGAGCAGCATTCAGTACTGCCTACGAGTGTCTTTGCTACCCTACTAGCGGAGCTCCAAGAACAGGCACACATCTTCAGGTACCTTCCAAATGTGGATTCCCCTGCAGCCCCGTAGGCGGGCGTGCAGTACGCCAACCGTCAACGGACGTTTTTCCCCTCAAGCCTGTCAGGACGTTGCTCGTCCGTCTTTCCCTCAATAGATGGGAGTAGGCGCGCTTGCGGATGTGTGCGTGTGTGTGGCCACGCGTTTGCTTAGGCATCAGTGTGTGAAAAGGTAGGTGCTTTTCTCTAGCTGCGTGTGCGTGCACGTGGTGCTGGGTGCACATCCCTGGGTGCTCGTGGAAAGGTTTCTGCATGGTTTTCGCTGAGGAATCGTGTGTGTGCACATGGACAAAGAGAAGGCGCAGCAACCAGGTTCCAGCGCCGAAGAAGGCAAAAGGCGAGGTTTCCGGCGCTATCTCCTTCTCTCCCCAGAGCTAGTCGCGCAAAGCAAGCCGCTAAGCCGGCGACCGGCAAGAGAGCTACAACGAAGCATGCCGAACGGAGAAAATAGCAGCAGCTCATCTGTTCACACCTTGTTTCTGCCATGTGCTTGAACGCCAAGACGTTCGCGCTTCTGTGAGATGAAAGACGTCCTTCTGCATATGTGGTTGCTCACACCGGTGCACTTGTTAGTGTATCCATTCAGTCCTGGGCTGCGGGGCATTCAGAAGTGGCTCTGTGGAGACGTCTGCATAGAGGCAGCTGTCAGAACACGCACACTCGATTGTTCACCAAAACATATGCAGACGCGTCCTTAGCCTGTAGATTTGGATGCACAGAGTTCCCTGTGTTCGCAAGAGACAAGGGAATCGCGTCTGTGCGCACAGAAGCAATAGCGGACCGTTTCCCTCGGAGTGAACGCGAAAGAGCCGTCTATATACTCGCAGACACGCGAACGTGCCTCAATGCGGTCACAGAGGCAGCAGCTTTTGCACAGATGCTCCTGGTGATTCTGGCACTTTCCAGGCACACTCCTGAAAGTCGCGCACACTGCTGTTCACTCGCTAAACGACCTCTTGGGAAACACGTCTCCGGTCGACGGACCGCTCAGATTGCTTCTCGTGTAACTGTGAACTGTGTCAGCGCAGGGAATCCGTCTCTGTTGAGCAGATGTCGATCCTGCCTCGCTTTTGCTTTGTTGCCTCTACCAAGATGATTTCCCGTTTCTCTCTTCACTGGAGCAGGCAGACACAGCCAACGCACATCAAGTGTCAAGAGACACGCTCTGCTGAGCTCAACGCTTGTGCAGATGCACATGTGCGACGAAGTCAACACACGTGCTTGTGGAGAGAAAGAAAGGGACTCCCAGGCGTGTGGAGCGACGGGGAGAAAGAGCGGGCGCTGAGGAACACAGTTTCAAACAGACTGTCTCCACACAAACAGGCACCTGTCTGCAGGTATCCTAGATCTTGATTCTTGAACTTGAGGAAACACGCGTCTGAGCAAAACTCCCAAACGCTTCCAGGAAAGACACAGGCTCTCCCACAAGCACACAAGTGTTTGCCCTCAGCTATAGATCAGGGACAAGCCTGTGAAGAGATGCCCTGCTATTCTTTCGCCTTATGGCACCATGTGTTTCGTTCCTCTTGGAGATCGATTGTTAAACGTCTTTCCTCGGGCGACTGTGAAGCATTTGCCAGCGGAGGAGAAGTAGCACGGAGCAGCATTCAGTACTGCCTACGAGTGTCTTTGCTACCCTACTAGCGGAGCTCCAAGAACAGGCACACATCTTCAGGTACCTTCCAAATGTGGATTCCCCTGCAGCCCCGTAGGCGGGCGTGCAGTACGCCAACCGTCAACGGACGTTTTTCCCCTCAAGCCTGTCAGGACGTTGCTCGTCCGTCTTTCCCTCAATAGATGGGAGTAGGCGCGCTTGCGGATGTGTGCGTGTGTGTGGCCACGCGTTTGCTTAGGCATCAGTGTGTGAAAAGGTAGGTGCTTTTCTCTAGCTGCGTGTGCGTGCACGTGGTGCTGGGTGCACATCCCTGGGTGCTCGTGGAAAGGTTTCTGCATGGTTTTCGCTGAGGAATCGTGTGTGTGCACATGGACAAAGAGAAGGCGCAGCAACCAGGTTCCAGCGCCGAAGAAGGCAAAAGGCGAGGTTTCCGGCGCTATCTCCTTCTCTCCCCAGAGCTAGTCGCGCAAAGCAAGCCGCTAAGCCGGCGACCGGCAAGAGAGCTACAACGAAGCATGCCGAACGGAGAAAATAGCAGCAGCTCATCTGTTCACACCTTGTTTCTGCCATGTGCTTGAACGCCAAGACGTTCGCGCTTCTGTGAGATGAAAGACGTCCTTCTGCATATGTGGTTGCTCACACCGGTGCACTTGTTAGTGTATCCATTCAGTCCTGGGCTGCGGGGCATTCAGAAGTGGCTCTGTGGAGACGTCTGCATAGAGGCAGCTGTCAGAACACGCACACTCGATTGTTCACCAAAACATATGCAGACGCGTCCTTAGCCTGTAGATTTGGATGCACAGAGTTCCCTGTGTTCGCAAGAGACAAGGGAATCGCGTCTGTGCGCACAGAAGCAATAGCGGACCGTTTCCCTCGGAGTGAACGCGAAAGAGCCGTCTATATACTCGCAGACACGCGAACGTGCCTCAATGCGGTCACAGAGGCAGCAGCTTTTGCACAGATGCTCCTGGTGATTCTGGCACTTTCCAGGCACACTCCTGAAAGTCGCGCACACTGCTGTTCACTCGCTAAACGACCTCTTGGGAAACACGTCTCCGGTCGACGGACCGCTCAGATTGCTTCTCGTGTAACTGTGAACTGTGTCAGCGCAGGGAATCCGTCTCTGTTGAGCAGATGTCGATCCTGCCTCGCTTTTGCTTTGTTGCCTCTACCAAGATGATTTCCCGTTTCTCTCTTCACTGGAGCAGGCAGACACAGCCAACGCACATCAAGTGTCAAGAGACACGCTCTGCTGAGCTCAACGCTTGTGCAGATGCACATGTGCGACGAAGTCAACACACGTGCTTGTGGAGAGAAAGAAAGGGACTCCCAGGCGTGTGGAGCGACGGGGAGAAAGAGCGGGCGCTGAGGAACACAGTTTCAAACAGACTGTCTCCACACAAACAGGCACCTGTCTGCAGGTATCCTAGCTCTTGATTCTTGAACTTGAGGAAACACGCGTCTGAGCAAAACTCCCAAACGCTTCCAGGAAAGACACAGGCTCTCCCACAAGCACACAAGTGTTTGCCCTCAGCTATAGATCAGGGACAAGCCTGTGAAGAGATGCCCTGCTATTCTTTCGCCTTATGGCATCATGTGTTTCGTTCCTCTTGGAGATCGATTGTTAAACGTCTTTCCTCGGGCGACTGTGAAGCATTTGCCAGCGGAGGAGAAGTAGCACGGAGCAGCATTCAGTACTGCCTACGAGTGTCTTTGCTACCCTACTAGCGGAGCTCCAAGAACAGGCACACATCTTCAGGTACCTTCCAAATGTGGATTCCCCTGCAGCCCCGTAGGCGGGCGTGCAGTACGCCAACCGTCAACGGACGTTTTTCCCCTCAAGCCTGTCAGGACGTTGCTCGTCCGTCTTTCCCTCAATAGATGGGAGTAGGCGCGCTTGCGGATGTGTGCGTGTGTGTGGCCACGCGTTTGCTTAGGCATCAGTGTGTGAAAAGGTAGGTGCTTTTCTCTAGCTGCGTGTGCGTGCACGTGGTGCTGGGTGCACATCCCTGGGTGCTCGTGGAAAGGTTTCTGCATGGTTTTCGCTGAGGAATCGTGTGTGTGCACGTGGACAAAGAGAAGGCGCAGCAACCAGGTTCCAGCGCCGAAGAAGGCAAAAGGCGAGGTTTCCGGCGCTATCTCCTTCTCTCCCCAGAGCTAGTCGCGCAAAGCAAGCCGCTAAGCCGGCGACCGGCAAGAGAGCTACAACGAAGCATGCCGAACGGAGAAAATAGCAGCAGCTCATCTGTTCACACCTTGTTTCTGCCATGTGCTTGAACGCCAAGACGTTCGCGCTTCTGTGAGATGAAAGACGTCCTTCTGCATATGTGGTTGCTCACACCGGTGCACTTGTTAGTGTATCCATTCAGTCCTGGGCTGCGGGGCATTCAGAAGTGGCTCTGTGGAGACGTCTGCATAGAGGCAGCTGTCAGAACACGCACACTCGATTGTTCACCAAAACATATGCAGACGCGTCCTTAGCCTGTAGATTTGGATGCACAGAGTTCCCTGTGTTCGCAAGAGACAAGGGAATCGCGTCTGTGCGCACAGAAGCAATAGCGGACCGTTTCCCTCGGAGTGAACGCGAAAGAGCCGTCTATATACTCGCAGACACGCGAACGTGCCTCAATGCGGTCACAGAGGCAGCAGCTTTTGCACAGATGCTCCTGGTGATTCTGGCACTTTCCAGGCACACTCCTGAAAGTCGCGCACACTGCTGTTCACTCGCTAAACGACCTCTTGGGAAACACGTCTCCGGTCGACGGACCGCTCAGATTGCTTCTCGTGTAACTGTGAACTGTGTCAGCGCAGGGAATCCGTCTCTGTTGAGCAGATGTCGATCCTGCCTCGCTTTTGCTTTGTTGCCTCTACCAAGATGATTTCCCGTTTCTCTCTTCACTGGAGCAGGCAGACACAGCCAACGCACATCAAGTGTCAAGAGACACGCTCTGCTGAGCTCAACGCTTGTGCAGATGCACATGTGCGACGAAGTCAACACACGTGCTTGTGGAGAGAAAGAAAGGGACTCCCAGGCGTGTGGAGCGACGGGGAGAAAGAGCGGGCGCTGAGGAACACAGTTTCAAACAGACTGTCTCCACACAAACAGGCACCTGTCTGCAGGTATCCTAGATCTTGATTCTTGAACTTGAGGAAACACGCGTCTGAGCAAAACTCCCAAACGCTTCCAGGAAAGACACAGGCTCTCCCACAAGCACACAAGTGTTTGCCCTCAGCTATAGATCAGGGACAAGCCTGTGAAGAGATGCCCTGCTATTCTTTCGCCTTATGGCATCATGTGTTTCGTTCCTCTTGGAGATCGATTGTTAAACGTCTTTCCTCGGGCGACTGTGAAGCATTTGCCAGCGGAGGAGAAGTAGCACGGAGCAGCATTCAGTACTGCCTACGAGTGTCTTTGCTACCCTACTAGCGGAGCTCCAAGAACAGGCACACATCTTCAGGTACCTTCCAAATGTGGATTCCCCTGCAGCCCCGTAGGCGGGCGTGCAGTACGCCAACCGTCAACGGACGTTTTTCCCCTCAAGCCTGTCAGGACGTTGCTCGTCCGTCTTTCCCTCAATAGATGGGAGTAGGCGCGCTTGCGGATGTGTGCGTGTGTGTGGCCACGCGTTTGCTTAGGCATCAGTGTGTGAAAAGGTAGGTGCTTTTCTCTAGCTGCGTGTGCGTGCACGTGGTGCTGGGTGCACATCCCTGGGTGCTCGTGGAAAGGTTTCTGCATGGTTTTCGCTGAGGAATCGTGTGTGTGCACATGGACAAAGAGAAGGCGCAGCAACCAGGTTCCAGCGCCGAAGAAGGCAAAAGGCGAGGTTTCCGGCGCTATCTCCTTCTCTCCCCAGAGCTAGTCGCGCAAAGCAAGCCGCTAAGCCGGCGACCGGCAAGAGAGCTACAACGAAGCATGCCGAACGGAGAAAATAGCAGCAGCTCATCTGTTCACACCTTGTTTCTGCCATGTGCTTGAACGCCAAGACGTTCGCGCTTCTGTGAGATGAAAGACGTCCTTCTGCATATGTGGTTGCTCACACCGGTGCACTTGTTAGTGTATCCATTCAGTCCTGGGCTGCGGGGCATTCAGAAGTGGCTCTGTGGAGACGTCTGCATAGAGGCAGCTGTCAGAACACGCACACTCGATTGTTCACCAAAACATATGCAGACGCGTCCTTAGCCTGTAGATTTGGATGCACAGAGTTCCCTGTGTTCGCAAGAGACAAGGGAATCGCGTCTGTGCGCACAGAAGCAATAGCGGACCGTTTCCCTCGGAGTGAACGCGAAAGAGCCGTCTATATACTCGCAGACACGCGAACGTGCCTCAATGCGGTCACAGAGGCAGCAGCTTTTGCACAGATGCTCCTGGTGATTCTGGCACTTTCCAGGCACACTCCTGAAAGTCGCGCACACTGCTGTTCACTCGCTAAACGACCTCTTGGGAAACACGTCTCCGGTCGACGGACCGCTCAGATTGCTTCTCGTGTAACTGTGAACTGTGTCAGCGCAGGGAATCCGTCTCTGTTGAGCAGATGTCAATCCTGCCTCGCTTTTGCTTTGTTGCCTCTACCAAGATGATTTCCCGTTTCTCTCTTCACTGGAGCAGGCAGACACAGCCAACGCACATCAAGTGTCAAGAGACACGCTCTGCTGAGCTCAACGCTTGTGCAGATGCACATGTGCGACGAAGTCAACACACGTGCTTGTGGAGAGAAAGAAAGGGACTCCCAGGCGTGTGGAGCGACGGGGAGAAAGAGCGGGCGCTGAGGAACACAGTTTCAAACAGACTGTCTCCACACAAACAGGCACCTGTCTGCAGGTATCCTAGATCTTGATTCTTGAACTTGAGGAAACACGCGTCTGAGCAAAACTCCCAAACGCTTCCAGGAAAGACACAGGCTCTCCCACAAGCACACAAGTGTTTGCCCTCAGCTATAGATCAGGGACAAGCCTGTGAAGAGATGCCCTGCTATTCTTTCGCCTTATGGCATCATGTGTTTCGTTCCTCTTGGAGATCGATTGTTAAACGTCTTTCCTCGGGCGACTGTGAAGCATTTGCCAGCGGAGGAGAAGTAGCACGGAGCAGCATTCAGTACTGCCTACGAGTGTCTTTGCTACCCTACCAGCGGAGCTCCAAGAACAGGCACACATCTTCAGGTACCTTCCAAATGTGGATTCCCCTGCAGCCCCGTAGGCGGGCGTGCAGTACGCCAACCGTCAACGGACGTTTTTCCCCTCAAGCCTGTCAGGACGTTGCTCGTCCGTCTTTCCCTCAATAGATGGGAGTAGGCGCGCTTGCGGATGTGTGCGTGTGTGTGGCCACGCGTTTGCTTAGGCATCAGTGTGTGAAAAGGTAGGTGCTTTTCTCTAGCTGCGTGTGCGTGCACGTGGTGCTGGGTGCACATCCCTGGGTGCTCGTGGAAAGGTTTCTGCATGGTTTTCGCTGAGGAATCGTGTGTGTGCACGTGGACAAAGAGAAGGCGCAGCAACCAGGTTCCAGCGCCGAAGAAGGCAAAAGGCGAGGTTTCCGGCGCTATCTCCTTCTCTCCCCAGAGCTAGTCGCGCAAAGCAAGCCGCTAAGCCGGCGACCGGCAAGAGAGCTACAACGAAGCATGCCGAACGGAGAAAATAGCAGCAGCTCATCTGTTCACACCTTGTTTCTGCCATGTGCTTGAACGCCAAGACGTTCGCGCTTCTGTGAGATGAAAGACGTCCTTCTGCATATGTGGTTGCTCACACCGGTGCACTTGTTAGTGTATCCATTCAGTCCTGGGCTGCGGGGCATTCAGAAGTGGCTCTGTGGAGACGTCTGCATAGAGGCAGCTGTCAGAACACGCACACTCGATTGTTCACCAAAACATATGCAGACGCGTCCTTAGCCTGTAGATTTGGATGCACAGAGTTCCCTGTGTTCGCAAGAGACAAGGGAATCGCGTCTGTGCGCACAGAAGCAATAGCGGACCGTTTCCCTCGGAGTGAACGCGAAAGAGCCGTCTATATACTCGCAGACACGCGAACGTGCCTCAATGCGGTCACAGAGGCAGCAGCTTTTGCACAGATGCTCCTGGTGATTCTGGCACTTTCCAGGCACACTCCTGAAAGTCGCGCACACTGCTGTTCACTCGCTAAACGACCTCTTGGGAAACACGTCTCCGGTCGACGGACCGCTCAGATTGCTTCTCGTGTAACTGTGAACTGTGTCAGCGCAGGGAATCCGTCTCTGTTGAGCAGATGTCGATCCTGCCTCGCTTTTGCTTTGTTGCCTCTACCAAGATGATTTCCCGTTTCTCTCTTCACTGGAGCAGGCAGACACAGCCAACGCACATCAAGTGTCAAGAGACACGCTCTGCTGAGCTCAACGCTTGTGCAGATGCACATGTGCGACGAAGTCAACACACGTGCTTGTGGAGAGAAAGAAAGGGACTCCCAGGCGTGTGGAGCGACGGGGAGAAAGAGCGGGCGCTGAGGAACACAGTTTCAAACAGACTGTCTCCACACAAACAGGCACCTGTCTGCAGGTATCCTAGATCTTGATTCTTGAACTTGAGGAAACACGCGTCTGAGCAAAACTCCCAAACGCTTCCAGGAAAGACACAGGCTCTCCCACAAGCACACAAGTGTTTGCCCTCAGCTATAGATCAGGGACAAGCCTGTGAAGAGATGCCCTGCTATTCTTTCGCCTTATGGCATCATGTGTTTCGTTCCTCTTGGAGATCGATTGTTAAACGTCTTTCCTCGGGCGACTGTGAAGCATTTGCCAGCGGAGGAGAAGTAGCACGGAGCAGCATTCAGTACTGCCTACGAGTGTCTTTGCTACCCTACTAGCGGAGCTCCAAGAACAGGCACACATCTTCAGGTACCTTCCAAATGTGGATTCCCCTGCAGCCCCGTAGGCGGGCGTGCAGTACGCCAACCGTCAACGGACGTTTTTCCCCTCAAGCCTGTCAGGACGTTGCTCGTCCGTCTTTCCCTCAATAGATGGGAGTAGGCGCGCTTGCGGATGTGTGCGTGTGTGTGGCCACGCGTTTGCTTAGGCATCAGTGTGTGAAAAGGTAGGTGCTTTTCTCTAGCTGCGTGTGCGTGCACGTGGTGCTGGGTGCACATCCCTGGGTGCTGGTGGAAAGGTTTCTGCATGGTTTTCGCTGAGGAATCGTGTGTGTGCACATGGACAAAGAGAAGGCGCAGCAACCAGGTTCCAGCGCCGAAGAAGGCAAAAGGCGAGGTTTCCGGCGCTATCTCCTTCTCTCCCCAGAGCTAGTCGCGCAAAGCAAGCCGCTAAGCCGGCGACCGGCAAGAGAGCTACAACGAAGCATGCCGAACGGAGAAAATAGCAGCAGCTCATCTGTTCACACCTTGTTTCTGCCATGTGCTTGAACGCCAAGACGTTCGCGCTTCTGTGAGATGAAAGACGTCCTTCTGCATATGTGCTTGCTCACACCGGTGCACTTGTTAGTGTATCCATTCAGTCCTGGGCTGCGGGGCATTCAGAAGTGGCTCTGTGGAGACGTCTGCATAGAGGCAGCTGTCAGAACACGCACACTCGATTGTTCACCAAAACATATGCAGACGCGTCCTTAGCCTGTAGATTTGGATGCACAGAGTTCCCTGTGTTCGCAAGAGACAAGGGAATCGCGTCTGTGCGCACAGAAGCAATAGCGGACCGTTTCCCTCGGAGTGAACGCGAAAGAGCCGTCTATATACTCGCAGACACGCGAACGTGCCTCAATGCGGTCACAGAGGCAGCAGCTTTTGCACAGATGCTCCTGGTGATTCTGGCACTTTCCAGGCACACTCCTGAAAGTCGCGCACACTGCTGTTCACTCGCTAAACGACCTCTTGGGAAACACGTCTCCGGTCGACGGACCGCTCAGATTGCTTCTCGTGTAACTGTGAACTGTGTCAGCGCAGGGAATCCGTCTCTGTTGAGCAGATGTCGATCCTGCCTCGCTTTTGCTTTGTTGCCTCTACCAAGATGATTTCCCGTTTCTCTCTTCACTGGAGCAGGCAGACACAGCCAACGCACATCAAGTGTCAAGAGACACGCTCTGCTGAGCTCAACGCTTGTGCAGATGCACATGTGCGACGAAGTCAACACACGTGCTTGTGGAGAGAAAGAAAGGGACTCCCAGGCGTGTGGAGCGACGGGGAGAAAGAGCGGGCGCTGAGGAACACAGTTTCAAACAGACTGTCTCCACACAAACAGGCACCTGTCTGCAGGTATCCTAGATCTTGATTCTTGAACTTGAGGAAACACGCGTCTGAGCAAAACTCCCAAACGCTTCCAGGAAAGACACAGGCTCTCCCACAAGCACACAAGTGTTTGCCCTCAGCTATAGATCAGGGACAAGCCTGTGAAGAGATGCCCTGCTATTCTTTCGCCTTATGGCATCATGTGTTTCGTTCCTCTTGGAGATCGATTGTTAAACGTCTTTCCTCGGGCGACTGTGAAGCATTTGCCAGCGGAGGAGAAGTAGCACGGAGCAGCATTCAGTACTGCCTACGAGTGTCTTTGCTACCCTACTAGCGGAGCTCCAAGAACAGGCACACATCTTCAGGTACCTTCCAAATGTGGATTCCCCTGCAGCCCCGTAGGCGGGCGTGCAGTACGCCAACCGTCAACGGACGTTTTTCCCCTCAAGCCTGTCAGGACGTTGCTCGTCCGTCTTTCCCTCAATAGATGGGAGTAGGCGCGCTTGCGGATGTGTGCGTGTGTGTGGCCACGCGTTTGCTTAGGCATCAGTGTGTGAAAAGGTAGGTGCTTTTCTCTAGCTGCGTGTGCGTGCACGTGGTGCTGGGTGCACATCCCTGGGTGCTCGTGGAAAGGTTTCTGCATGGTTTTCGCTGAGGAATCGTGTGTGTGCACATGGACAAAGAGAAGGCGCAGCAACCAGGTTCCAGCGCCGAAGAAGGCAAAAGGCGAGGTTTCCGGCGCTATCTCCTTCTCTCCCCAGAGCTAGTCGCGCAAAGCAAGCCGCTAAGCCGGCGACCGGCAAGAGAGCTACAACGAAGCATGCCGAACGGAGAAAATAGCAGCAGCTCATCTGTTCACACCTTGTTTCTGCCATGTGCTTGAACGCCAAGACGTTCGCGCTTCTGTGAGATGAAAGACGTCCTTCTGCATATGTGGTTGCTCACACCGGTGCACTTGTTAGTGTATCCATTCAGTCCTGGGCTGCGGGGCATTCAGAAGTGGCTCTGTGGAGACGTCTGCATAGAGGCAGCTGTCAGAACACGCACACTCGATTGTTCACCAAAACATATGCAGACGCGTCCTTAGCCTGTAGATTTGGATGCACAGAGTTCCCTGTGTTCGCAAGAGACAAGGGAATCGCGTCTGTGCGCACAGAAGCAATAGCGGACCGTTTCCCTCGGAGTGAACGCGAAAGAGCCGTCTATATACTCGCAGACACGCGAACGTGCCTCAATGCGGTCACAGAGGCAGCAGCTTTTGCACAGATGCTCCTGGTGATTCTGGCACTTTCCAGGCACACTCCTGAAAGTCGCGCACACTGCTGTTCACTCGCTAAACGACCTCTTGGGAAACACGTCTCCGGTCGACGGACCGCTCAGATTGCTTCTCGTGTAACTGTGAACTGTGTCAGCGCAGGGAATCCGTCTCTGTTGAGCAGATGTCGATCCTGCCTCGCTTTTGCTTTGTTGCCTCTACCAAGATGATTTCCCGTTTCTCTCTTCACTGGAGCAGGCAGACACAGCCAACGCACATCAAGTGTCAAGAGACACGCTCTGCTGAGCTCAACGCTTGTGCAGATGCACATGTGCGACGAAGTCAACACACGTGCTTGTGGAGAGAAAGAAAGGGACTCCCAGGCGTGTGGAGCGACGGGGAGAAAGAGCGGGCGCTGAGGAACACAGTTTCAAACAGACTGTCTCCACACAAACAGGCACCTGTCTGCAGGTATCCTAGATCTTGATTCTTGAACTTGAGGAAACACGCGTCTGAGCAAAACTCCCAAACGCTTCCAGGAAAGACACAGGCTCTCCCACAAGCACACAAGTGTTTGCCCTCAGCTATAGATCAGGGACAAGCCTGTGAAGAGATGCCCTGCTATTCTTTCGCCTTATGGCATCATGTGTTTCGTTCCTCTTGGAGATCGATTGTTAAACGTCTTTCCTCGGGCGACTGTGAAGCATTTGCCAGCGGAGGAGAAGTAGCACGGAGCAGCATTCAGTACTGCCTACGAGTGTCTTTGCTACCCTACTAGCGGAGCTCCAAGAACAGGCACACATCTTCAGGTACCTTCCAAATGTGGATTCCCCTGCAGCCCCGTAGGCGGGCGTGCAGTACGCCAACCGTCAACGGACGTTTTTCCCCTCAAGCCTGTCAGGACGTTGCTCGTCCGTCTTTCCCTCAATAGATGGGAGTAGGCGCGCTTGCGGATGTGTGCGTGTGTGTGGCCACGCGTTTGCTTAGGCATCAGTGTGTGAAAAGGTAGGTGCTTTTCTCTAGCTGCGTGTGCGTGCACGTGGTGCTGGGTGCACATCCCTGGGTGCTGGTGGAAAGGTTTCTGCATGGTTTTCGCTGAGGAATCGTGTGTGTGCACATGGACAAAGAGAAGGCGCAGCAACCAGGTTCCAGCGCCGAAGAAGGCAAAAGGCGAGGTTTCCGGCGCTATCTCCTTCTCTCCCCAGAGCTAGTCGCGCAAAGCAAGCCGCTAAGCCGGCGACCGGCAAGAGAGCTACAACGAAGCATGCCGAACGGAGAAAATAGCAGCAGCTCATCTGTTCACACCTTGTTTCTGCCATGTGCTTGAACGCCAAGACGTTCGCGCTTCTGTGAGATGAAAGACGTCCTTCTGCATATGTGGTTGCTCACACCGGTGCACTTGTTAGTGTATCCATTCAGTCCTGGGCTGCGGGGCATTCAGAAGTGGCTCTGTGGAGACGTCTGCATAGAGGCAGCTGTCAGAACACGCACACTCGATTGTTCACCAAAACATATGCAGACGCGTCCTTAGCCTGTAGATTTGGATGCACAGAGTTCCCTGTGTTCGCAAGAGACAAGGGAATCGCGTCTGTGCGCACAGAAGCAATAGCGGACCGTTTCCCTCGGAGTGAACGCGAAAGAGCCGTCTATATACTCGCAGACACGCGAACGTGCCTCAATGCGGTCACAGAGGCAGCAGCTTTTGCACAGATGCTCCTGGTGATTCTGGCACTTTCTAGGCACACTCCTGAAAGTCGCGCACACTGCTGTTCACTCGCTAAACGACCTCTTGGGAAACACGTCTCCGGTCGACGGACCGCTCAGATTGCTTCTCGTGTAACTGTGAACTGTGTCAGCGCAGGGAATCCGTCTCTGTTGAGCAGATGTCGATCCTGCCTCGCTTTTGCTTTGTTGCCTCTACCAAGATGATTTCCCGTTTCTCTCTTCACTGGAGCAGGTAGACCACAGCCAACGCACATCAAGTGTCAAGAGACACGCTCTGCTGAGCTCAACGCTTGTGCAGATGCACATGTGCGACGAAGTCAACACACGTGCTTGTGGAGAGAAAGAAAGGGACTCCCAGGCGTGTGGAGCGACGGGGAGAAAGAGCGGGCGCTGAGGAACACAGTTTCAAACAGACTGTCTCCACACAAACAGGCACCTGTCTGCAGGTATCCTAGATCTTGATTCTTGAACTTGAGGAAACACGCGTCTGAGCAAAACTCCCAAACGCTTCCAGGAAAGACACAGGCTCTCCCACAAGCACACAAGTGTTTGCCCTCAGCTATAGATCAGGGACAAGCCTGTGAAGAGATGCCCTGCTATTCTTTCGCCTTATGGCACCATGTGTTTCGTTCCTCTTGGAGATCGATTGTTAAACGTCTTTCCTCGGGCGACTGTGAAGCATTTGCCAGCGGAGGAGAAGTAGCACGGAGCAGCATTCAGTACTGCCTACGAGTGTCTTTGCTACCCTACTAGCGGAGCTCCAAGAACAGGCACACATCTTCAGGTACCTTCCAAATGTGGATTCCCCTGCAGCCCCGTAGGCGGGCGTGCAGTACGCCAACCGTCAATGGACGTTTTTCACCTCAAGCCTGTCAGGACGTTGCTCGTCCGTCTTTCCCTCAATAGATGGGAGTAGGCGCGCTTGCGGATGTGTGCGTGTGTGTGGCCACGCGTTTGCTTAGGCATCAGTGTGTGAAAAGGTAGGTGCTTTTCTCTAGCTGCGTGTGCGTGCACGTGGTGCTGGGTGCACATCCCTGGGTGCTCGTGGAAAGGTTTCTGCATGGTTTTCGCTGAGGAATCGTGTGTGTGCACATGGACAAAGAGAAGGCGCAGCAACCAGGTTCCAGCGCCGAAGAAGGCAAAAGGCGAGGTTTCCGGCGCTATCTCCTTCTCTCCCCAGAGCTAGTCGCGCAAAGCAAGCCGCTAAGCCGGCGACCGGCAAGAGAGCTACAACGAAGCATGCCGAACGGAGAAAATAGCAGCAGCTCATCTGTTCACACCTTGTTTCTGCCATGTGCTTGAACGCCAAGACGTTCGCGCTTCTGTGAGATGAAAGACGTCCTTCTGCATATGTGGTTGCTCACACCGGTGCACTTGTTAGTGTATCCATTCAGTCCTGGGCTGCGGGGCATTCAGAAGTGGCTCTGTGGAGACGTCTGCATAGAGGCAGCTGTCAGAACACGCACACTCGATTGTTCACCAAAACATATGCAGACGCGTCCTTAGCCTGTAGATTTGGATGCACAGAGTTCCCTGTGTTCGCAAGAGACAAGGGAATCGCGTCTGTGCGCACAGAAGCAATAGCGGACCGTTTCCCTCGGAGTGAACGCGAAAGAGCCGTCTATATACTCGCAGACACGCGAACGTGCCTCAATGCGGTCACAGAGGCAGCAGCTTTTGCACAGATGCTCCTGGTGATTCTGGCACTTTCCAGGCACACTCCTGAAAGTCGCGCACACTGCTGTTCACTCGCTAAACGACCTCTTGGGAAACACGTCTCCGGTCGACGGACCGCTCAGATTGCTTCTCGTGTAACTGTGAACTGTGTCAGCGCAGGGAATCCGTCTCTGTTGAGCAGATGTCAATCCTGCCTCGCTTTTGCTTTGTTGCCTCTACCAAGATGATTTCCCGTTTCTCTCTTCACTGGAGCAGGCAGACACAGCCAACGCACATCAAGTGTCAAGAGACACGCTCTGCTGAGCTCAACGCTTGTGCAGATGCACATGTGCGACGAAGTCAACACACGTGCTTGTGGAGAGAAAGAAAGGGACTCCCAGGCGTGTGGAGCGACGGGGAGAAAGAGCGGGCGCTGAGGAACACAGTTTCAAACAGACTGTCTCCACACAAACAGGCACCTGTCTGCAGGTATCCTAGATCTTGATTCTTGAACTTGAGGAAACACGCGTCTGAGCAAAACTCCCAAACGCTTCCAGGAAAGACACAGGCTCTCCCACAAGCACACAAGTGTTTGCCCTCAGCTATAGATCAGGGACAAGCCTGTGAAGAGATGCCCTGCTATTCTTTCGCCTTATGGCATCATGTGTTTCGTTCCTCTTGGAGATCGATTGTTAAACGTCTTTCCTCGGGCGACTGTGAAGCATTTGCCAGCGGAGGAGAAGTAGCACGGAGCAGCATTCAGTACTGCCTACGAGTGTCTTTGCTACCCTACTAGCGGAGCTCCAAGAACAGGCACACATCTTCAGGTACCTTCCAAATGTGGATTCCCCTGCAGCCCCGTAGGCGGGCGTGCAGTACGCCAACCGTCAACGGACGTTTTTCCCCTCAAGCCTGTCAGGACGTTGCTCGTCCGTCTTTCCCTCAATAGATGGGAGTAGGCGCGCTTGCGGATGTGTGCGTGTGTGTGGCCACGCGTTTGCTTAGGCATCAGTGTGTGAAAAGGTAGGTGCTTTTCTCTAGCTGCGTGTGCGTGCACGTGGTGCTGGGTGCACATCCCTGGGTGCTCGTGGAAAGGTTTCTGCATGGTTTTCGCTGAGGAATCGTGTGTGTGCACATGGACAAAGAGAAGGCGCAGCAACCAGGTTCCAGCGCCGAAGAAGGCAAAAGGCGAGGTTTCCGGCGCTATCTCCTTCTCTCCCCAGAGCTAGTCGCGCAAAGCAAGCCGCTAAGCCGGCGACCGGCAAGAGAGCTACAACGAAGCATGCCGAACGGAGAAAATAGCAGCAGCTCATCTGTTCACACCTTGTTTCTGCCATGTGCTTGAACGCCAAGACGTTCGCGCTTCTGTGAGATGAAAGACGTCCTTCTGCATATGTGGTTGCTCACACCGGTGCACTTGTTAGTGTATCCATTCAGTCCTGGGCTGCGGGGCATTCAGAAGTGGCTCTGTGGAGACGTCTGCATAGAGGCAGCTGTCAGAACACGCACACTCGATTGTTCACCAAAACATATGCAGACGCGTCCTTAGCCTGTAGATTTGGATGCACAGAGTTCCCTGTGTTCGCAAGAGACAAGGGAATCGCGTCTGTGCGCACAGAAGCAATAGCGGACCGTTTCCCTCGGAGTGAACGCGAAAGAGCCGTCTATATACTCGCAGACACGCGAACGTGCCTCAATGCGGTCACAGAGGCAGCAGCTTTTGCACAGATGCTCCTGGTGATTCTGGCACTTTCCAGGCACACTCCTGAAAGTCGCGCACACTGCTGTTCACTCGCTAAACGACCTCTTGGGAAACACGTCTCCGGTCGACGGACCGCTCAGATTGCTTCTCGTGTAACTGTGAACTGTGTCAGCGCAGGGAATCCGTCTCTGTTGAGCAGATGTCGATCCTGCCTCGCTTTTGCTTTGTTGCCTCTACCAAGATGATTTCCCGTTTCTCTCTTCACTGGAGCAGGCAGACACAGCCAACGCACATCAAGTGTCAAGAGACACGCTCTGCTGAGCTCAACGCTTGTGCAGATGCACATGTGCGACGAAGTCAACACACGTGCTTGTGGAGAGAAAGAAAGGGACTCCCAGGCGTGTGGAGCGACGGGGAGAAAGAGCGGGCGCTGAGGAACACAGTTTCAAACAGACTGTCTCCACACAAACAGGCACCTGTCTGCAGGTATCCTAGATCTTGATTCTTGAACTTGAGGAAACACGCGTCTGAGCAAAACTCCCAAACGCTTCCAGGAAAGACACAGGCTCTCCCACAAGCACACAAGTGTTTGCCCTCAGCTATAGATCAGGGACAAGCCTGTGAAGAGATGCCCTGCTATTCTTTCGCCTTATGGCACCATGTGTTTCGTTCCTCTTGGAGATCGATTGTTAAACGTCTTTCCTCGGGCGACTGTGAAGCATTTGCCAGCGGAGGAGAAGTAGCACGGAGCAGCATTCAGTACTGCCTACGAGTGTCTTTGCTACCCTACTAGCGGAGCTCCAAGAACAGGCACACATCTTCAGGTACCTTCCAAATGTGGATTCCCCTGCAGCCCCGTAGGCGGGCGTGCAGTACGCCAACCGCCAACGGACGTTTTTCCCCTCAAGCCTGTCAGGACGTTGCTCGTCCGTCTTTCCCTCAATAGATGGGAGTAGGCGCGCTTGCGGATGTGTGCGTGTGTGTGGCCACGCGTTTGCTTAGGCATCAGTGTGTGAAAAGGTAGGTGCTTTTCTCTAGCTGCGTGTGCGTGCACGTGGTGCTGGGTGCACATCCCTGGGTGCTCGTGGAAAGGTTTCTGCATGGTTTTCGCTGAGGAATCGTGTGTGTGCACATGGACAAAGAGAAGGCGCAGCAACCTGGTTCCAGCGCCGAAGAAGGCAAAAGGCGAGGTTTCCGGCGCTATCTCCTTCTCTCCCCAGAGCTAGTCGCGCAAAGCAAGCCGCTAAGCCGGCGACCGGCAAGAGAGCTACAACGAAGCATGCCGAACGGAGAAAATAGCAGCAGCTCATCTGTTCACACCTTGTTTCTGCCATGTGCTTGAACGCCAAGACGTTCGCGCTTCTGTGAGATGAAAGACGTCCTTCTGCATATGTGCTTGCTCACACCGGTGCACTTGTTAGTGTATCCATTCAGTCCTGGGCTGCGGGGCATTCAGAAGTGGCTCTGTGGAGACGTCTGCATAGAGGCAGCTGTCAGAACACGCACACTCGATTGTTCACCAAAACATATGCAGACGCGTCCTTAGCCTGTAGATTTGGATGCACAGAGTTCCCTGTGTTCGCAAGAGACAAGGGAATCGCGTCTGTACGCACAGAAGCAATAGCGGACCGTTTCCCTCGGAGTGAACGCGAAAGAGCCGTCTATATACTCGCAGACACGCGAACGTGCCTCAATGCGGTCACAGAGGCAGCAGCTTTTGCACAGATGCTCCTGGTGATTCTGGCACTTTCCAGGCACACTCCTGAAAGTCGCGCACACTGCTGTTCACTCGCTAAACGACCTCTTGGGAAACACGTCTCCGGTCGACGGACCGCTCAGATTGCTTCTCGTGTAACTGTGAATTGTGCCAGCGCAGGGAATCCGTCTCTGTTGAGCAGATGTCAATCCTGCCTCGCTTTTGCTTTGTTGCCTCTACCAAGATGATTTCCCGTTTCTCTCTTCACTGGAGCAGGCAGACACAGCCAACGCACATCAAGTGTCAAGAGACACGCTCTGCTGAGCTCAACGCTTGTGCAGATGCACATGTGCGACGAAGTCAACACACGTGCTTGTGGAGAGAAAGAAAGGGACTCCCAGGCGTGTGGAGCGACGGGGAGAAAGAGCGGGCGCTGAGGAACACAGTTTCAAACAGACTGTCTCCACACAAACAGGCACCTGTCTGCAGGTATCCTAGATCTTGATTCTTGAACTTGAGGAAACACGCGTCTGAGCAAAACTCCCAAACGCTTCCAGGAAAGACACAGGCTCTCCCACAAGCACACAAGTGTTTGCCCTCAGCTATAGATCAGGGACAAGCCTGTGAAGAGATGCCCTGCTATTCTTTCGCCTTACGGCATCATGTGTTTCGTTCCTCTTGGAGATCGATTGTTAAACGTCTTTCCTAGGGCGACTGTGAAGCATTTGCCAGCGGAGGAGAAGTAGCACGGAGCAGCATTCAGTACTGCCTACGAGTGTCTTTGCTACCCTACTAGCGGAGCTCCAAGAACAGGCACACATCTTCAGGTACCTTCCAAATGTGGATTCCCCTGCAGCCCCGTAGGCGGGCGTGCAGTACGCCAACCGTCAACGGACGTTATTCCCCTCAAGCCTGTCAGGACGTTGCTCGTCCGTCTTTCCCTCAATAGATGGGAGTAGGCGCGCTTGCGGATGTGTGCGTGTGTGTGGCCACGCGTTTGCTTAGGCATCAGTGTGTGAAAAGGTAGGTGCTTTTCTCTAGCTGCGTGTGCGTGCACGTGGTGCTGGGTGCACATCCCTGGGTGCTCGTGGAAAGGTTTCTGCATGGTTTTCGCTGAGGAATCGTGTGTGTGCACATGGACAAAGAGAAGGCGCAGCAACCAGGTTCCAGCGCCGAAGAAGGCAAAAGGCGAGGTTTCCGGCGCTATCTCCTTCTCTCCCCAGAGCTAGTCGCGCAAAGCAAGCCGCTAAGCCGGCGACCGGCAAGAGAGCTACAACGAAGCATGCCGAACGGAGAAAATAGCAGCAGCTCATCTGTTCACACCTTGTTTCTGCCATGTGCTTGAACGCCAAGACGTTCGCGCTTCTGTGAGATGAAAGACGTCCTTCTGCATATGTGGTTGCTCACACCGGTGCACTTGTTAGTGTATCCATTCAGTCCTGGGCTGCGGGGCATTCAGAAGTGGCTCTGTGGAGACGTCTGCATAGAGGCAGCTGTCAGAACACGCACACTCGATTGTTCACCAAAACATATGCAGACGCGTCCTTAGCCTGTAGATTTGGATGCACAGAGTTCCCTGTGTTCGCAAGAGACAAGGGAATCGCGTCTGTGCGCACAGAAGCAATAGCGGACCGTTTCCCTCGGAGTGAACGCGGAAGAGCCGTCTATATACTCGCAGACACGCGAACGTGCCTCAATGCGGTCACAGAGGCAGCAGCTTTTGCACAGATGCTCTGGTGATTCTGGCACTTTCCAGGCACACTCCTGAAAGTCGCGCACACTGCTGTTCACTCGCTAAACGACCTCTTGGGAAACACGTCTCCGGTCGATGGACCGCTCAGATTGCTTCTCGTGTAACTGTGAACTGTGTCAGCGCAGGGAATCCGTCTCTGTTGAGCAGATGTCAATCCTGCCTCGCTTTTGCTTTGTTGCCTCTACCAAGATGATTTCCCGTTTCTCTCTTCACTGGAGCAGGCAGACACAGCCAACGCACATCAAGTGTCAAGAGACACGCTCTGCTGAGCTCAACGCTTGTGCAGATGCACATGTGCGACGAAGTCAACACACGTGCTTGTGGAGAGAAAGAAAGGGACTCCCAGGCGTGTGGAGCGACGGGGAGAAAGAGCGGGCGCTGAGGAACACAGTTTCAAACAGACTGTCTCCACACAAACAGGCACCTGTCTGCAGGTATCCTAGATCTTGATTCTTGAACTTGAGGAAACACGCGTCTGAGCAAAACTCCCAAACGCTTCCAGGAAAGACACAGGCTCTCCCACAAGCACACAAGTGTTTGCCCTCAGCTATAGATCAGGGACAAGCCTGTGAAGAGATGCCCTGCTATTCTTTCGCCTTACGGCATCATGTGTTTCGTTCCTCTTGGAGATCGATTGTTAAACGTCTTTCCTAGGGCGACTGTGAAGCATTTGCCAGCGGAGGAGAAGTAGCACGGAGCAGCATTCAGTACTGCCTACGAGTGTCTTTGCTACCCTACTAGCGGAGCTCCAAGAACAGGCACACATCTTCAGGTACCTTCCAAATGTGGATTCCCCTGCAGCCCCGTAGGCGGGCGTGCAGTACGCCAACCGTCAACGGACGTTTTTCCCCTCAAGCCTGTCACGACGTTGCTCGTCCGTCTTTCCCTCAATAGATGGGAGTAGGCGCGCTTGCGGATGTGTGCGTGTGTGTGGCCACGCGTTTGCTTAGGCATCAGTGTGTGAAAAGGTAGGTGCTTTTCTCTAGCTGCGTGTGCGTGCACGTGGTGCTGGGTGCACATCCCTGGGTGCTGGTGGAAAGGTTTCTGCATGGTTTTCGCTGAGGAATCGTGTGTGTGCACATGGACAAAGAGAAGGCGCAGCAACCAGGTTCCAGCGCCGAAGAAGGCAAAAGGCGAGGTTTCCGGCGCTATCTCCTTCTCTCCCCAGAGCTAGTCGCGCAAAGCAAGCCGCTAAGCCGGCGACCGGCAAGAGAGCTACAACGAAGCATGCCGAACGGAGAAAATAGCAGCAGCTCATCTGTTCACACCTTGTTTCTGCCATGTGCTTGAACGCCAAGACGTTCGCGCTTCTGTGAGATGAAAGACGTCCTTCTGCATATGTGCTTGCTCACACCGGTGCACTTGTTAGTGTATCCATTCAGTCCTGGGCTGCGGGGCATTCAGAAGTGGCTCTGTGGAGACGTCTGCATAGAGGCAGCTGTCAGAACACGCACACTCGATTGTTCACCAAAACATATGCAGACGCGTCCTTAGCCTGTAGATTTGGATGCACAGAGTTCCCTGTGTTCGCAAGAGACAAGGGAATCGCGTCTGTGCGCACAGAAGCAATAGCGGACCGTTTCCCTCGGAGTGAACGCGAAAGAGCCGTCTATATACTCGCAGACACGCGAACGTGCCTCAATGCGGTCACAGAGGCAGCAGCTTTTGCACAGATGCTCCTGGTGATTCTGGCACTTTACAGGCACACTCCTGAAAGTCGCGCACACTGCTGTTCACTCGCTAAACGACCTCTTGGGAAACACGTCTCCGGTCGACGGACCGCTCAGATTGCTTCTCGTGTAACTGTGAACTGTGTCAGCGCAGGGAATCCGTCTCTGTTGAGCAGATGTCAATCCTGCCTCGCTTTTGCTTTGTTGCCTCTACCAAGATGATTTCCCGTTTCTCTCTTCACTGGAGCAGGCAGACACAGCCAACGCACATCAAGTGTCAAGAGACACGCTCTGCTGAGCTCAACGCTTGTGCAGATGCACATGTGCGACGAAGTCAACACACGTGCTTGTGGAGAGAAAGAAAGGGACTCCCAGGCGTGTGGAGCGACGGGGAGAAAGAGCGGGCGCTGAGGAACACAGTTTCAAACAGACTGTCTCCACACAAACAGGCACCTGTCTGCAGGTATCCTAGATCTTGATTCTTGAACTTGAGGAAACACGCGTCTGAGCAAAACTCCCAAACGCTTCCAGGAAAGACACAGGCTCTCCCACAAGCACACAAGTGTTTGCCCTCAGCTATAGATCAGGGACAAGCCTGTGAAGAGATGCCCTGCTATTCTTTCGCCTTACGGCATCATGTGTTTCGTTCCTCTTGGAGATCGATTGTTAAACGTCTTTCCTAGGGCGACTGTGAAGCATTTGCCAGCGGAGGAGAAGTAGCACGGAGCAGCATTCAGTACTGCCTACGAGTGTCTTTGCTACCCTACTAGCGGAGCTCCAAGAACAGGCACACATCTTCAGGTACCTTCCAAATGTGGATTCCCCTGCAGCCCCGTAGGCGGGCGTGCAGTACGCCAACCGTCAACGGACGTTTTTCCCCTCAAGCCTGTCAGGACGTTGCTCGTCCGTCTTTCCCTCAATAGAAGGGAGTAGGCGCGCTTGCGGATGTGTGCGTGTGTGTGGCCACGCGTTTGCTTAGGCATCAGTGTGTGAAAAGGTAGGTGCTTTTCTCTAGCTGCGTGTGCGTGCACGTGGTGCTGGGTGCACATCCCTGGGTGCTCGTGGAAAGGTTTCTGCATGGTTTTCGCTGAGGAATCGTGTGTGTGCACATGGACAAAGAGAAGGCGCAGCAACCAGGTTCCAGCGCCGAAGAAGGCAAAAGGCGAGGTTTCCGGCGCTATCTCCTTCTCTCCCCAGAGCTAGTCGCGCAAAGCAAGCCGCTAAGCCGGCGACCGGCAAGAGAGCTACAACGAAGCATGCCGAACGGAGAAAATAGCAGCAGCTCATCTGTTCACACCTTGTTTCTGCCATGTGCTTGAACGCCAAGACGTTCGCGCTTCTGTGAGATGAAAGACGTCCTTCTGCATATGTGCTTGCTCACACCGGTGCACTTGTTAGTGTATCCATTCAGTCCTGGGCTGCGGGGCATTCAGAAGTGGCTCTGTGGAGACGTCTGCATAGAGGCAGCTGTCAGAACACGCACACTCGATTGTTCACCAAAACATATGCAGACGCGTCCTTAGCCTGTAGATTTGGATGCACAGAGTTCCCTGTGTTCGCAAGAGACAAGGGAATCGCGTCTGTACGCACAGAAGCAATAGCGGACCGTTTCCCTCGGAGTGAACGCGAAAGAGCCGTCTATATACTCGCAGACACGTGAACGTGCCTCAATGCGGTCACAGAGGCAGCAGCTTTTGCACAGATGCTCCTGGTGATTCTGGCACTTTCCAGGCACACTCCTGAAAGTCGCGCACACTGCTGTTCACTCGCTAAACGACCTCTTGGGAAACACGTCTCCGGTCGACGGACCGCTCAGATTGCTTCTCGTGTAACTGTGAACTGTGTCAGCGCAGGGAATCCGTCTCTGTTGAGCAGATGTCAATCCTGCCTCGCTTTTGCTTTGTTGCCTCTACCAAGATGATTTCCCGTTTCTCTCTTCACTGGAGCAGGCAGACACAGCCAACGCACATCAAGTGTCAAGAGACACGCTCTGCTGAGCTCAACGCTTGTGCAGATGCACATGTGCGACGAAGTCAACACACGTGCTTGTGGAGAGAAAGAAAGGGACTCCCAGGCGTGTGGAGCGACGGGGAGAAAGAGCGGGCGCTGAGGAACACAGTTTCAAACAGACTGTCTCCACACAAACAGGCACCTGTCTGCAGGTATCCTAGATCTTGATTCTTGAACTTGAGGAAACACGCGTCTGAGCAAAACTCCCAAACGCTTCCAGGAAAGACACAGGCTCTCCCACAAGCACACAAGTGTTTGCCCTCAGCTATAGATCAGGGACAAGCCTGTGAAGAGATGCCCTGCTATTCTTTCGCCTTACGGCATCATGTGTTTCGTTCCTCTTGGAGATCGATTGTTAAACGTCTTTCCTAGGGCGACTGTGAAGCATTTGCCAGCGGAGGAGAAGTAGCACGGAGCAGCATTCAGTACTGCCTACGAGTGTCTTTGCTACCCTACTAGCGGAGCTCCAAGAACAGGCACACATCTTCAGGTACCTTCCAAATGTGGATTCCCCTGCAGCCCCGTAGGCGGGCGTGCAGTACGCCAACCGTCAACGGACGTTTTTCCCCTCAAGCCTGTCAGGACGTTGCTCGTCCGTCTTTCCCTCAATAGATGGGAGTAGGCGCGCTTGCGGATGTGTGCGTGTGTGTGGCCACGCGTTTGCTTAGGCATCAGTGTGTGAAAAGGTAGGTGCTTTTCTCTAGCTGCGTGTGCGTGCACGTGGTGCTGGGTGCACATCCCTGGGTGCTCGTGGAAAGGTTTCTGCATGGTTTTCGCTGAGGAATCGTGTGTGTGCACATGGACAAAGAGAAGGCGCAGCAACCTGGTTCCAGCGCCGAAGAAGGCAAAAGGCGAGGTTTCCGGCGCTATCTCCTTCTCTCCCCAGAGCTAGTCGCGCAAAGCAAGCCGCTAAGCCGGCGACCGGCAAGAGAGCTACAACGAAGCATGCCGAACGGAGAAAATAGCAGCAGCTCATCTGTTCACACCTTGTTTCTGCCATGTGCTTGAACGCCAAGACGTTCGCGCTTCTGTGAGATGAAAGACGTCCTTCTGCATATGTGCTTGCTCACACCGGTGCACTTGTTAGTGTATCCATTCAGTCCTGGGCTGCGGGGCATTCAGAAGTGGCTCTGTGGAGACGTCTGCATAGAGGCAGCTGTCAGAACACGCACACTCGATTGTTCACCAAAACATATGCAGACGCGTCCTTAGCCTGTAGATTTGGATGCACAGAGTTCCCTGTGTTCGCAAGAGACAAGGGAATCGCGTCTGTACGCACAGAAGCAATAGCGGACCGTTTCCCTCGGAGTGAACGCGAAAGAGCCGTCTATATACTCGCAGACACGCGAACGTGCCTCAATGCGGTCACAGAGGCAGCAGCTTTTGCACAGATGCTCCTGGTGATTCTGGCACTTTCCAGGCACACTCCTGAAAGTCGCGCACACTGCTGTTCACTCGCTAAACGACCTCTTGGGAAACACGTCTCCGGTCGACGGACCGCTCAGATTGCTTCTCGTGTAACTGTGAACTGTGTCAGCGCAGGGAATCCGTCTCTGTTGAGCAGATGTCAATCCTGCCTCGCTTTTGCTTTGTTGCCTCTACCAAGATGATTTCCCGTTTCTCTCTTCACTGGAGCACGCAGACACAGCCAACGCACATCAAGTGTCAAGAGACACGCTCTGCTGAGCTCAACGCTTGTGCAGATGCACATGTGCGACGAAGTCAACACACGTGCTTGTGGAGAGAAAGAAAGGGACTCCCAGGCGTGTGGAGCGACGGGGAGAAAGAGCGGGCGCTGAGGAACACAGTTTCAAACAGACTGTCTCCACACAAACAGGCACCTGTCTGCAGGTATCCTAGATCTTGATTCTTGAACTTGAGGAAACACGCGTCTGAGCAAAACTCCCAAACGCTTCCAGGAAAGACACAGGCTCTCCCACAAGCACACAAGTGTTTGCCCTCAGCTATAGATCAGGGACAAGCCTGTGAAGAGATGCCCTGCTATTCTTTCGCCTTACGGCATCATGTGTTTCGTTCCTCTTGGAGATCGATTGTTAAACGTCTTTCCTAGGGCGACTGTGAAGCATTTGCCAGCGGAGGAGAAGTAGCACGGAGCAGCATTCAGTACTGCCTACGAGTGTCTTTGCTACCCTACTAGCGGAGCTCCAAGAACAGGCACACATCTTCAGGTACCTTCCAAATGTGGATTCCCCTGCAGCCCCGTAGGCGGGCGTGCAGTACGCCAACCGTCAACGGACGTTTTTCCCCTCAAGCCTGTCAGGACGTTGCTCGTCCGTCTTTCCCTCAATAGATGGGAGTAGGCGCGCTTGCGGATGTGTGCGTGTGTGTGGCCACGCGTTTGCTTAGGCATCAGTGTGTGAAAAGGTAGGTGCTTTTCTCTAGCTGCGTGTGCGTGCACGTGGTGCTGGGTGCACATCCCTGGGTGCTCGTGGAAAGGTTTCTGCATGGTTTTCGCTGAGGAATCGTGTGTGTGCACATGGACAAAGAGAAGGCGCAGCAACCAGGTTCCAGCGCCGAAGAAGGCAAAAGGCGAGGTTTCCGGCGCTATCTCCTTCTCTCCCCAGAGCTAGTCGCGCAAAGCAAGCCGCTAAGCCGGCGACCGGCAAGAGAGCTACAACGAAGCATGCCGAACGGAGAAAATAGCAGCAGCTCATCTGTTCACACCTTGTTTCTGCCATGTGCTTGAACGCCAAGACGTTCGCGCTTCTGTGAGATGAAAGACGTCCTTCTGCATATGTGGTTGCTCACACCGGTGCACTTGTTAGTGTATCCATTCAGTCCTGGGCTGCGGGGCATTCAGAAGTGGCTCTGTGGAGACGTCTGCATAGAGGCAGCTGTCAGAACACGCACACTCGATTGTTCACCAAAACATATGCAGACGCGTCCTTAGCCTGTAGATTTGGATGCACAGAGTTCCCTGTGTTCGCAAGAGACAAGGGAATCGCGTCTGTACGCACAGAAGCAATAGCGGACCGTTTCCCTCGGAGTGAACGCGAAAGAGCCGCCTATATACTCGCAGACACGCGAACGTGCCTCAATGCGGTCACAGAGGCAGCAGCTTTTGCACAGATGCTCCTGGTGATTCTGGCACTTTCCAGGCACACTCCTGAAAGTCGCGCACACTGCTGTTCACTCGCTAAACGACCTCTTGGGAAACACGTCTCCGGTCGACGGACCGCTCAGATTGCTTCTCGTGTAACTGTGAACTGTGTCAGCGCAGGGAATCCGTCTCTGTTGAGCAGATGTCAATCCTGCCTCGCTTTTGCTTTGTTGCCTCTACCAAGATGATTTCCCGTTTCTCTCTTCACTGGAGCACGCAGACACAGCCAACGCACATCAAGTGTCAAGAGACACGCTCTGCTGAGCTCAACGCTTGTGCAGATGCACATGTGCGACGAAGTCAACACACGTGCTTGTGGAGAGAAAGAAAGGGACTCCCAGGCGTGTGGAGCGACGGGGAGAAAGAGCGGGCGCTGAGGAACACAGTTTTAAACAGACTGTCTCCACACAAACAGGCACCTGTCTGCAGGTATCCTAGATCTTGATTCTTGAACTTGAGGAAACACGCGTCTGAGCAAAACTCCCAAACGCTTCCAGGAAAGACACAGGCTCTCCCACAAGCACACAAGTGTTTGCCCTCAGCTATAGATCAGGGACAAGCCTGTGAAGAGATGCCCTGCTATTCTTTCGCCTTACGGCATCATGTGTTTCGTTCCTCTTGGAGATCGATTGTTAAACGTCTTTCCTAGGGCGACTGTGAAGCATTTGCCAGCGGAGGAGAAGTAGCACGGAGCAGCATTCAGTACTGCCTACGAGTGTCTTTGCTACCCTACTAGCGGAGCTCCAAGAACAGGCACACATCTTCAGGTACCTTCCAAATGTGGATTCCCCTGCAGCCCCGTAGGCGGGCGTGCAGTACGCCAACCGTCAACGGACGTTTTTCCCCTCAAGCCTGTCAGGACGTTGCTCGTCCGTCTTTCCCTCAATAGATGGGAGTAGGCGCGCTTGCGGATGTGTGCGTGTGTGTGGCCACGCGTTTGCTTAGGCATCAGTGTGTGAAAAGGTAGGTGCTTTTCTCTAGCTGCGTGTGCGTGCACGTGGTGCTGGGTGCACATCCCTGGGTGCTCGTGGAAAGGTTTCTGCATGGTTTTCGCTGAGGAATCGTGTGTGTGCACATGGACAAAGAGAAGGCGCAGCAACCAGGTTCCAGCGCCGAAGAAGGCAAAAGGCGAGGTTTCCGGCGCTATCTCCTTCTCTCCCCAGAGCTAGTCGCGCAAAGCAAGCCGCTAAGCCGGCGACCGGCAAGAGAGCTACAACGAAGCATGCCGAACGGAGAAAATAGCAGCAGCTCATCTGTTCACACCTTGTTTCTGCCATGTGCTTGAACGCCAAGACGTTCGCGCTTCTGTGAGATGAAAGACGTCCTTCTGCATATGTGGTTGCTCACACCGGTGCACTTGTTAGTGTATCCATTCAGTCCTGGGCTGCGGGGCATTCAGAAGTGGCTCTGTGGAGACGTCTGCATAGAGGCAGCTGTCAGAACACGCACACTCGATTGTTCACCAAAACATATGCAGACGCGTCCTTAGCCTGTAGATTTGGATGCACAGAGTTCCCTGTGTTCGCAAGAGACAAGGGAATCGCGTCTGTACGCACAGAAGCAATAGCGGACCGTTTCCCTCGGAGTGAACGCGAAAGAGCCGTCTATATACTCGCAGACACGCGAACGTGCCTCAATGCGGTCACAGAGGCAGCAGCTTTTGCACAGATGCTCCTGGTGATTCTGGCACTTTCCAGGCACACTCCTGAAAGTCGCGCACACTGCTGTTCACTTGCTAAACGACCTCTTGGGAAACACGTCTCCGGTCGACGGACCGCTCAGATTGCTTCTCGTGTAACTGTGAACTGTGTCAGCGCAGGGAATCCGTCTCTGTTGAGCAGATGTCAATCCTGCCTCGCTTTTGCTTTGTTGCCTCTACCAAGATGATTTCCCGTTTCTCTCTTCACTGGAGCAGGCAGACACAGCCAACGCACATCAAGTGTCAAGAGACACGCTCTGCTGAGCTCAACGCTTGTGCAGATGCACATGTGCGACGAAGTCAACACACGTGCTTGTGGAGAGAAAGAAAGGGACTCCCAGGCGTGTGGAGCGACGGGGAGAAAGAGCGGGCGCTGAGGAACACAGTTTCAAACAGACTGTCTCCACACAAACAGGCACCTGTCTGCAGGTATCCTAGATCTTGATTCTTGAACTTGAGGAAACACGCGTCTGAGCAAAACTCCCAAACGCTTCCAGGAAAGACACAGGCTCTCCCACAAGCACACAAGTGTTTGCCCTCAGCTATAGATCAGGGACAAGCCTGTGAAGAGATGCCCTGCTATTCTTTCGCCTTACGGCATCATGTGTTTCGTTCCTCTTGGAGATCGATTGTTAAACGTCTTTCCTAGGGCGACTGTGAAGCATTTGCCAGCGGAGGAGAAGTAGCACGGAGCAGCATTCAGTACTGCCTACGAGTGTCTTTGCTACCCTACTAGCGGAGCTCCAAGAACAGGCACACATCTTCAGGTACCTTCCAAATGTGGATTCCCCTGCAGCCCCGTAGGCGGGCGTGCAGTACGCCAACCGTCAACGGACGTTTTTCCCCTCAAGCCTGTCAGGACGTTGCTCGTCCGTCTTTCCCTCAATAGATGGGAGTAGGCGCGCTTGCGGATGTGTGCGTGTGTGTGGCCACGCGTTTGCTTAGGCATCAGTGTGTGAAAAGGTAGGTGCTTTTCTCTAGCTGCGTGTGCGTGCACGTGGTGCTGGGTGCACATCCCTGGGTGCTCGTGGAAAGGTTTCTGCATGGTTTTCGCTGAGGAATCGTGTGTGTGCACATGGACAAAGAGAAGGCGCAGCAACCAGGTTCCAGCGCCGAAGAAGGCAAAAGGCGAGGTTTCCGGCGCTATCTCCTTCTCTCCCCAGAGCTAGTCGCGCAAAGCAAGCCGCTAAGCCGGCGACCGGCAAGAGAGCTACAACGAAGCATGCCGAACGGAGAAAATAGCAGCAGCTCATCTGTTCACACCTTGTTTCTGCCATGTGCTTGAACGCCAAGACGTTCGCGCTTCTGTGAGATGAAAGACGTCCTTCTGCATATGTGGTTGCTCACACCGGTGCACTTGTTAGTGTATCCATTCAGTCCTGGGCTGCGGGGCATTCAGAAGTGGCTCTGTGGAGACGTCTGCATAGAGGCAGCTGTCAGAACACGCACACTCGATTGTTCACCAAAACATATGCAGACGCGTCCTTAGCCTGTAGATTTGGATGCACAGAGTTCCCTGTGTTGGCAAGAGACAAGGGAATCGCGTCTGTACGCACAGAAGCAATAGCGGACCGTTTCCCTCGGAGTGAACGCGAAAGAGCCGTCTATATACTCGCAGACACGCGAACGTGCCTCAATGCGGTCACAGAGGCAGCAGCTTTTGCACAGATGCTCCTGGTGATTCTGGCACTTTCCAGGCACACTCCTGAAAGTCGCGCACACTGCTGTTCACTTGCTAAACGACCTCTTGGGAAACACGTCTCCGGTCGACGGACCGCTCAGATTGCTTCTCGTGTAACTGTGAACTGTGTCAGCGCAGGGAATCCGTCTCTGTTGAGCAGATGTCAATCCTGCCTCGCTTTTGCTTTGTTGCCTCTACCAAGATGATTTCCCGTTTCTCTCTTCACTGGAGCAGGCAGACACAGCCAACGCACATCAAGTGTCAAGAGACACGCTCTGCTGAGCTCAACGCTTGTGCAGATGCACATGTGCGACGAAGTCAACACACGTGCTTGTGGAGAGAAAGAAAGGGACTCCCAGGCGTGTGGAGCGACGGGGAGAAAGAGCGGGCGCTGAGGAACACAGTTTCAAACAGACTGTCTCCACACAAACAGGCACCTGTCTGCAGGTATCCTAGATCTTGATTCTTGAACTTGAGGAAACACGCGTCTGAGCAAAACTCCCAAACGCTTCCAGGAAAGACACAGGCTCTCCCACAAGCACACAAGTGTTTGCCCTCAGCTATAGATCAGGGACAAGCCTGTGAAGAGATGCCCTGCTATTCTTTCGCCTTATGGCATCATGTGTTTCGTTCCTCTTGGAGATCGATTGTTAAACGTCTTTCCTAGGGCGACTGTGAAGCATTTGCCAGCGGAGGAGAAGTAGCACGGAGCAGCATTCAGTACTGCCTACGAGTGTCTTTGCTACCCTACTAGCGGAGCTCCAAGAACAGGCACACATCTTCAGGTACCTTCCAAATGTGGATTCCCCTGCAGCCCCGTAGGCGGGCGTGCAGTACGCCAACCGTCAACGGACGTTTTTCCCCTCAAGCCTGTCAGGACGTTGCTCGTCCGTCTTTCCCTCAATAGATGGGAGTAGGCGCGCTTGCGGATGTGTGCGTGTGTGTGGCCACGCGTTTGCTTAGGCATCAGTGTGTGAAAAGGTAGGTGCTTTTCTCTAGCTGCGTGTGCGTGCACGTGGTGCTGGGTGCACATCCCTGGGTGCTCGTGGAAAGGTTTCTGCATGGTTTTCGCTGAGGAATCGTGTGTGTGCACATGGACAAAGAGAAGGCGCAGCAACCAGGTTCCAGCGCCGAAGAAGGCAAAAGGCGAGGTTTCCGGCGCTATCTCCTTCTCTCCCCAGAGCTAGTCGCGCAAAGCAAGCCGCTAAGCCGGCGACCGGCAAGAGAGCTACAACGAAGCATGCCGAACGGAGAAAATAGCAGCAGCTCATCTGTTCACACCTTGTTTCTGCCATGTGCTTGAACGCCAAGACGTTCGCGCTTCTGTGAGATGAAAGACGTCCTTCTGCATATGTGCTTGCTCACACCGGTGCACTTGTTAGTGTATCCATTCAGTCCTGGGCTGCGGGGCATTCAGAAGTGGCTCTGTGGAGACGTCTGCATAGAGGCAGCTGTCAGAACACGCACACTCGATTGTTCACCAAAACATATGCAGACGCGTCCTTAGCCTGTAGATTTGGATGCACAGAGTTCCCTGTGTTCGCAAGAGACAAGGGAATCGCGTCTGTACGCACAGAAGCAATAGCGGACCGTTTCCCTCGGAGTGAACGCGAAAGAGCCGTCTATATACTCGCAGACACGCGAACGTGCCTCAATGCGGTCACAGAGGCAGCAGCTTTTGCACAGATGCTCCTGGTGATTCTGGCACTTTCCAGGCACACTCCTGAAAGTCGCGCACACTGCTGTTCACTCGCTAAACGACCTCTTGGGAAACACGTCTCCGGTCGACGGACCGCTCAGATTGCTTCTCGTGTAACTGTGAACTGTGTCAGCGCAGGGAATCCGTCTCTGTTGAGCAGATGTCAATCCTGCCTCGCTTTTGCTTTGTTGCCTCTACCAAGATGATTTCCCGTTTCTCTCTTCACTGGAGCAGGCAGACACAGCCAACGCACATCAAGTGTCAAGAGACACGCTCTGCTGAGCTCAACGCTTGTGCAGATGCACATGTGCGACGAAGTCAACACACGTGCTTGTGCAGAGAAAGAAAGGGACTCCCAGGCGTGTGGAGCGACGGGGAGAAAGAGCGGGCGCTGAGGAACACAGTTTCAAACAGACTGTCTCCACACAAACAGGCACCTGTCTGCAGGTATCCTAGATCTTGATTCTTGAACTTGAGGAAACACGCGTCTGAGCAAAACTCCCAAACGCTTCCAGGAAAGACACAGGCTCTCCCACAAGCACACAAGTGTTTGCCCTCAGCTATAGATCAGGGACAAGCCTGTGAAGAGATGCCCTGCTATTCTTTCGCCTTACGGCATCATGTGTTTCGTTCCTCTTGGAGATCGATTGTTAAACGTCTTTCCTAGGGCGACTGTGAAGCATTTGCCAGCGGAGGAGAAGTAGCACGGAGCAGCATTCAGTACTGCCTACGAGTGTCTTTGCTACCCTACTAGCGGAGCTCCAAGAACAGGCACACATCTTCAGGTACCTTCCAAATGTGGATTCCCCTGCAGCCCCGTAGGCGGGCGTGCAGTACGCCAACCGTCAACGGACGTTTTTCCCCTCAAGCCTGTCAGGACGTTGCTCGTCCGTCTTTCCCTCAATAGATGGGAGTAGGCGCGCTTGCGGATGTGTGCGTGTGTGTGGCCACGCGTTTGCTTAGGCATCAGTGTGTGAAAAGGTAGGTGCTTTTCTCTAGCTGCGTGTGCGTGCACGTGGTGCTGGGTGCACATCCCTGGGTGCTCGTGGAAAGGTTTCTGCATGGTTTTCGCTGAGGAATCGTGTGTGTGCACATGGACAAAGAGAAGGCGCAGCAACCTGGTTCCAGCGCCGAAGAAGGCAAAAGGCGAGGTTTCCGGCGCTATCTCCTTCTCTCCCCAGAGCTAGTCGCGCAAAGCAAGCCGCTAAGCCGGCGACCGGCAAGAGAGCTACAACGAAGCATGCCGAACGGAGAAAATAGCAGCAGCTCATCTGTTCACACCTTGTTTCTGCCATGTGCTTGAACGCCAAGACGTTCGCGCTTCTGTGAGATGAAAGACGTCCTTCTGCATATGTGCTTGCTCACACCGGTGCACTTGTTAGTGTATCCATTCAGTCCTGGGCTGCGGGGCATTCAGAAGTGGCTCTGTGGAGACGTCTGCATAGAGGCAGCTGTCAGAACACGCACACTCGATTGTTCACCAAAACATATGCAGACGCGTCCTTAGCCTGTAGATTTGGATGCACAGAGTTCCCTGTGTTCGCAAGAGACAAGGGAATCGCGTCTGTACGCACAGAAGCAATAGCGGACCGTTTCCCTCGGAGTGAACGCGAAAGAGCCGTCTATATACTCGCAGACACGCGAACGTGCCTCAATGCGGTCACAGAGGCAGCAGCTTTTGCACAGATGCTCCTGGTGATTCTGGCACTTTCCAGGCACACTCCTGAAAGTCGCGCACACTGCTGTTCACTCGCTAAACGACCTCTTGGGAAACACGTCTCCGGTCGACGGACCGCTCAGATTGCTTCTCGTGTAACTGTGAACTGTGTCAGCGCAGGGAATCCGTCTCTGTTGAGCAGATGTCAATCCTGCCTCGCTTTTGCTTTGTTGCCTCTACCAAGATGATTTCCCGTTTCTCTCTTCACTGGAGCACGCAGACACAGCCAACGCACATCAAGTGTCAAGAGACACGCTCTGCTGAGCTCAACGCTTGTGCAGATGCACATGTGCGACGAAGTCAACACACGTGCTTGTGGAGAGAAAGAAAGGGACTCCCAGGCGTGTGGAGCGACGGGGAGAAAGAGCGGGCGCTGAGGAACACAGTTTCAAACAGACTGTCTCCACACAAACAGGCACCTGTCTGCAGGTATCCTAGATCTTGATTCTTGAACTTGAGGAAACACGCGTCTGAGCAAAACTCCCAAACGCTTCCAGGAAAGACACAGGCTCTCCCACAAGCACACAAGTGTTTGCCCTCAGCTATAGATCAGGGACAAGCCTGTGAAGAGATGCCCTGCTATTCTTTCGCCTTACGGCATCATGTGTTTCGTTCCTCTTGGAGATCGATTGTTAAACGTCTTTCCTAGGGCGACTGTGAAGCATTTGCCAGCGGAGGAGAAGTAGCACGGAGCAGCATTCAGTACTGCCTACGAGTGTCTTTGCTACCCTACTAGCGGAGCTCCAAGAACAGGCACACATCTTCAGGTACCTTCCAAATGTGGATTCCCCTGCAGCCCCGTAGGCGGGCGTGCAGTACGCCAACCGTCAACGGACGTTTTTCCCCTCAAGCCTGTCAGGACGTTGCTCGTCCGTCTTTCCCTCAATAGATGGGAGTAGGCGCGCTTGCGGATGTGTGCGTGTGTGTGGCCACGCGTTTGCTTAGGCATCAGTGTGTGAAAAGGTAGGTGCTTTTCTCTAGCTGCGTGTGCGTGCACGTGGTGCTGGGTGCACATCCCTGGGTGCTCGTGGAAAGGTTTCTGCATGGTTTTCGCTGAAGAATCGTGTGTGTGCACATGGACAAAGAGAAGGCGCAGCAACCAGGTTCCAGCGCCGAAGAAGGCAAAAGGCGAGGTTTCCGGCGCTATCTCCTTCTCTCCCCAGAGCTAGTCGCGCAAAGCAAGCCGCTAAGCCGGCGACCGGCAAGAGAGCTACAACGAAGCATGCCGAACGGAGAAAATAGCAGCAGCTCATCTGTTCACACCTTGTTTCTGCCATGTGCTTGAACGCCAAGACGTTCGCGCTTCTGTGAGATGAAAGACGTCCTTCTGCATATGTGGTTGCTCACACCGGTGCACTTGTTAGTGTATCCATTCAGTCCTGGGCTGCGGGGCATTCAGAAGTGGCTCTGTGGAGACGTCTGCATAGAGGCAGCTGTCAGAACACGCACACTCGATTGTTCACCAAAACATATGCAGACGCGTCCTTAGCCTGTAGATTTGGATGCACAGAGTTCCCTGTGTTCGCAAGAGACAAGGGAATCGCGTCTGTACGCACAGAAGCAATAGCGGACCGTTTCCCTCGGAGTGAACGCGAAAGAGCCGCCTATATACTCGCAGACACGCGAACGTGCCTCAATGCGGTCACAGAGGCAGCAGCTTTTGCACAGATGCTCCTGGTGATTCTGGCACTTTCCAGGCACACTCCTGAAAGTCGCGCACACTGCTGTTCACTCGCTAAACGACCTCTTGGGAAACACGTCTCCGGTCGACGGACCGCTCAGATTGCTTCTCGTGTAACTGTGAACTGTGTCAGCGCAGGGAATCCGTCTCTGTTGAGCAGATGTCAATCCTGCCTCGCTTTTGCTTTGTTGCCTCTACCAAGATGATTTCCCGTTTCTCTCTTCACTGGAGCACGCAGACACAGCCAACGCACATCAAGTGTCAAGAGACACGCTCTGCTGAGCTCAACGCTTGTGCAGATGCACATGTGCGACGAAGTCAACACACGTGCTTGTGGAGAGAAAGAAAGGGACTCCCAGGCGTGTGGAGCGACGGGGAGAAAGAGCGGGCGCTGAGGAACACAGTTTTAAACAGACTGTCTCCACACAAACAGGCACCTGTCTGCAGGTATCCTAGATCTTGATTCTTGAACTTGAGGAAACACGCGTCTGAGCAAAACTCCCAAACGCTTCCAGGAAAGACACAGGCTCTCCCACAAGCACACAAGTGTTTGCCCTCAGCTATAGATCAGGGACAAGCCTGTGAAGAGATGCCCTGCTATTCTTTCGCCTTACGGCATCATGTGTTTCGTTCCTCTTGGAGATCGATTGTTAAACGTCTTTCCTAGGGCGACTGTGAAGCATTTGCCAGCGGAGGAGAAGTAGCACGGAGCAGCATTCAGTACTGCCTACGAGTGTCTTTGCTACCCTACTAGCGGAGCTCCAAGAACAGGCACACATCTTCAGGTACCTTCCAAATGTGGATTCCCCTGCAGCCCCGTAGGCGGGCGTGCAGTACGCCAACCGTCAACGGACGTTTTTCCCCTCAAGCCTGTCAGGACGTTGCTCGTCCGTCTTTCCCTCAATAGATGGGAGTAGGCGCGCTTGCGGATGTGTGCGTGTGTGTGGCCACGCGTTTGCTTAGGCATCAGTGTGTGAAAAGGTAGGTGCTTTTCTCTAGCTGCGTGTGCGTGCACGTGGTGCTGGGTGCACATCCCTGGGTGCTCGTGGAAAGGTTTCTGCATGGTTTTCGCTGAGGAATCGTGTGTGTGCACATGGACAAAGAGAAGGCGCAGCAACCAGGTTCCAGCGCCGAAGAAGGCAAAAGGCGAGGTTTCCGGCGCTATCTCCTTCTCTCCCCAGAGCTAGTCGCGCAAAGCAAGCCGCTAAGCCGGCGACCGGCAAGAGAGCTACAACGAAGCATGCCGAACGGAGAAAATAGCAGCAGCTCATCTGTTCACACCTTGTTTCTGCCATGTGCTTGAACGCCAAGACGTTCGCGCTTCTGTGAGATGAAAGACGTCCTTCTGCATATGTGGTTGCTCACACCGGTGCACTTGTTAGTGTATCCATTCAGTCCTGGGCTGCGGGGCATTCAGAAGTGGCTCTGTGGAGACGTCTGCATAGAGGCAGCTGTCAGAACACGCACACTCGATTGTTCACCAAAACATATGCAGACGCGTCCTTAGCCTGTAGATTTGGATGCACAGAGTTCCCTGTGTTCGCAAGAGACAAGGGAATCGCGTCTGTACGCACAGAAGCAATAGCGGACCGTTTCCCTCGGAGTGAACGCGAAAGAGCCGTCTATATACTCGCAGACACGCGAACGTGCCTCAATGCGGTCACAGAGGCAGCAGCTTTTGCACAGATGCTCCTGGTGATTCTGGCACTTTCCAGGCACACTCCTGAAAGTCGCGCACACTGCTGTTCACTTGCTAAACGACCTCTTGGGAAACACGTCTCCGGTCGACGGACCGCTCAGATTGCTTCTCGTGTAACTGTGAACTGTGTCAGCGCAGGGAATCCGTCTCTGTTGAGCAGATGTCAATCCTGCCTCGCTTTTGCTTTGTTGCCTCTACCAAGATGATTTCCCGTTTCTCTCTTCACTGGAGCAGGCAGACACAGCCAACGCACATCAAGTGTCAAGAGACACGCTCTGCTGAGCTCAACGCTTGTGCAGATGCACATGTGCGACGAAGTCAACACACGTGCTTGTGGAGAGAAAGAAAGGGACTCCCAGGCGTGTGGAGCGACGGGGAGAAAGAGCGGGCGCTGAGGAACACAGTTTCAAACAGACTGTCTCCACACAAACAGGCACCTGTCTGCAGGTATCCTAGATCTTGATTCTTGAACTTGAGGAAACACGCGTCTGAGCAAAACTCCCAAACGCTTCCAGGAAAGACACAGGCTCTCCCACAAGCACACAAGTGTTTGCCCTCAGCTATAGATCAGGGACAAGCCTGTGAAGAGATGCCCTGCTATTCTTTCGCCTTACGGCATCATGTGTTTCGTTCCTCTTGGAGATCGATTGTTAAACGTCTTTCCTAGGGCGACTGTGAAGCATTTGCCAGCGGAGGAGAAGTAGCACGGAGCAGCATTCAGTACTGCCTACGAGTGTCTTTGCTACCCTACTAGCGGAGCTCCAAGAACAGGCACACATCTTCAGGTACCTTCCAAATGTGGATTCCCCTGCAGCCCCGTAGGCGGGCGTGCAGTACGCCAACCGTCAACGGACGTTTTTCCCCTCAAGCCTGTCAGGACGTTGCTCGTCCGTCTTTCCCTCAATAGATGGGAGTAGGCGCGCTTGCGGATGTGTGCGTGTGTGTGGCCACGCGTTTGCTTAGGCATCAGTGTGTGAAAAGGTAGGTGCTTTTCTCTAGCTGCGTGTGCGTGCACGTGGTGCTGGGTGCACATCCCTGGGTGCTCGTGGAAAGGTTTCTGCATGGTTTTCGCTGAGGAATCGTGTGTGTGCACATGGACAAAGAGAAGGCGCAGCAACCAGGTTCCAGCGCCGAAGAAGGCAAAAGGCGAGGTTTCCGGCGCTATCTCCTTCTCTCCCCAGAGCTAGTCGCGCAAAGCAAGCCGCTAAGCCGGCGACCGGCAAGAGAGCTACAACGAAGCATGCCGAACGGAGAAAATAGCAGCAGCTCATCTGTTCACACCTTGTTTCTGCCATGTGCTTGAACGCCAAGACGTTCGCGCTTCTGTGAGATGAAAGACGTCCTTCTGCATATGTGGTTGCTCACACCGGTGCACTTGTTAGTGTATCCATTCAGTCCTGGGCTGCGGGGCATTCAGAAGTGGCTCTGTGGAGACGTCTGCATAGAGGCAGCTGTCAGAACACGCACACTCGATTGTTCACCAAAACATATGCAGACGCGTCCTTAGCCTGTAGATTTGGATGCACAGAGTTCCCTGTGTTGGCAAGAGACAAGGGAATCGCGTCTGTACGCACAGAAGCAATAGCGGACCGTTTCCCTCGGAGTGAACGCGAAAGAGCCGTCTATATACTCGCAGACACGCGAACGTGCCTCAATGCGGTCACAGAGGCAGCAGCTTTTGCACAGATGCTCCTGGTGATTCTGGCACTTTCCAGGCACACTCCTGAAAGTCGCGCACACTGCTGTTCACTTGCTAAACGACCTCTTGGGAAACACGTCTCCGGTCGACGGACCGCTCAGATTGCTTCTCGTGTAACTGTGAACTGTGTCAGCGCAGGGAATCCGTCTCTGTTGAGCAGATGTCAATCCTGCCTCGCTTTTGCTTTGTTGCCTCTACCAAGATGATTTCCCGTTTCTCTCTTCACTGGAGCAGGCAGACACAGCCAACGCACATCAAGTGTCAAGAGACACGCTCTGCTGAGCTCAACGCTTGTGCAGATGCACATGTGCGACGAAGTCAACACACGTGCTTGTGGAGAGAAAGAAAGGGACTCCCAGGCGTGTGGAGCGACGGGGAGAAAGAGCGGGCGCTGAGGAACACAGTTTCAAACAGACTGTCTCCACACAAACAGGCACCTGTCTGCAGGTATCCTAGATCTTGATTCTTGAACTTGAGGAAACACGCGTCTGAGCAAAACTCCCAAACGCTTCCAGGAAAGACACAGGCTCTCCCACAAGCACACAAGTGTTTGCCCTCAGCTATAGATCAGGGACAAGCCTGTGAAGAGATGCCCTGCTATTCTTTCGCCTTATGGCATCATGTCTTTCGTTCCTCTTGGAGATCGATTGTTAAACGTCTTTCCTAGGGCGACTGTGAAGCATTTGCCAGCGGAGGAGAAGTAGCACGGAGCAGCATTCAGTACTGCCTACGAGTGTCTTTGCTACCCTACTAGCGGAGCTCCAAGAACAGGCACACATCTTCAGGTACCTTCCAAATGTGGATTCCCCTGCAGCCCCGTAGGCGGGCGTGCAGTACGCCAACCGTCAACGGACGTTTTTCCCCTCAAGCCTGTCAGGACGTTGCTCGTCCGTCTTTCCCTCAATAGATGGGAGTAGGCGCGCTTGCGGATGTGTGCGTGTGTGTGGCCACGCGTTTGCTTAGGCATCAGTGTGTGAAAAGGTAGGTGCTTTTCTCTAGCTGCGTGTGCGTGCACGTGGTGCTGGGTGCACATCCCTGGGTGCTCGTGGAAAGGTTTCTGCATGGTTTTCGCTGAGGAATCGTGTGTGTGCACATGGACAAAGAGAAGGCGCAGCAACCAGGTTCCAGCGCCGAAGAAGGCAAAAGGCGAGGTTTCCGGCGCTATCTCCTTCTCTCCCCAGAGCTAGTCGCGCAAAGCAAGCCGCTAAGCCGGCGACCGGCAAGAGAGCTACAACGAAGCATGCCGAACGGAGAAAATAGCAGCAGCTCATCTGTTCACACCTTGTTTCTGCCATGTGCTTGAACGCCAAGACGTTCGCGCTTCTGTGAGATGAAAGACGTCCTTCTGCATATGTGGTTGCTCACACCGGTGCACTTGTTAGTGTATCCATTCAGTCCTGGGCTGCGGGGCATTCAGAAGTGGCTCTGTGGAGACGTCTGCATAGAGGCAGCTGTCAGAACACGCACACTCGATTGTTCACCAAAACATATGCAGACGCGTCCTTAGCCTGTAGATTTGGATGCACAGAGTTCCCTGTGTTCGCAAGAGACAAGGGAATCGCGTCTGTACGCACAGAAGCAATAGCGGACCGTTTCCCTCGGAGTGAACGCGAAAGAGCCGTCTATATACTCGCAGACACGCGAACGTGCCTCAATGCGGTCACAGAGGCAGCAGCTTTTGCACAGATGCTCCTGGTGATTCTGGCACTTTCCAGGCACACTCCTGAAAGTCGCGCACACTGCTGTTCACTCGCTAAACGACCTCTTGGGAAACACGTCTCCGGTCGACGGACCGCTCAGATTGCTTCTCGTGTAACTGTGAACTGTGTCAGCGCAGGGAATCCGTCTCTGTTGAGCAGATGTCAATCCTGCCTCGCTTTTGCTTTGTTGCCTCTACCAAGATGATTTCCCGTTTCTCTCTTCACTGGAGCAGGCAGACACAGCCAACGCACATCAAGTGTCAAGAGACACGCTCTGCTGAGCTCAACGCTTGTGCAGATGCACATGTGCGACGAAGTCAACACACGTGCTTGTGCAGAGAAAGAAAGGGACTCCCAGGCGTGTGGAGCGACGGGGAGAAAGAGCGGGCGCTGAGGAACACAGTTTCAAACAGACTGTCTCCACACAAACAGGCACCTGTCTGCAGGTATCCTAGATCTTGATTCTTGAACTTGAGGAAACACGCGTCTGAGCAAAACTCCCAAACGCTTCCAGGAAAGACACAGGCTCTCCCACAAGCACACAAGTGTTTGCCCTCAGCTATAGATCAGGGACAAGCCTGTGAAGAGATGCCCTGCTATTCTTTCGCCTTACGGCATCATGTCTTTCGTTCCTCTTGGAGATCGATTGTTAAACGTCTTTCCTAGGGCGACTGTGAAGCATTTGCCAGTGGAGGAGAAGTAGCACGGAGCAGCATTCAGTACTGCCTACGAGTGTCTTTGCTACCCTACTAGCGGAGCTCCAAGAACAGGCACACATCTTCAGGTACCTTCCAAATGTGGATTCCCCTGCAGCCCCGTAGGCGGGCGTGCAGTACGCCAACCGTCAACGGACGTTTTTCCCCTCAAGCCTGTCAGGACGTTGCTCGTCCATCTTTCCCTCAATAGATGGGAGTAGGCGCGCTTGCGGATGTGTGCGTGTGTGTGGCCACGCGTTTGCTTAGGCATCAGTGTGTGAAAAGGTAGGTGCTTTTCTCTAGCTGCGTGTGCGTGCACGTGGTGCTGGGTGCACATCCCTGGGTGCTCGTGGAAAGGTTTCTGCATGGTTTTCGCTGAGGAATCGTGTGTGTGCACATGGACAAAGAGAAGGCGCAGCAACCAGGTTCCAGCGCCGAAGAAGGCAAAAGGCGAGGTTTCCGGCGCTATCTCCTTCTCTCCCCAGAGCTAGTCGCGCAAAGCAAGCCGCTAAGCCGGCGACCGGCAAGAGAGCTACAACGAAGCATGCCGAACGGAGAAAATAGCAGCAGCTCATCTGTTCACACCTTGTTTCTGCCATGTGCTTGAACGCCAAGACGTTCGCGCTTCTGTGAGATGAAAGACGTCCTTCTGCATATGTGGTTGCTCACACCGGTGCACTTGTTAGTGTATCCATTCAGTCCTGGGCTGCGGGGCATTCAGAAGTGGCTCTGTGGAGACGTCTGCATAGAGGCAGCTGTCAGAACACGCACACTCGATTGTTCACCAAAACATATGCAGACGCGTCCTTAGCCTGTAGATTTGGATGCACAGAGTTCCCTGTGTTCGCAAGAGACAAGGGAATCGCGTCTGTACGCACAGAAGCAATAGCGGACCGTTTCCCTCGGAGTGAACGCGAAAGAGCCGTCTATATACTCGCAGACACGCGAACGTGCCTCAATGCGGTCACAGAGGCAGCAGCTTTTGCACAGATGCTCCTGGTGATTCTGGCACTTTCCAGGCACACTCCTGAAAGTCGCGCACACTGCTGTTCACTCGCTAAACGACCTCTTGGGAAACACGTCTCCGGTCGACGGACCGCTCAGATTGCTTCTCGTGTAACTGTGAACTGTGTCAGCGCAGGGAATCCGTCTCTGTTGAGCAGATGTCAATCCTGCCTCGCTTTTGCTTTGTTGCCTCTACCAAGATGATTTCCCGTTTCTCTCTTCACTGGAGCAGGCAGACACAGCCAACGCACATCAAGTGTCAAGAGACACGCTCTGCTGAGCTCAACGCTTGTGCAGATGCACATGTGCGACGAAGTCAACACACGTGCTTGTGGAGAGAAAGAAAGGGACTCCCAGGCGTGTGGAGCGACGGGGAGAAAGAGCGGGCGCTGAGGAACACAGTTTCAAACAGACTGTCTCCACACAAACAGGCACCTGTCTGCAGGTATCCTAGATCTTGATTCTTGAACTTGAGGAAACACGCGTCTGAGCAAAACTCCCAAACGCTTCCAGGAAAGACACAGGCTCTCCCACAAGCACACAAGTGTTTGCCCTCAGCTATAGATCAGGGACAAGCCTGTGAAGAGATGCCCTGCTATTCTTTCGCCTTATGGCATCATGTGTTTCGTTCCTCTTGGAGATCGATTGTTAAACGTCTTTCCTAGGGCGACTGTGAAGCATTTGCCAGCGGAGGAGAAGTAGCACGGAGCAGCATTCAGTACTGCCTACGAGTGTCTTTGCTACCCTACTAGCGGAGCTCCAAGAACAGGCACACTTCTTCAGGTACCTTCCAAATGTGGATTCCCCTGCAGCCCCGTAGGCGGGCGTGCAGTACGCCAACCGTCAACGGACGTTTTTCCCCTCAAGCCTGTCAGGACGTTGCTCGTCCGTCTTTCCCTCAATAGATGGGAGTAGGCGCGCTTGCGGATGTGTGCGTGTGTGTGGCCACGCGTTTGCTTAGGCAACAGTGTGTGAAAAGGTAGGTGCTTTTCTCTAGCTGCGTGTGCGTGCACGTGGTGCTGGGTGCACATCCCTGGGTGCTCGTGGAAAGGTTTCTGCATGGTTTTCGCTGAGGAATCGTGTGTGTGCACATGGACAAAGAGAAGGCGCAGCAACCAGGTTCCAGCGCCGAAGAAGGCAAAAGGCGAGGTTTCCGGCGCTATCTCCTTCTCTCCCCAGGGCTAGTCGCGCAAAGCAAGCCGCTAAGCCGGCGACCGGCAAGAGAGCTACAACGAAGCATGCCGAACGGAGAAAATAGCAGCAGCTCATCTGTTCACACCTTGTTTCTGCCATGTGCTTGAACGCCAAGACGTTCGCGCTTCTGTGAGATGAAAGACGTCCTTCTGCATATGTGGTTGCTCACACCGGTGCACTTGTTAGTGTATCCATTCAGTCCTGGGCTGCGGGGCATTCAGAAGTGGCTCTGTGGAGACGTCTGCATAGAGGCAGCTGTCAGAACACGCACACTCGATTGTTCACCAAAACATATGCAGACGCGTCCTTAGCCTGTAGATTTGGATGCACAGAGTTCCCTGTGTTGGCAAGAGACAAGGGAATCGCGTCTGTACGCACAGAAGCAATAGCGGACCGTTTCCCTCGGAGTGAACGCGAAAGAGCCGTCTATATACTCGCAGACACGCGAACGTGCCTCAATGCGGTCACAGAGGCAGCAGCTTTTGCACAGATGCTCCTGGTGATTCTGGCACTTTCCAGGCACACTCCTGAAAGTCGCGCACACTGCTGTTCACTTGCTAAACGACCTCTTGGGAAACACGTCTCCGGTCGACGGACCGCTCAGATTGCTTCTCGTGTAACTGTGAACTGTGTCAGCGCAGGGAATCCGTCTCTGTTGAGCAGATGTCAATCCTGCCTCGCTTTTGCTTTGTTGCCTCTACCAAGATGATTTCCCGTTTCTCTCTTCACTGGAGCAGGCAGACACAGCCAACGCACATCAAGTGTCAAGAGACACGCTCTGCTGAGCTCAACGCTTGTGCAGATGCACATGTGCGACGAAGTCAACACACGTGCTTGTGGAGAGAAAGAAAGGGACTCCCAGGCGTGTGGAGCGACGGGGAGAAAGAGCGGGCGCTGAGGAACACAGTTTCAAACAGACTGTCTCCACACAAACAGGCACCTGTCTGCAGGTATCCTAGATCTTGATTCTTGAACTTGAGGAAACACGCGTCTGAGCAAAACTCCCAAACGCTTCCAGGAAAGACACAGGCTCTCCCACAAGCACACAAGTGTTTGCCCTCAGCTATAGATCAGGGACAAGCCTGTGAAGAGATGCCCTGCTATTCTTTCGCCTTATGGCATCATGTCTTTCGTTCCTCTTGGAGATCGATTGTTAAACGTCTTTCCTAGGGCGACTGTGAAGCATTTGCCAGCGGAGGAGAAGTAGCACGGAGCAGCATTCAGTACTGCCTACGAGTGTCTTTGCTACCCTACTAGCGGAGCTCCAAGAACAGGCACACATCTTCAGGTACCTTCCAAATGTGGATTCCCCTGCAGCCCCGTAGGCGGGCGTGCAGTACGCCAACCGTCAACGGACGTTTTTCCCCTCAAGCCTGTCAGGACGTTGCTCGTCCGTCTTTCCCTCAATAGATGGGAGTAGGCGCGCTTGCGGATGTGTGCGTGTGTGTGGCCACGCGTTTGCTTAGGCATCAGTGTGTGAAAAGGTAGGTGCTTTTCTCTAGCTGCGTGTGCGTGCACGTGGTGCTGGGTGCACATCCCTGGGTGCTCGTGGAAAGGTTTCTGCATGGTTTTCGCTGAGGAATCGTGTGTGTGCACATGGACAAAGAGAAGGCGCAGCAACCAGGTTCCAGCGCCGAAGAAGGCAAAAGGCGAGGTTTCCGGCGCTATCTCCTTCTCTCCCCAGAGCTAGTCGCGCAAAGCAAGCCGCTAAGCCGGCGACCGGCAAGAGAGCTACAACGAAGCATGCCGAACGGAGAAAATAGCAGCAGCTCATCTGTTCACACCTTGTTTCTGCCATGTGCTTGAACGCCAAGACGTTCGCGCTTCTGTGAGATGAAAGACGTCCTTCTGCATATGTGGTTGCTCACACCGGTGCACTTGTTAGTGTATCCATTCAGTCCTGGGCTGCGGGGCATTCAGAAGTGGCTCTGTGGAGACGTCTGCATAGAGGCAGCTGTCAGAACACGCACACTCGATTGTTCACCAAAACATATGCAGACGCGTCCTTAGCCTGTAGATTTGGATGCACAGAGTTCCCTGTGTTCGCAAGAGACAAGGGAATCGCGTCTGTGCGCACAGAAGCAATAGCGGACCGTTTCCCTCGGAGTGAACGCGAAAGAGCCGTCTATATACTCGCAGACACGCGAACGTGCCTCAATGCGGTCACAGAGGCAGCAGCTTTTGCACAGATGCTCCTGGTGATTCTGGCACTTTCCAGGCACACTCCTGAAAGTTGCGCACACTGCTGTTCACTCGCTAAACGACCTCTTGGGAAACACGTCTCCGGTCGACGGACCGCTCAGATTGCTTCTCGTGTAACTGTGAACTGTGTCAGCGCAGGGAATCCGTCTCTGTTGAGCAGATGTCAATCCTGCCTCGCTTTTGCTTTGTTGCCTCTACCAAGATGATTTCCCGTTTCTCTCTTCACTGGAGCAGGCAGACACAGCCAACGCACATCAAGTGTCAAGAGACACGCTCTGCTGAGCTCAACGCTTGTGCAGATGCACATGTGCGACGAAGTCAACACACGTGCTTGTGCAGAGAAAGAAAGGGACTCCCAGGCGTGTGGAGCGACGGGGAGAAAGAGCGGGCGCTGAGGAACACAGTTTCAAACAGACTGTCTCCACACAAACAGGCACCTGTCTGCAGGTATCCTAGATCTTGATTCTTGAACTTGAGGAAACACGCGTCTGAGCAAAACTCCCAAACGCTTCCAGGAAAGACACAGGCTCTCCCACAAGCACACAAGTGTTTGCCCTCAGCTATAGATCAGGGACAAGCCTGTGAAGAGATGCCCTGCTATTCTTTCGCCTTACGGCATCATGTCTTTCGTTCCTCTTGGAGATCGATTGTTAAACGTCTTTCCTAGGGCGACTGTGAAGCATTTGCCAGTGGAGGAGAAGTAGCACGGAGCAGCATTCAGTACTGCCTACGAGTGTCTTTGCTACCCTACTAGCGGAGCTCCAAGAACAGGCACACATCTTCAGGTACCTTCCAAATGTGGATTCCCCTGCAGCCCCGTAGGCGGGCGTGCAGTACGCCAACCGTCAACGGACGTTTTTCCCCTCAAGCCTGTCAGGACGTTGCTCGTCCATCTTTCCCTCAATAGATGGGAGTAGGCGCGCTTGCGGATGTGTGCGTGTGTGTGGCCACGCGTTTGCTTAGGCATCAGTGTGTGAAAAGGTAGGTGCTTTTCTCTAGCTGCGTGTGCGTGCACGTGGTGCTGGGTGCACATCCCTGGGTGCTCGTGGAAAGGTTTCTGCATGGTTTTCGCTGAGGAATCGTGTGTGTGCACATGGACAAAGAGAAGGCGCAGCAACCAGGTTCCAGCGCCGAAGAAGGCAAAAGGCGAGGTTTCCGGCGCTATCTCCTTCTCTCCCCAGAGCTAGTCGCGCAAAGCAAGCCGCTAAGCCGGCGACCGGCAAGAGAGCTACAACGAAGCATGCCGAACGGAGAAAATAGCAGCAGCTCATCTGTTCACACCTTGTTTCTGCCATGTGCTTGAACGCCAAGACGTTCGCGCTTCTGTGAGATGAAAGACGTCCTTCTGCATATGTGGTTGCTCACACCGGTGCACTTGTTAGTGTATCCATTCAGTCCTGGGCTGCGGGGCATTCAGAAGTGGCTCTGTGGAGACGTCTGCATAGAGGCAGCTGTCAGAACACGCACACTCGATTGTTCACCAAAACATATGCAGACGCGTCCTTAGCCTGTAGATTTGGATGCACAGAGTTCCCTGTGTTCGCAAGAGACAAGGGAATCGCGTCTGTACGCACAGAAGCAATAGCGGACCGTTTCCCTCGGAGTGAACGCGAAAGAGCCGTCTATATACTCGCAGACACGCGAACGTGCCTCAATGCGGTCACAGAGGCAGCAGCTTTTGCACAGATGCTCCTGGTGATTCTGGCACTTTCCAGGCACACTCCTGAAAGTCGCGCACACTGCTGTTCACTCGCTAAACGACCTCTTGGGAAACACGTCTCCGGTCGACGGACCGCTCAGATTGCTTCTCGTGTAACTGTGAACTGTGTCAGCGCAGGGAATCCGTCTCTGTTGAGCAGATGTCAATCCTGCCTCGCTTTTGCTTTGTTGCCTCTACCAAGATGATTTCCCGTTTCTCTCTTCACTGGAGCAGGCAGACACAGCCAACGCACATCAAGTGTCAAGAGACACGCTCTGCTGAGCTCAACGCTTGTGCAGATGCACATGTGCGACGAAGTCAACACACGTGCTTGTGGAGAGAAAGAAAGGGACTCCCAGGCGTGTGGAGCGACGGGGAGAAAGAGCGGGCGCTGAGGAACACAGTTTCAAACAGACTGTCTCCACACAAACAGGCACCTGTCTGCAGGTATCCTAGATCTTGATTCTTGAACTTGAGGAAACACGCGTCTGAGCAAAACTCCCAAACGCTTCCAGGAAAGACACAGGCTCTCCCACAAGCACACAAGTGTTTGCCCTCAGCTATAGATCAGGGACAAGCCTGTGAAGAGATGCCCTGCTATTCTTTCGCCTTATGGCATCATGTGTTTCGTTCCTCTTGGAGATCGATTGTTAAACGTCTTTCCTAGGGCGACTGTGAAGCATTTGCCAGCGGAGGAGAAGTAGCACGGAGCAGCATTCAGTACTGCCTACGAGTGTCTTTGCTACCCTACTAGCGGAGCTCCAAGAACAGGCACACTTCTTCAGGTACCTTCCAAATGTGGATTCCCCTGCAGCCCCGTAGGCGGGCGTGCAGTACGCCAACCGTCAACGGACGTTTTTCCCCTCAAGCCTGTCAGGACGTTGCTCGTCCGTCTTTCCCTCAATAGATGGGAGTAGGCGCGCTTGCGGATGTGTGCGTGTGTGTGGCCACGCGTTTGCTTAGGCAACAGTGTGTGAAAAGGTAGGTGCTTTTCTCTAGCTGCGTGTGCGTGCACGTGGTGCTGGGTGCACATCCCTGGGTGCTCGTGGAAAGGTTTCTGCATGGTTTTCGCTGAGGAATCGTGTGTGTGCACATGGACAAAGAGAAGGCGCAGCAACCAGGTTCCAGCGCCGAAGAAGGCAAAAGGCGAGGTTTCCGGCGCTATCTCCTTCTCTCCCCAGGGCTAGTCGCGCAAAGCAAGCCGCTAAGCCGGCGACCGGCAAGAGAGCTACAACGAAGCATGCCGAACGGAGAAAATAGCAGCAGCTCATCTGTTCACACCTTGTTTCTGCCATGTGCTTGAACGCCAAGACGTTCGCGCTTCTGTGAGATGAAAGACGTCCTTCTGCATATGTGGTTGCTCACACCGGTGCACTTGTTAGTGTATCCATTCAGTCCTGGGCTGCGGGGCATTCAGAAGTGGCTCTGTGGAGACGTCTGCATAGAGGCAGCTGTCAGAACACGCACACTCGATTGTTCACCAAAACATATGCAGACGCGTCCTTAGCCTGTAGATTTGGATGCACAGAGTTCCCTGTGTTCGCAAGAGACAAGGGAATCGCGTCTGTACGCACAGAAGCAATAGCGGACCGTTTCCCTCGGAGTGAACGCGAAAGAGCCGTCTATATACTCGCAGACACGCGAACGTGCCTCAATGCGGTCACAGAGGCAGCAGCTTTTGCACAGATGCTCCTGGTGATTCTGGCACTTTCCAGGCACACTCCTGAAAGTCGCGCACACTGCTGTTCACTCGCTAAACGACCTCTTGGGAAACACGTCTCCGGTCGACGGACCGCTCAGATTGCTTCTCGTGTAACTGTGAACTGTGTCAGCGCAGGGAATCCGTCTCTGTTGAGCAGATGTCAATCCTGCCTCGCTTTTGCTTTGTTGCCTCTACCAAGATGATTTCCCGTTTCTCTCTTCACTGGAGCAGGCAGACACAGCCAACGCACATCAAGTGTCAAGAGACACGCTCTGCTGAGCTCAACGCTTGTGCAGATGCACATGTGCGACGAAGTCAACACACGTGCTTGTGGAGAGAAAGAAAGGGACTCCCAGGCGTGTGGAGCGACGGGGAGAAAGAGCGGGCGCTGAGGAACACAGTTTCAAACAGACTGTCTCCACACAAACAGGCACCTGTCTGCAGGTATCCTAGATCTTGATTCTTGAACTTGAGGAAACACGCGTCTGAGCAAAACTCCCAAACGCTTCCAGGAAAGACACAGGCTCTCCCACAAGCACACAAGTGTTTGCCCTCAGCTATAGATCAGGGACAAGCCTGTGAAGAGATGCCCTGCTATTCTTTCGCCTTACGGCATCATGTGTTTCGTTCCTCTTGGAGATCGATTGTTAAACGTCTTTCCTAGGGCGACTGTGAAGCATTTGCCAGCGGAGGAGAAGTAGCACGGAGCAGCATTCAGTACTGCCTACGAGTGTCTTTGCTACCCTACTAGCGGAGCTCCAAGAACAGGCACACATCTTCAGGTACCTTCCAAATGTGGATTCCCCTGCAGCCCCGTAGGCGGGCGTGCAGTACACCAACCGTCAACGGACGTTTTTCCCCTCAAGCCTGTCAGGACGTTGCTCGTCCGTCTTTCCCTCAATAGATGGGAGTAGGCGCGCTTGCGGATGTGTGCGTGTGTGTGGCCACGCGTTTGCTTAGGCATCAGTGTGTGAAAAGGTAGGTGCTTTTCTCTAGCTGCGTGTGCGTGCACGTGGTGCTGGGTGCACATCCCTGGGTGCTCGTGGAAAGGTTTCTGCATGGTTTTCGCTGAGGAATCGTGTGTGTGCACATGGACAAAGAGAAGGCGCAGCAACCAGGTTCCAGCGCCGAAGAAGGCAAAAGGCGAGGTTTCCGGCGCTATCTCCTTCTCTCCCCAGAGCTAGTCGCGCAAAGCAAGCCACTAAGCCGGCGACCGGCAAGAGAGCTACAACGAAGCATGCCGAACGGAGAAAATAGCAGCAGCTCATCTGTTCACACCTTGTTTCTGCCATGTGCTTGAACGCCAAGACGTTCGCGCTTCTGTGAGATGAAAGACGTCCTTCTGCATATGTGGTTGCTCACACCGGTGCACTTGTTAGTGTATCCATTCAGTCCTGGGCTGCGGGGCATTCAGAAGTGGCTCTGTGGAGACGTCTGCATAGAGGCAGCTGTCAGAACACGCACACTCGATTGTTCACCAAAACATATGCAGACGCGTCCTTAGCCTGTAGATTTGGATGCACAGAGTTCCCTGTGTTCGCAAGAGACAAGGGAATCGCGTCTGTATGCACAGAAGCAATAGCGGACCGTTTCCCTCGGAGTGAACGCGAAAGAGCCGTCTATATACTCGCAGACACGCGAACGTGCCTCAATGCGGTCACAGAGGCAGCAGCTTTTGCACAGATGCTCCTGGTGATTCTGGCACTTTCCAGGCACACTCCTGAAAGTCGCGCACACTGCTGTTCACTCGCTAAACGACCTCTTGGGAAACACGTCTCCGGTCGACGGACCGCTCAGATTGCTTCTCGTGTAACTGTGAACTGTGTCAGCGCAGGGAATCCGTCTCTGTTGAGCAGATGTCAATCCTGCCTCGCTTTTGCTTTGTTGCCTCTACCAAGATGATTTCCCGTTTCTCTCTTCACTGGAGCAGGCAGACACAGCCAACGCACATCAAGTGTCAAGAGACACGCTCTGCTGAGCTCAACGCTTGTGCAGATGCACATGTGCGACGAAGTCAACACACGTGCTTGTGGAGAGAAAGAAAGGGACTCCCAGGCGTGTGGAGCGACGGGGAGAAAGAGCGGGCGCTGAGGAACACAGTTTCAAACAGACTGTCTCCACACAAACAGGCACCTGTCTGCAGGTATCCTAGATCTTGATTCTTGAACTTGAGGAAACACGCGTCTGAGCAAAACTCCCAAACGCTTCCAGGAAAGACACAGGCTCTCCCACAAGCACACAAGTGTTTGCCCTCAGCTATAGATCAGGGACAAGCCTGTGAAGAGATGCCCTGCTATTCTTTCGCCTTACGGCATCATGTGTTTCGTTCCTCTTGGAGATCGATTGTTAAACGTCTTTCCTAGGGCGACTGTGAAGCATTTGCCAGCGGAGGAGAAGTAGCACGGAGCAGCATTCAGTACTGCCTACGAGTGTCTTTGCTACCCTACTAGCGGAGCTCCAAGAACAGGCACACATCTTCAGGTACCTTCCAAATGTGGATTCCCCTGCAGCCCCGTAGGCGGGCGTGCAGTACGCCAACCGTCAACGGACGTTTTTCCCCTCAAGCCTGTCAGGACGTTGCTCGTCCGTCTTTCCCTCAATAGATGGGAGTAGGCGCGCTTGCAGATGTGTGCGTGTGTGTGGCCACGCGTTTGCTTAGGCATCAGTGTGTGAAAAGGTAGGTGCTTTTCTCTAGCTGCGTGTGCGTGCACGTGGTGCTGGGTGCACATCCCTGGGTGCTCGTGGAAAGGTTTCTGCATGGTTTTCGCTGAGGAATCGTGTGTGTGCACATGGACAAAGAGAAGGCGCAGCAACCAGGTTCCAGCGCCGAAGAAGGCAAAAGGCGAGGTTTCCGGCGCTATCTCCTTCTCTCCCCAGAGCTAGTCGCGCAAAGCAAGCCGCTAAGCCGGCGACCGGCAAGAGAGCTACAACGAAGCATGCCGAACGGAGAAAATAGCAGGAGCTCATCTGTTCACACCTTGTTTCTGCCATGTGCTTGAACGCCAAGACGTTCGCGCTTCTGTGAGATGAAAGACGTCCTTCTGCATATGTGGTTGCTCACACCGGTGCACTTGTTAGTGTATCCATTCAGTCCTGGGCTGCGGGGCATTCAGAAGTGGCTCTGTGGAGACGTCTGCATAGAGGCAGCTGTCAGAACACGCACACTCGATTGTTCACCAAAACATATGCAGACGCGTCCTTAGCCTGTAGATTTGGATGCACAGAGTTCCCTGTGTTCGCAAGAGACAAGGGAATCGCGTCTGTACGCACAGAAGCAATAGCGGACCGTTTCCCTCGGAGTGAACGCGAAAGAGCCGTCTATATACTCGCAGACACGCGAACGTGCCTCAATGCGGTCACAGAGGCAGCAGCTTTTGCACAGATGCTCCTGGTGATTCTGGCACTTTCCAGGCACACTCCTGAAAGTCGCGCACACTGCTGTTCACTCGCTAAACGACCTCTTGGGAAACACGTCTCCGGTCGACGGACCGCTCAGATTGCTTCTCGTGTAACTGTGAACTGTGTCAGCGCAGGGAATCCGTCTCTGTTGAGCAGATGTCAATCCTGCCTCGCTTTTGCTTTGTTGCCTCTACCAAGATGATTTCCCGTTTCTCTCTTCACTGGAGCAGGCAGACACAGCCAACGCACATCAAGTGTCAAGAGACACGCTCTGCTGAGCTCAACGCTTGTGCAGATGCACATGTGCGACGAAGTCAACACACGTGCTTGTGGAGAGAAAGAAAGGGACTCCCAGGCGTGTGGAGCGACGGGGAGGAAGAGCGGGCGCTGAGGAACACAGTTTCAAACAGACTGTCTCCACACAAACAGGCACCTGTCTGCAGGTATCCTAGATCTTGATTCTTGAACTTGAGGAAACACGCGTCTGAGCAAAACTCCCAAACGCTTCCAGGAAAGACACAGGCTCTCCCACAAGCACACAAGTGTTTGCCCTCAGCTATAGATCAGGGACAAGCCTGTGAAGAGATGCCCTGCTATTCTTTCGCCTTATGGCATCATGTGTTTCGTTCCTCTTGGAGATCGATTGTTAAACGTCTTTCCTAGGGCGACTGTGAAGCATTTGCCAGCGGAGGAGAAGTAGCACGGAGCAGCATTCAGTACTGCCTACGAGTGTCTTTGCTACCCTACTAGCGGAGCTCCAAGAACAGGCACACTTCTTCAGGTACCTTCCAAATGTGGATTCCCCTGCAGCCCCGTAGGCGGGCGTGCAGTACGCCAACCGTCAACGGACGTTTTTCCCCTCAAGCCTGTCAGGACGTTGCTCGTCCGTCTTTCCCTCAATAGATGGGAGTAGGCGCGCTTGCGGATGTGTGCGTGTGTGTGGCCACGCGTTTGCTTAGGCAACAGTGTGTGAAAAGGTAGGTGCTTTTCTCTAGCTGCGTGTGCGTGCACGTGGTGCTGGGTGCACATCCCTGGGTGCTCGTGGAAAGGTTTCTGCATGGTTTTCGCTGAGGAATCGTGTGTGTGCACATGGACAAAGAGAAGGCGCAGCAACCAGGTTCCAGCGCCGAAGAAGGCAAAAGGCAAGGTTTCCGGCGCTATCTCCTTCTCTCCCCAGAGCTAGTCGCGCAAAGCAAGCCGCTAAGCCGGCGACCGGCAAGAGAGCTACAACGAAGCATGCCGAACGGAGAAAATAGCAGCAGCTCATCTGTTCACACCTTGTTTCTGCCATGTGCTTGAACGCCAAGACGTTCGCGCTTCTGTGAGATGAAAGACGTCCTTCTGCATATGTGGTTGCTCACACCGGTGCACTTGTTAGTGTATCCATTCAGTCCTGGGCTGCGGGGCATTCAGAAGTGGCTCTGTGGAGACGTCTGCATAGAGGCAGCTGTCAGAACACGCACACTCGATTGTTCACCAAAACATATGCAGACGCGTCCTTAGCCTGTAGATTTGGATGCACAGAGTTCCCTGTGTTCGCAAGAGACAAGGGAATCGCGTCTGTACGCACAGAAGCAATAGCGGACCGTTTCCCTCGGAGTGAACGCGAAAGAGCCGTCTATATACTCGCAGACACGCGAACGTGCCTCAATGCGGTCACAGAGGCAGCAGCTTTTGCACAGATGCTCCTGGTGATTCTGGCACTTTCCAGGCACACTCCTGAAAGTCGCGCACACTGCTGTTCACTCGCTAAACGACCTCTTGGGAAACACGTCTCCGGTCGACGGACCGCTCAGATTGCTTCTCGTGTAACTGTGAACTGTGTCAGCGCAGGGAATCCGTCTCTGTTGAGCAGATGTCAATCCTGCCTCGCTTTTGCTTTGTTGCCTCTACCAAGATGATTTCCCGTTTCTCTCTTCACTGGAGCAGGCAGACACAGGCAACGCACATCAAGTGTCAAGAGACACGCTCTGCTGAGCTCAACGCTTGTGCAGATGCACATGTGCGACGAAGTCAACACACGTGCTTGTGGAGAGAAAGAAAGGGACTCCCAGGCGTGTGGAGCGACGGGGAGAAAGAGCGGGCGCTGAGGAACACAGTTTCAAACAGACTGTCTCCACACAAACAGGCACCTGTCTGCAGGTATCCTAGATCTTGATTCTTGAACTTGAGGAAACACGCGTCTGAGCAAAACTCCCAAACGCTTCCAGGAAAGACACAGGCTCTCCCACAAGCACACAAGTGTTTGCCCTCAGCTATAGATCAGGGACAAGCCTGTGAAGAGATGCCCTGCTATTCTTTCGCCTTATGGCATCATGTGTTTCGTTCCTCTTGGAGATCGATTGTTAAACGTCTTTCCTAGGGCGACTGTGAAGCATTTGCCAGCGGAGGAGAAGTAGCACGGAGCAGCATTCAGTACTGCCTACGAGTGTCTTTGCTACCCTACTAGCGGAGCTCCAAGAACAGGCACACATCTTCAGGTACCTTCCAAATGTGGATTCCCCTGCAGCCCCGTAGGCGGGCGTGCAGTACGCCAACCGTCAACGGACGTTTTTCCCCTCAAGCCTGTCAGGACGTTGCTCGTCCGTCTTTCCCTCAATAGATGGGAGTAGGCGCGCTTGCGGATGTGTGCGTGTGTGTGGCCACGCGTTTGCTTAGGCATCAGTGTGTGAAAAGGTAGGTGCTTTTCTCTAGCTGCGTGTGCGTGCACGTGGTGCTGGGTGCACATCCCTGGGTGCTCGTGGAAAGGTTTCTGCATGGTTTTCGCTGAGGAATCGTGTGTGTGCACATGGACAAAGAGAAGGCGCAGCAACCAGGTTCCAGCGCCGAAGAAGGCAAAAGGCGAGGTTTCCGGCGCTATCTCCTTCTCTCCCCAGAGCTAGTCGCGCAAAGCAAGCCGCTAAGCCGGCGACCGGCAAGAGAGCTACAACGAAGCATGCCGAACGGAGAAAATAGCAGCAGCTCATCTGTTCACACCTTGTTTCTGCCATGTGCTTGAACGCCAAGACGTTCGCGCTTCTGTGAGATGAAAGACGTCCTTCTGCATATGTGGTTGCTCACACCGGTGCACTTGTTAGTGTATCCATTCAGTCCTGGGCTGCGGGGCATTCAGAAGTGGCTCTGTGGAGACGTCTGCATAGAGGCAGCTGTCAGAACACGCACACTCGATTGTTCACCAAAACATATGCAGACGCGTCCTTAGCCTGTAGATTTGGATGCACAGAGTTCCCTGTGTTCGCAAGAGACAAGGGAATCGCGTCTGTACGCACAGAAGCAATAGCGGACCGTTTCCCTCGGAGTGAACGCGAAAGAGCCGCCTATATACTCGCAGACACGCGAACGTGCCTCAATGCGGTCACAGAGGCAGCAGCTTTTGCACAGATGCTCCTGGTGATTCTGGCACTTTCCAGGCACACTCCTGAAAGTCGCGCACACTGCTGTTCACTCGCTAAACGACCTCTTGGGAAACACGTCTCCGGTCAACGGACCGCTCAGATTGCTTCTCGTGTAACTGTGAACTGTGTCAGCGCAGGGAATCCGTCTCTGTTGAGCAGATGTCAATCCTGCCTCGCTTTTGCTTTGTTGCCTCTACCAAGATGATTTCCCGTTTCTCTCTTCACTGGAGCAGGCAGACACAGCCAACGCACATCAAGTGTCAAGAGACACGCTCTGCTGAGCTCAACGCTTGTGCAGATGCACATGTGCGACGAAGTCAACACACGTGCTTGTGGAGAGAAAGAAAGGGACTCCCAGGCGTGTGGAGCGACGGGGAGAAAGAGCGGGCGCTGAGGAACACAGTTTCAAACAGACTGTCTCCACACAAACAGGCACCTGTCTGCAGGTATCCTAGATCTTGATTCTTGAACTTGAGGAAACACGCGTCTGAGCAAAACTCCCAAACGCTTCCAGGAAAGACACAGGCTCTCCCACAAGCACACAAGTGTTTGCCCTCAGCTATAGATCAGGGACAAGCCTGTGAAGAGATGCCCTGCTATTCTTTCGCCTTACGGCATCATGTGTTTCGTTCCTCTTGGAGATCGATTGTTAAACGTCTTTCCTAGGGCGACTGTGAAGCATTTGCCAGCGGAGGAGAAGTAGCACGGAGCAGCATTCAGTACTGCCTACGAGTGTCTTTGCTACCCTACTAGCGGAGCTCCAAGAACAGGCACACATCTTCAGGTACCTTCCAAATGTGGATTCCCCTGCAGCCCCGTAGGCGGGCGTGCAGTACGCCAACCGTCAACGGACGTTTTTCCCCTCAAGCCTGTCAGGACGTTGCTCGTCCGTCTTTCCCTCAATAGATGGGAGTAGGCGCGCTTGCGGATGTGTGCGTGTGTGTGGCCACGCGTTTGCTTAGGCATCAGTGTGTGAAAAGGTAGGTGCTTTTCTCTAGCTGTGTGTGCGTGCACGTGGTGCTGGGTGCACATCCCTGGGTGCTCGTGGAAAGGTTTCTGCATGGTTTTCGCTGAGGAATCGTGTGTGTGCACATGGACAAAGAGAAGGCGCAGCAACCAGGTTCCAGCGCCGAAGAAGGCAAAAGGCGAGGTTTCCGGCGCTATCTCCTTCTCTCCCCAGAGCTAGTCGCGCAAAGCAAGCCGCTAAGCCGGCGACCGGCAAGAGAGCTACAACGAAGCATGCCGAACGGAGAAAATAGCAGCAGCTCATCTGTTCACACCTTGTTTCTGCCATGTGCTTGAACGCCAAGACGTTCGCGCTTCTGTGAGATGAAAGACGTCCTTCTGCATATGTGGTTGCTCACACCGGTGCACTTGTTAGTGTATCCATTCAGTCCTGGGCTGCGGGGCATTCAGAAGTGGCTCTGTGGAGACGTCTGCATAGAGGCAGCTGTCAGAACACGCACACTCGATTGTTCACCAAAACATATGCAGACGCGTCCTTAGCCTGTAGATTTGGATGCACAGAGTTCCCTGTGTTCGCAAGAGACAAGGGAATCGCGTCTGTACGCACAGAAGCAATAGCGGACCGTTTCCCTCGGAGTGAACGCGAAAGAGCCGTCTATATACTCGCAGACACGCGAACGTGCCTCAATGCGGTCACAGAGGCAGCAGCTTTTGCACAGATGCTCCTGGTGATTCTGGCACTTTCCAGGCACACTCCTGAAAGTCGCGCACACTGCTGTTCACTCGCTAAACGACCTCTTGGGAAACACGTCTCCGGTCGACGGACCGCTCAGATTGCTTCTCGTGTAACTGTGAACTGTGTCAGCGCAGGGAATCCGTCTCTGTTGAGCAGATGTCAATCCTGCCTCGCTTTTGCTTTGTTGCCTCTACCAAGATGATTTCCCGTTTCTCTCTTCACTGGAGCAGGCAGACACAGCCAACGCACATCAAGTGTCAAGAGACACGCTCTGCTGAGCTCAACGCTTGTGCAGATGCACATGTGCGACGAAGTCAACACACGTGCTTGTGGAGAGAAAGAAAGGGACTCCCAGGCGTGTGGAGCGACGGGGAGAAAGAGCGGGCGCTGAGGAACACAGTTTCAAACAGACTGTCTCCACACAAACAGGCACCTGTCTGCAGGTATCCTAGATCTTGATTCTTGAACTTGAGGAAACACGCGTCTGAGCAAAACTCCCAAACGCTTCCAGGAAAGACACAGGCTCTCCCACAAGCACACAAGTGTTTGCCCTCAGCTATAGATCAGGGACAAGCCTGTGAAGAGATGCCCTGCTATTCTTTCGCCTTACGGCATCATGTGTTTCGTTCCTCTTGGAGATCGATTGTTAAACGTCTTTCCTAGGGCGACTGTGAAGCATTTGCCAGCGGAGGAGAAGTAGCACGGAGCAGCATTCAGTACTGCCTACGAGTGTCTTTGCTACCCTACTAGCGGAGCTCCAAGAACAGGCACACATCTTCAGGTACCTTCCAAATGTGGATTCCCCTGCAGCCCCGTAGGCGGGCGTGCAGTACGCCAACCGTCAACGGACGTTTTTCCCCTCAAGCCTGTCAGGACGTTGCTCGTCCGTCTTTCCCTCAATAGATGGGAGTAGGCGCGCTTGCGGATGTGTGCGTGTGTGTGGCCACGCGTTTGCTTAGGCATCAGTGTGTGAAAAGGTAGGTGCTTTTCTCTAGCTGTGTGTGCGTGCACGTGGTGCTGGGTGCACATCCCTGGGTGCTCGTGGAAAGGTTTCTGCATGGTTTTCGCTGAGGAATCGTGTGTGTGCACATGGACAAAGAGAAGGCGCAGCAACCAGGTTCCAGCGCCGAAGAAGGCAAAAGGCGAGGTTTCCGGCGCTATCTCCTTCTCTCCCCAGGGCTAGTCGCGCAAAGCAAGCCGCTAAGCCGGCGACCGGCAAGAGAGCTACAACGAAGCATGCCGAACGGAGAAAATAGCAGCAGCTCATCTGTTCACACCTTGTTTCTGCCATGTGCTTGAACGCCAAGACGTTCGCGCTTCTGTGAGATGAAAGACGTCCTTCTGCATATGTGCTTGCTCACACCGGTGCACTTGTTAGTGTATCCATTCAGTCCTGGGCTGCGGGGCATTCAGAAGTGGCTCTGTGGAGACGTCTGCATAGAGGCAGCTGTCAGAACACGCACACTCGATTGTTCACCAAAACATATGCAGACGCGTCCTTAGCCTGTAGATTTGGATGCACAGAGTTCCCTGTGTTCGCAAGAGACAAGGGAATCGCGTCTGTACGCACAGAAGCAATAGCGGACCGTTTCCCTCGGAGTGAACGCGAAAGAGCCGCCTATATACTCGCAGACACGCGAACGTGCCTCAATGCGGTCACAGAGGCAGCAGCTTTTGCACAGATGCTCCTGGTGATTCTGGCACTTTCCAGGCACACTCCTGAAAGTCGCGCACACTGCTGTTCACTCGCTAAACGACCTCTTGGGAAACACGTCTCCGGTCGACGGACCGCTCAGATTGCTTCTCGTGTAACTGTGAACTGTGTCAGCGCAGGGAATCCGTCTCTGTTGAGCAGATGTCAATCCTGCCTCGCTTTTGCTTTGTTGCCTCTACCAAGATGATTTCCCGTTTCTCTCTTCACTGGAGCAGGCAGACACAGCCAACGCACATCAAGTGTCAAGAGACACGCTCTGCTGAGCTCAACGCTTGTGCAGATGCACATGTGCGACGAAGTCAACACACGTGCTTGTGGAGAGAAAGAAAGGGACTCCCAGGCGTGTGGAGCGACGGGGAGAAAGAGCGGGCGCTGAGGAACACAGTTTCAAACAGACTGTCTCCACACAAACAGGCACCTGTCTGCAGGTATCCTAGATCTTGATTCTTGAACTTGAGGAAACACGCGTCTGAGCAAAACTCCCAAACGCTTCCAGGAAAGACACAGGCTCTCCCACAAGCACACAAGTGTTTGCCCTCAGCTATAGATCAGGGACAAGCCTGTGAAGAGATGCCCTGCTATTCTTTCGCCTTACGGCATCATGTGTTTCGTTCCTCTTGGAGATCGATTGTTAAACGTCTTTCCTAGGGCGACTGTGAAGCATTTGCCAGCGGAGGAGAAGTAGCACGGAGCAGCATTCAGTACTGCCTACGAGTGTCTTTGCTACCCTACTAGCGGAGCTCCAAGAACAGGCACACATCTTCAGGTACCTTCCAAATGTGGATTCCCCTGCAGCCCCGTAGGCGGGCGTGCAGTACGCCAACCGTCAACGGACGTTTTTCCCCTCAAGCCTGTCAGGACGTTGCTCGTCCGTCTTTCCCTCAATAGATGGGAGTAGGCGCGCTTGCGGATGTGTGCGTGTGTGTGGCCACGCGTTTGCTTAGGCATCAGTGTGTGAAAAGGTAGGTGCTTTTCTCTAGCTGCGTGTGCGTGCACGTGGTGCTGGGTGCACATCCCTGGGTGCTCGTGGAAAGGTTTCTGCATGGTTTTCGCTGAGGAATCGTGTGTGTGCACATGGACAAAGAGAAGGCGCAGCAACCAGGTTCCAGCGCCGAAGAAGGCAAAAGGCGAGGTTTCCGGCGCTATCTCCTTCTCTCCCCAGAGCTAGTCGCGCAAAGCAAGCCGCTAAGCCGGCGACCGGCAAGAGAGCTACAACGAAGCATGCCGAACGGAGAAAATAGCAGCAGCTCATCTGTTCACACCTTGTTTCTGCCATGTGCTTGAACGCCAAGACGTTCGCGCTTCTGTGAGATGAAAGACGTCCTTCTGCATATGTGGTTGCTCACACCGGTGCACTTGTTAGTGTATCCATTCAGTCCTGGGCTGCGGGGCATTCAGAAGTGGCTCTGTGGAGACGTCTGCATAGAGGCAGCTGTCAGAACACGCACACTCGATTGTTCACCAAAACATATGCAGACGCGTCCTTAGCCTGTAGATTTGGATGCACAGAGTTCCCTGTGTTCGCAAGAGACAAGGGAATCGCGTCTGTACGCACAGAAGCAATAGCGGACCGTTTCCCTCGGAGTGAACGCGAAAGAGCCGCCTATATACTCGCAGACACGCGAACGTGCCTCAATGCGGTCACAGAGGCAGCAGCTTTTGCACAGATGCTCCTGGTGATTCTGGCACTTTCCAGGCACACTCCTGAAAGTCGCGCACACTGCTGTTCACTCGCTAAACGACCTCTTGGGAAACACGTCTCCGGTCGACGGACCGCTCAGATTGCTTCTCGTGTAACTGTGAACTGTGTCAGCGCAGGGAATCCGTCTCTGTTGAGCAGATGTCAATCCTGCCTCGCTTTTGCTTTGTTGCCTCTACCAAGATGATTTCCCGTTTCTCTCTTCACTGGAGCAGGCAGACACAGCCAACGCACATCAAGTGTCAAGAGACACGCTCTGCTGAGCTCAACGCTTGTGCAGATGCACATGTGCGACGAAGTCAACACACGTGCTTGTGGAGAGAAAGAAAGGGACTCCCAGGCGTGTGGAGCGACGGGGAGAAAGAGCGGGCGCTGAGGAACACAGTTTCAAACAGACTGTCTCCACACAAACAGGCACCTGTCTGCAAGTATCCTAGATCTTGATTCTTGAACTTGAGGAAACACGCGTCTGAGCAAAACTCCCAAACGCTTCCAGGAAAGACACAGGCTCTCCCACAAGCACACAAGTGTTTGCCCTCAGCTATAGATCAGGGACAAGCCTGTGAAGAGATGCCCTGCTATTCTTTCGCCTTACGGCATCATGTGTTTCGTTCCTCTTGGAGATCGATTGTTAAACGTCTTTCCTAGGGCGACTGTGAAGCATTTGCCAGCGGAGGAGAAGTAGCACGGAGCAGCATTCAGTACTGCCTACGAGTGTCTTTGCTACCCTACTAGCGGAGCTCCAAGAACAGGCACACATCTTCAGGTACCTTCCAAATGTGGATTCCCCTGCAGCCCCGTAGGCGGGCGTGCAGTACGCCAACCGTCAACGGACGTTTTTCCCCTCAAGCCTGTCAGGACGTTGCTCGTCCGTCTTTCCCTCAATAGATGGGAGTAGGCGCGCTTGCGGATGTGTGCGTGTGTGTGGCCACGCGTTTGCTTAGGCATCAGTGTGTGAAAAGGTAGGTGCTTTTCTCTAGCTGCGTGTGCGTGCACGTGGTGCTGGGTGCACATCCCTGGGTGCTCGTGGAAAGGTTTCTGCATGGTTTTCGCTGAGGAATCGTGTGTGTGCACATGGACAAAGAGAAGGCGCAGCAACCAGGTTCCAGCGCCGAAGAAGGCAAAAGGCGAGGTTTCCGGCGCTATCTCCTTCTCTCCCCAGAGCTAGTCGCGCAAAGCAAGCCGCTAAGCCGGCGACCGGCAAGAGAGCTACAACGAAGCATGCCGAACGGAGAAAATAGCAGCAGCTCATCTGTTCACACCTTGTTTCTGCCATGTGCTTGAACGCCAAGACATTCGCGCTTCTGTGAGATGAAAGACGTCCTTCTGCATATGTGGTTGCTCACACCGGTGCACTTGTTAGTGTATCCATTCAGTCCTGGGCTGCGGGGCATTCAGAAGTGGCTCTGTGGAGACGTCTGCATAGAGGCAGCTGTCAGAACACGCACACTCGATTGTTCACCAAAACATATGCAGACGCGTCCTTAGCCTGTAGATTTGGATGCACAGAGTTCCCTGTGTTCGCAAGAGACAAGGGAATCGCGTCTGTACGCACAGAAGCAATAGCGGACCGTTTCCCTCGGAGTGAACGCGAAAGAGCCGCCTATATACTCGCAGACACGCGAACGTGCCTCAATGCGGTCACAGAGGCAGCAGCTTTTGCACAGATGCTCCTGGTGATTCTGGCACTTTCCAGGCACACTCCTGAAAGTCGCGCACACTGCTGTTCACTCGCTAAACGACCTCTTGGGAAACACGTCTCCGGTCGACGGACCGCTCAGATTGCTTCTCGTGTAACTGTGAACTGTGTCAGCGCAGGGAATCCGTCTCTGTTGAGCAGATGTCAATCCTGCCTCGCTTTTGCTTTGTTGCCTCTACCAAGATGATTTCCCGTTTCTCTCTTCACTGGAGCAGGCAGACACAGCCAACGCACATCAAGTGTCAAGAGACACGCTCTGCTGAGCTCAACGCTTGTGCAGATGCACATGTGCGACGAAGTCAACACACGTGCTTGTGGAGAGAAAGAAAGGGACTCCCAGGCGTGTGGAGCGACGGGGAGAAAGAGCGGGCGCTGAGGAACACAGTTTCAAACAGACTGTCTCCACACAAACAGGCACCTGTCTGCAGGTATCCTAGATCTTGATTCTTGAACTTGAGGAAACACGCGTCTGAGCAAAACTCCCAAACGCTTCCAGGAAAGACACAGGCTCTCCCACAAGCACACAAGTGTTTGCCCTCAGCTATAGATCAGGGACAAGCCTGTGAAGAGATGCCCTGCTATTCTTTCGCCTTACGGCATCATGTGTTTCGTTCCTCTTGGAGATCGATTGTTAAACGTCTTTCCTAGGGCGACTGTGAAGCATTTGCCAGCGGAGGAGAAGTAGCACGGAGCAGCATTCAGTACTGCCTACGAGTGTCTTTGCTACCCTACTAGCGGAGCTCCAAGAACAGGCACACATCTTCAGGTACCTTCCAAATGTGGATTCCCCTGCAGCCCCGTAGGCGGGCGTGCAGTACGCCAACCGTCAACGGACGTTTTTCCCCTCAAGCCTGTCAGGACGTTGCTCGTCCGTCTTTCCCTCAATAGATGGGAGTAGGCGCGCTTGCGGATGTGTGCGTGTGTGTGGCCACGCGCTTGCTTAGGCATCAGTGTGTGAAAAGGTAGGTGCTTTTCTCTAGCTGCGTGTGCGTGCACGTGGTGCTGGGTGCACATCCCTGGGTGCTCGTGGAAAGGTTTCTGCATGGTTTTCGCTGAGGAATCGTGTGTGTGCACATGGACAAAGAGAAGGCGCAGCAACCAGGTTCCAGCGCCGAAGAAGGCAAAAGGCGAGGTTTCCGGCGCTATCTCCTTCTCTCCCCAGAGCTAGTCGCGCAAAGCAAGCCGCTAAGCCGGCGACCGGCAAGAGAGCTACAACGAAGCATGCCGAACGGAGAAAATAGCAGCAGCTCATCTGTTCACACCTTGTTTCTGCCATGTGCTTGAACGCCAAGACGTTCGCGCTTCTGTGAGATGAAAGACGTCCTTCTGCATATGTGGTTGCTCACACCGGTGCACTTGTTAGTGTATCCATTCAGTCCTGGGCTGCGGGGCATTCAGAAGTGGCTCTGTGGAGACGTCTGCATAGAGGCAGCTGTCAGAACACGCACACTCGATTGTTCACCAAAACATATGCAGACGCGTCCTTAGCCTGTAGATTTGGATGCACAGAGTTCCCTGTGTTCGCAAGAGACAAGGGAATCGCGTCTGTACGCACAGAAGCAATAGCGGACCGTTTCCCTCGGAGTGAACGCGAAAGAGCCGCCTATATACTCGCAGACACGCGAACGTGCCTCAATGCGGTCACAGAGGCAGCAGCTTTTGCACAGATGCTCCTGGTGATTCTGGCACTTTCCAGGCACACTCCTGAAAGTCGCGCACACTGCTGTTCACTCGCTAAACGACCTCTTGGGAAACACGTCTCCGGTCGACGGACCGCTCAGATTGCTTCTCGTGTAACTGTGAACTGTGTCAGCGCAGGGAATCCGTCTCTGTTGAGCAGATGTCAATCCTGCCTCGCTTTTGCTTTGTTGCCTCTACCAAGATGATTTCCCGTTTCTCTCTTCACTGGAGCAGGCAGACACAGCCAACGCACATCAAGTGTCAAGAGACACGCTCTGCTGAGCTCAACGCTTGTGCAGATGCACATGTGCGACGAAGTCAACACACGTGCTTGTGGAGAGAAAGAAAGGGACTCCCAGGCGTGTGGAGCGACGGGGAGAAAGAGCGGGCGCTGAGGAACACAGTTTCAAACAGACTGTCTCCACACAAACAGGCACCTGTCTGCAGGTATCCTAGATCTTGATTCTTGAACTTGAGGAAACACGCGTCTGAGCAAAACTCCCAAACGCTTCCAGGAAAGACACAGGCTCTCCCACAAGCACACAAGTGTTTGCCCTCAGCTATAGATCAGGGACAAGCCTGTGAAGAGATGCCCTGCTATTCTTTCGCCTTACGGCATCATGTGTTTCGTTCCTCTTGGAGATCGATTGTTAAACGTCTTTCCTAGGGCGACTGTGAAGCATTTGCCAGCGGAGGAGAAGTAGCACGGAGCAGCATTCAGTACTGCCTACGAGTGTCTTTGCTACCCTACTAGCGGAGCTCCAAGAACAGGCACACATCTTCAGGTACCTTCCAAATGTGGATTCCCCTGCAGCCCCGTAGGCGGGCGTGCAGTACGCCAACCGTCAACGGACGTTTTTCCCCTCAAGCCTGTCAGGACGTTGCTCGTCCGTCTTTCCCTCAATAGATGGGAGTAGGCGCGCTTGCGGATGTGTGCGTGTGTGTGGCCACGCGTTTGCTTAGGCATCAGTGTGTGAAAAGGTAGGTGCTTTTCTCTAGCTGCGTGTGCGTGCACGTGGTGCTGGGTGCACATCCCTGGGTGCTCGTGGAAAGGTTTCTGCATGGTTTTCGCTGAGGAATCGTGTGTGTGCACATGGACAAAGAGAAGGCGCAGCAACCAGGTTCCAGCGCCGAAGAAGGCAAAAGGCGAGGTTTCCGGCGCTATCTCCTTCTCTCCCCAGAGCTAGTCGCGCAAAGCAAGCCGCTAAGCCGGCGACCGGCAAGAGAGCTACAACGAAGCATGCCGAACGGAGAAAATAGCAGCAGCTCATCTGTTCACACCTTGTTTCTGCCATGTGCTTGAACGCCAAGACGTTCGCGCTTCTGTGAGATGAAAGACGTCCTTCTGCATATGTGGTTGCTCACACCGGTGCACTTGTTAGTGTATCCATTCAGTCCTGGGCTGCGGGGCATTCAGAAGTGGCTCTGTGGAGACGTCTGCATAGAGGCAGCTGTCAGAACACGCACACTCGATTGTTCACCAAAACATATGCAGACGCGTCCTTAGCCTGTAGATTTGGATGCACAGAGTTCCCTGTGTTCGCAAGAGACAAGGGAATCGCGTCTGTACGCACAGAAGCAATAGCGGACCGTTTCCCTCGGAGTGAACGCGAAAGAGCCGCCTATATACTCGCAGACACGCGAACGTGCCTCAATGCGGTCACAGAGGCAGCAGCTTTTGCACAGATGCTCCTGGTGATTCTGGCACTTTCCAGGCACACTCCTGAAAGTCGCGCACACTGCTGTTCACTCGCTAAACGACCTCTTGGGAAACACGTCTCCGGTCGACGGACCGCTCAGATTGCTTCTCGTGTAACTGTGAACTGTGTCAGCGCAGGGAATCCGTCTCTGTTGAGCAGATGTCAATCCTGCCTCGCTTTTGCTTTGTTGCCTCTACCAAGATGATTTCCCGTTTCTCTCTTCACTGGAGCAGGCAGACACAGCCAACGCACATCAAGTGTCAAGAGACACGCTCTGCTGAGCTCAACGCTTGTGCAGATGCACATGTGCGACGAAGTCAACACACGTGCTTGTGGAGAGAAAGAAAGGGACTCCCAGGCGTGTGGAGCGACGGGGAGAAAGAGCGGGCGCTGAGGAACACAGTTTCAAACAGACTGTCTCCACACAAACAGGCACCTGTCTGCAGGTATCCTAGATCTTGATTCTTGAACTTGAGGAAACACGCGTCTGAGCAAAACTCCCAAACGCTTCCAGGAAAGACACAGGCTCTCCCACAAGCACACAAGTGTTTGCCCTCAGCTATAGATCAGGGACAAGCCTGTGAAGAGATGCCCTGCTATTCTTTCGCCTTACGGCATCATGTGTTTCGTTCCTCTTGGAGATCGATTGTTAAACGTCTTTCCTAGGGCGACTGTGAAGCATTTGCCAGCGGAGGAGAAGTAGCACGGAGCAGCATTCAGTACTGCCTACGAGTGTCTTTGCTACCCTACTAGCGGAGCTCCAAGAACAGGCACACATCTTCAGGTACCTTCCAAATGTGGATTCCCCTGCAGCCCCGTAGGCGGGCGTGCAGTACGCCAACCGTCAACGGACGTTTTTCCCCTCAAGCCTGTCAGGACGTTGCTCGTCCGTCTTTCCCTCAATAGATGGGAGTAGGCGCGCTTGCGGATGTGTGCGTGTGTGTGGCCACGCGTTTGCTTAGGCATCAGTGTGTGAAAAGGTAGGTGCTTTTCTCTAGCTGCGTGTGCGTGCACGTGGTGCTGGGTGCACATCCCTGGGTGCTCGTGGAAAGGTTTCTGCATGGTTTTCGCTGAGGAATCGTGTGTGTGCACATGGACAAAGAGAAGGCGCAGCAACCAGGTTCCAGCGCCGAAGAAGGCAAAAGGCGAGGTTTCCGGCGCTATCTCCTTCTCTCCCCAGAGCTAGTCGCGCAAAGCAAGCCGCTAAGCCGGCGACCGGCAAGAGAGCTACAACGAAGCATGCCGAACGGAGAAAATAGCAGCAGCTCATCTGTTCACACCTTGTTTCTGCCATGTGCTTGAACGCCAAGACGTTCGCGCTTCTGTGAGATGAAAGACGTCCTTCTGCATATGTGGTTGCTCACACCGGTGCACTTGTTAGTGTATCCATTCAGTCCTGGGCTGCGGGGCATTCAGAAGTGGCTCTGTGGAGACGTCTGCATAGAGGCAGCTGTCAGAACACGCACACTCGATTGTTCACCAAAACATATGCAGACGCGTCCTTAGCCTGTAGATTTGGATGCACAGAGTTCCCTGTGTTCGCAAGAGACAAGGGAATCGCGTCTGTACGCACAGAAGCAATAGCGGACCGTTTCCCTCGGAGTGAACGCGGAAGAGCCGTCTATATACTCGCAGACACGCGAACGTGCCTCAATGCGGTCACAGAGGCAGCAGCTTTTGCACAGATGCTCTGGTGATTCTGGCACTTTCCAGGCACACTCCTGAAAGTCGCGCACACTGCTGTTCACTCGCTAAACGACCTCTTGGGAAACACGTCTCCGGTCGATGGACCGCTCAGATTGCTTCTCGTGTAACTGTGAACTGTGTCAGCGCAGGGAATCCGTCTCTGTTGAGCAGATGTCAATCCTGCCTCGCTTTTGCTTTGTTGCCTCTACCAAGATGATTTCCCGTTTCTCTCTTCACTGGAGCACGCAGACACAGCCAACGCACATCAAGTGTCAAGAGACACACTCTGCTGAGCTCAACGCTTGTGCAGATGCACATGTGCGACGAAGTCAACACACGTGCTTGTGGAGAGAAAGAAAGGGACTCCCAGGCGTGTGGAGCGACGGGGAGAAAGAGCGGGCGCTGAGGAACACAGTTTCAAGCAGACTATCTCCACACAAACAGGCACCTGTCTGCAGAAGCACGAACGTCTTGGCGTTCAAGCACATGGCAGAAACAAGGTGTGAACAGATGTGCTGCTGCTATTTTCTCCGTTCGGCATGCTTCGTTGTAGCTCTCTTGCCGGTCGCCGGCTTAGCGGCTTGCTTTGCGCGACTAGGTCTGCAGAGAGAAGGAGATAGCGCCGGAAACCTTGCCTTTTGCCTTCTTCGGCGCTGGAACCTGGTTGCTGCGCCTTCTCTTTGTCCATGTGCACACACACGATTCCTCAGCGAAAACCATGCAGAAACCTTTCCACCAGCACCCAGGGATGTGCACCCAGCACCACGTGCACGCACACGCAGCTAGAGAAAAGCACCTACCTTTTCACACACTGATGCCTAAGCAAACGCGTGGCCACACACACGCACACATCCGCAAGCGCGCCTACTCCCATCTATTGAGGGAAAGACGGACGAGCAACGTCCTGACAGGCTTGAGGGGAAAAACGTCCGTTGATGGTTGGCGTACTGCACGCCCGCCTACGGGGCTGCAGGGGAATCCACATTTGGAAGGTACCTGAAGATGTGTGCCTGTTCTTGGAGCTCCGCTAGTAGGGTAGCAAAGACACTCGTAGGCAGTACTGAATGCTGCTCCGTGCTACTTCTCCTCCGCTGGCAAATGCTTCACAGTCGCCCGAGGAAAGACGTTTAACAATCGATCTCCAAGAGAAACGAAACACATGATGCCATAAGGCGAAAGAATAGCAGGGCATCTCTTCACAAGCTTGTCCCTGATCTATAGCTGAGGGCAAACACTTGTGTGCTTGTGGGAGAGCCTGTGTCTTTCCTGGAAGCGTTTGGGAGTTTTGCTCAGACGCGTGTTTCCTCAAGTTCAAGAATCAAGATCTAGGATACCTGCAGACAGGTGCCTGTTTGTGTGGAGACAGTCTGTTTGAAACTGTGTTCCAGGGTGTCACCATCGACCTTGGGGAGAAAGTGGGGTCCCCTGAATGTCACAATGGGCCTTGGGGACAATGGGGGGTCCTGGGATGTCACCATGGGCCCTGGGGGCAATGGGTGGTGCTGGGATGTCACAACTTTCCCTGGGGACAAAGGGGGTCCCCATGGTGCCACAAGGGGCCCTGGGACAAAGGGGGGTCCCCAGGATGTCACAATGGTCCCTGAGGACAAGGGGAGTTCCCCGTGGTGTCACAATGGGTCCCCAGTGACAAGGGGGTCCCCCATGGTTCACAATGGGCCCTGGGGAGAAGGGGTTAGGGGGTTGGAGGATTAGGTGGTGCAGGATTTGGGGGTGCAAGGCCGGGGGAGCAGGATTTTGCGGGGCCTGATTTGGGGCTACAGGGTCTGGGGTTGCAGGTTCCAGGGGTGCAGGTTTTGGGGGTTCAGGGTGTAGGGCAGTAGGGTCTTTGGGTGCAGGAGTTTGGGGTGCCGGGTTTGGGGGCCAGGATTTGGGGTTGCAGGATTTAGGGGTGCAGTGGTTTGGAGTGCAGTGTTTTGGGGTGCAGGGTTTGGGGAAGGAGGATATGGGGGTGCAGGGTTTAGGGGAGCAGGATCTTGGGGTGCAGGGGTTTGGGGTGGGGGGCTTGGTAGGGCAGGATTTGGGGGTGGAAAGTTTTGGGGGTAGGGCTGGGGGTGCAGGATTTGGGGGTGAAGGGGTTGTGGGGTGCAGGGTTGTGGGGTGCAGGGTTTGGGAGATCGGTACGTGGGGCTGGAGGATTTGGGGGTGCAGGGTTTGGAGCAGCAGGATCTGGGGGTGCAGAGTTGGGGGGTTCAAGATTGGGGGTAGCAGGGTTTTGGGGAGCAGGGTTTCAGGGTCAGGCTTTAGGGGGACAGGGTTTGGGGGGGCAGGGCTGGGAGGGATGATTTTGGGGTGCAGGGTTTAGGGCAGCAGGATCTTGGGGTGAAGGGGTTTGGGGTGAAGGGTTTGGTAGGACAGGATTTGGGGTGCAGGTTTTTAGGGTGCAACTTGTGGGGGTCAGGATTTGGGGTACAGGGTTTGGGGTGCAGGGTTTAGTGGTGCAGGGTTTGGGGGTGCAGGTCTTGTGGAGGCAGAATTGGGGGTGCAGGTTTTTGGAGTTAAGGGATTTGGGGGTGCAGATTTTGGGTGTTCAGGACCTGGGGGTGCAGGATTTGGGGATGTAGGTTTGGTGGGGGCAGGGCTTAGGGTTTCAGTATCTTGGGTTGAAGAGGTTTGGGGTGAAGGGTTGTGTACGGCAGGATTTGGGGGTGCAGGGCTTTGGGCTGCAGGTTTGGGGGTGCAGGGTTCGCATGTTCAGGAACTGGGGGTGCAGGATTTGGGTTTGCAGGTTTGGGGAATTTTGGGGTAAAGGATTTGGGGTGTAGGGTTGGGGGACGCAGGATCTGAGGGTGCAGCGTTTGGGGTGCAGAGTTAGCGGCTGCAGGAACTGGGGGTGCAGGGTTTGGGGGGCACTGTGTTGGGGGGAAGGATTTGGGGGATGCAGGGTTTAAGGGTTTAAGATTTGGAGGTGTCGAATTTTGGGGTGCAGGAGGTGCAGGATTTGCAGTTTGCAGGATTTGGGAGAGAACAGTTTGGGGTGCTGGGGTTTTGGGGATGCAAGATTTGAGGCTGCAGGGTTTCGGGGTTTGGGACATGGGGCTGGAGGATTCGGGGGTGCAGGATTTGGGGTGCAGTGTGTGGGGGTGCAAAATCTTGGGGTGTACGAGCTTTGGGTGTGGGATTTGAAGGACAATGATTTGGGGGTGCAGAGATTGGGGGTGCAGGGTTTGGGGTTGCTGCGTTTGGAGATTCGGGATGTGGAGGTCAAGGATTTAGGGGTACAGGGTTTGGTTGCAGGATTTGGGGTGCAGGGTTTGAAGTGCAGGGCTAAAGGGGGCAGGATTTGGAGGTGCAATATTTGGTGGTCTGGGGTATTGGGGTGCAGGGTTTTGGGGTGGGGGATTTGGGGGTCAGGATGTGGGGTGGAGGATTTGAGCGTGCGTGCTGTTGGGGCACAGAGTTTCGGGGGACAGATCTGGGGGTGCAGGGTTTGTGGGGCAGCATTTAGGGCTGTAGGCTTTGGGGGTGGAGTGTTTTGGGGAGGATTTGGGGTGCAGGGTTGAAGGGTTTAGATCTGGAGGTGCAGAGTTCTGGGGTGCAGGGTGTTGGGTGCAGGATCTGGGGCTCCAGGATTTATGGGTGCAGGCTCTTGGGGTTCAGGGTAGGAGGATCGTGGGGTGCGGGGCTGAAGGGTTTGGTAGGGCCGGATTTGGGGCTGCAGGGCTTTAGGGTGAGGCTTTGGGGGTGCAGGTTTCATGTCTTTAGGAACTGGGGGGGCAGGATTTTGTGGTGCGGACTTTTGAGTGCAAGTTTGAGGGGCCTTGATTTTGGGGTGCACGGTTTGGGGGGGCAGGATTCCGGGTGTAAGGTTTTGGGGTGCAGAACTTGGGGGTGTGGGTTTCACACATTAAGGAACTGGGGGCTGCAGAAGTTGGGGGTGCAGCGTTTTGGGGTGCAGGGTTGAAGGGTGCAGGATTCAGGGGTACAGGTTTTGGGAGATAAGGATCTGGGGGTGCAGGTTGTAGGGATCAGAATATGGGGGTGCATTGTTTGGGATTGCAGGATATTGGGTGCAGGATCTGAGGGTACAAGGTTTGGGGTAGCAGGGTTTTGGGGAGCAGGGTTTCGGGGTCAGGCTTTAGGGGGACAGGGTTTGGGGGGCAGGGCTGGGAGGGATGATTTGGGGGTGCAGGGTTTAGTTCAGCAGGATCTTGGGGTGAAGGGGTTTGGGGTGAAGGGTTGGGTAGGACAGGATTTGGGGTGCAGGATTTTAGGGTGCAACTTGTGGGGTTCAGGATTTGGGGTACAGGGGATTGGGGGTCCAGGGTTTGTGGGTGCAGGATTTAGTGGAGCAGGGATTGAGTTGCAGATCCTGGGGAGGCAGAATTGGGGGTGCAGGTTTTGGGAGTTAAGGGTTTGGGGGTGCAGATTTTGGGTGTTCAGGACCTGGGGGTGCATTATTTGGGGATGTAGGTTTTGGGGGGTAGATTTTGGGGTGCTGGGTTCGGGACATGGGTCTGGAGGATTTGAGGGTGCAGGGTTAAGGGGTTTAGGATTTTGGGGTGCACGGTTTAGGGTGCACACGTTTTGGGTGTGTATGATTTGAGAGTGCAGGTCTTTGGGGTACAGGATTTGGGGTGCAGGGTTTTGGGGTCAGGATCTGGGGGTGCAGGGTGTTGGGGAGAAGGATTCGGGGTGCAGCATTTTGAAGGGCAGGGTTTGGAGGAGGGAGGTTTTGGAGGTGCAAGGTTTGGTGCTTCAGGTTTTGAGGGTGCAAGATATGGTGGTGCAGGTTTTGGGGGTGCAGTGTTAAGGGGGTGGAGGATTAGAGGTGCAGGATTTGGGGGTGCAGGGTTGGGAGTGCAGGGTTTTTGGGGCCTGATTTGGGGGTACAGGGTCTGGGGGTGCAAGATCCTGGAGTTCAGGATTTGGGGGTTCAGGATGTGGGGGTGCAGGGTATGGGAGGGAAGGATCTGGGGCTTCAGGATTTGGGGGTGCACCGTTTGGGGGTGCAGGGTTTAGAAGTCAGGTCTAAGAGTGCAGGGTTTGGGGTGCAGGGGTTTGGGGGTGCAGGTTTCATGAGTTCAGGAACTGGGGGTGCAGGAATCAAGGGTGCAGGGTTTGGGAAAGAATTTGGGGGATCAGGGTTTTGGGGTGCAGAGTTTCAGAGTTCAGGGTTTGGGGGGAAGTTTAAGGTTGCAGAGTGTTAAGGGTGCAGAGCATTGGGGCAGAGGATTTGGGGGTGCGGGGTTTCAGGGTTCAGGATGTGGAGGGGTGGAGTTTTGGGGGGCAGGGTTTGGGGGTGAAGGATTTGGGGGTGCAGGGTGGTGGGGTACAGGCCTTCCTGTGTCACCTCAGCTGGGTGTTCCTGCTCCACGGGGGGATTGCACCGGATGAGCTTTCCAGGTCCCTTCCAACCCCTGACATTCTGGGACTCTGTGCGGAAGGATTTGGGGGTGAGAGATTTGGGGTGCAGCATTTGGGGGTGCAGAGTTTTGGGAGGCAAGGACCTGGGGCTGCAGGATTTGGGGGTTCATTGTTTAGGGCAGCACAATCTTGGGGTGCAGGAGTTTGCAGTGAAAGGTTTGGTAGGGCAGGATTTGGGGTGCAGGATTCTGGGGTGCTGGGTTTTGGGGCACAGGATTTGGTGTTGCAGGGATGGGGTTGAAGGGCTTGGGTTTCCAGGCCTTGGAGGTGCAGGATTTGGAGGTGCAAGGTTTGGGAGGGAATTCTTTCGGGGTGCTGTGTTTGGGGGTGCAGGGTTTGGGGGTGCAGGGTTTGGGTGTTCAGGACCTGGGGGTGCTGCATTGGGGGTGCAGTGGTTTGGGGAGCAGGGTTTAGGGAGGCAAATTATGGGGGTCCTGGGTTTTAGGAGGACAGGATTTAAAGGCGCGGGATTTGGGGGTGCAGGGTTTGGGGACTCAGGACCTGGGGATGCAGCTTTCAGGGTGCGAGGCTTAGGGGTGCATTATTAGAGGGTGGAATATTAGGGGTGCAGGACTGGGTGGGGAGGATCTGGGGTGCACATTTTGGGCGTTAAGGACGTGGGGGTGCAGGACTTGGGCGTTCAGGGATTGGGAGTGCACGGTTTGGGGGTGCAGAGTGCAAGCTGGGGGGCAGGATTTGGGGTGCAGGGTTTGGGGGTGCATTGTTGGGGGACCGGATTTGGGGGTCCAGGGTTTGGGGATGTAGGATTTAGGGTGCAGGACTTGGGGTTGTACGGCTGGGGGGTGAAGGGTTTGAGGGAAAGAATAATGGGGTGCATGGTTTAGGGGTACAGGGGCTTGGGGGGGACAATTTGGGGCTGCAGGGTTTTGAAGTGCAGGGTTTGAGGGGGCAGGATTTGGGGGTGCAAGATTTGGTGGTTCGGGATTCTGGGGTGCCGGGTTTTGAGGTGAAGGATTTGGGGGTGCAGGGTTTGGGGATGGATGATCACGGGGTGCAGACTTTGGAATTCAGGATCTTGGGGTGCAGGGGTCTGCAGTGAAGGGTTTGGTAGAGCAGGGTCTGGGGGTGCAGGACTTTCGGGTGAGGTTTGGGGTGCAGGGTTTGTGTGTTCAGGGTTAGGGGTGCAGGATTTGAGGGTGCAGGGCTCTGGGTGCAGAGTTTGGGAGTTCAGGGTTTGGGGTGCAGGGTTTTTGGCAGGAGCATCTGAGGGTGCAGGATCTGGGGATGCTGGATCTGGGGCTGCAGCGTTTTCAGTGCAGGTTTTGGGGGGACTTGATTTTGAGGTGCTCGCTGTGGGGCTGCAGGATCTGGGGGCAGGATTTGGGGTTTCAGGGTTGAGGGTAACAGGAATTTGGGGTGCAGGGGCTTGGGGTGAAGAGCATGGTAGGGCAGGATTTGGGGGGGCAGGATTGGGGAAAAAAAGGAAGGAAGGAAGGAAGGAAGGAAGGAAGGAAGGAAGGAAGGAAGGAAGGAAGGAAGGAAGGAAGGAAGGAAGGAAGGAAGGAAGGAAGGAAGGAAGGAAGGAAGGAAGGAAGGAAGGAAGGAAGGAAGGAAGGAAGGAAGGAAGGAAGACCTGGGGTTGCAGGGTTTACAGTAGCAGGATCTTGGGGTGCAGGATCTGGGGGTGCAGGGATCAGAATTTGGGGGTACAGGGTTTGGGGTGCAGGATATCAGCGAACAGGGCTTGGGGTGCAGAACCTTGTTGTTCAGGGTTTAGAGGCAGGATTTGGGGGTGCAGGGCTTTGGGGTGAGGGGTTGGGGTGCAGGGTTCAGGGCTCCAGGACCTGGGGGTCGGAGGATTTAGGGGGTTGCAGGATTTGGGGGTGCAGGGCAGGGCAAGGAAGGCTTTGAATGTGCAGTGTTTGAAGTTTCAGCACTTGGGGGTGCAGGATTTGGGGGTACAGGATTAATGGGGGCAGGGTGTCTGGGGGTAGAACTTGGGGTGCACATTTTGTGAGGATGCAAGATTTGAGAGTGCAGGGATTTGGGGTGAGGGATTTCAGGGTGCCGGGTTGGGGGGGGAAGGATCTGCGGGTGCAGGGTTTGTCAGTGCATTGATTGGGGGTCAGAATTTGGGGGTGCAGGGTTCGTGGGGCACGATTTTGGGTGCAGGTTTTGGGGAGCAGGATCTGGGGGTGATGGATTTGGGTGACAAGGTTTGGAGGAGCAGAGTTCAGGGGTTTGGGGGATGGGTTTGGACCTACAAGATTCGGGGGAAATGGTTTGGGGGAAGGATCTGGGGGCGAGATATTTGGGGGGCAGGGTTTGGGATGCCAGGTTTGGGGGTGAAGGGCTTGGGGGCAAGGATCTGGGGTGCAGGATTAGGGGGATTCAGGATTGGGGGGGTTAAGGTTGTATGGGGGACAATTTTGGGGTGCAGGTTTGGGGGGCAGGATTTACAGTGCAGGCTTTTGGGATGCACGGCTTCAGGGTACAGGGCTTGATGAGGCAGGATTTGGGGGTGCAGGATTTGGGGGCTCAGTGTTAGGAGGTGAATGTTTTGGGGGTGAAGGGTTTGGGAGTGTAAAATCTGGGCGTGCAGGATTTTGGAGTGCAGTATTTTGGGGTGCATGGTTTGGGACTGTAGATTTTGGGGTGCAGGGTTTGGGGGGCAGGGTTTGGGGGTACAAAGTTTAGGGGGCAGGGTTTTGGGGTGCAGGATCTTGGGGTGTACGAGTTTTGGGTGTGGGATTTGAAGGAAAATGATTTGTGGTGCAAGGTTTTGGGGTGCAGGGTTTGGGGGGCAGGTTTTGCGTGTTCAGGAACTGGGGGTGCGGGATTTTGCGTTGAAGGGCTCTGGGGTGCCGGGGTTGGCCTGCAGGGGTTGGGGTGCAGTATTTTGGGGTGCAGGGGTTTGGGTTTCAGGACCTGGGGGTGCAGGGTCTCAGGGAACAGGATTTCAGGGGTGCAGCATTTGAGGGGTGACGGCCTTGGGGATGAAGGATTGGGGAGTGCAGGGTTTGGGGGTGCAGATTTGGGGTGCAGGGTTTAGGGGGTGTAGGGTTTTGGAGGGGCAGGATATTGGGGTGCAGGATTTAGAGGAGCCGACTTTTGGGCAGCAGGATTGGGGGGCAAGGATTTGGGGGTGCAGGGTTTAGGGTAGCAGGGACTTTGGGTGCAGGGTTTGGTAGGGCAGGATCTTGGGGTGCAGGGTTTGGGGTTCAGGGTTCGGGATGTACATTTTTGGGAGGCAGGATTTGAGGGCGCAGGGTTTTGGGGCGAAGGGTTTAGAGAGCAGGATTTAGAGTGCAGGGTTTGGGGGTTCAGGGTCTAGGGTGGCAGGAATTTTGGGGTGCAGGCCTTTGGGGCAAAGGGTTCTGTGGTGCTGGGTTTTGGGGTGCAGGATTTGGGTGTGCAGGGTTGGGGGTTGGGGAGAAGGATTTTAGTGTGCAGGATTTTAGGGTGAAGGTTTGGTAGGGCTGAGTTTGGAGGTTCAGGGTTCTGGGGGGCAGGGTGTTGGGTGCAAGATCTGGGGGTACAGGATTTATGGGTGCAGGGTGTTGTGGGGTGCAGGGATTTTGAGTGAGGGATTGGAGGTTCAGAGTTAGGGGGTGCAGGCTTTGGGGGTGCAGGGTGTTCGGGTGAGGGATTTGGGGTTCAGGGTTAGGGGGTGCAAGATTTGAGGGGTGCATGGGTTTTGGGTGAGGGATTTGGGGTTCAGGGTTAGGGGGTGCAGGGTTTGGTGGGCAGGAATTGGGGGTGCAGGGTGTTGGGGGAAGGATTTGCTGGTGCAGGCTTTAGGGTAAAGGGGTTTGCGGTGCAGGGTTGCGGGGTGGAGGATTTGGGGGTGAAGGTTTGGGGGTGCAGGATTTGGGGGAAGGATCTGTTGGTTCAAGATCTGGGGGTTCAGGATTTTCTGGTGCAGAATTGGGGGTGCGGGATTTAGGGTGTAGGGTTGGAGGGTGAAGGGTTTGGGGAATAGAATTTCGACGTGAAGGGTTTGGGGTGAAGGGTTGGTAGGGCAGGATTTTGGGGTGCAGTGCTATGGGGGTGGAGGATCAGGTAGTGCAGGATTTGGGGGTGCAAGGCGTGTGGGGCTGCAGGGTTTTGGGGGGCCTGATTTGGTGCTACAGGGTCTGGGGGTGCAGCTTTTGAGAGTTAAGGGATTTGGGGATGAGAGTTCAGTGGTGCAGGATCTGGGGTGCAGGGTTCAGGGGGGCAGGGTTTGGGGGGGCAGGGTTTGGGGTTGCAGCTTTTGGAGATTCGGGTTGTGGGTGTCAAGGATTTGGGGGTACAGGGTTTGGGTGCAGGATTTGGGGGTACAGGGGTTTGAAGGGGACAGGATTTGCAGGTGCAAGATTTGGTGCGCTGGAGTACTGGGGTGCAGGGTTTGCAGGGTGCAGGGTTTTTGGGTGCACGGTTGTGGAAGGTGGGATTTGGGGGTGCAGCGTTTGGGGTTGCAGGATTTGGGGTGCAGGTTTGTGGAGAGCAGGAACAGAGGAGCAGGGTTGGGGGTGCAGGGTCTGGTGGGGCAGGAATTGGGGGTGCAGGGAGTTGGGGGAAGGATCTGCTGGTGCAGCTTTTAGGGTAAAGGGTTTTGGGGTACAGGGTTTTGGGGTGGAGGATTTGGGGGTGTAGGGTTGGGGGTTGAAGGGTTTGGGGGACAGAGCTGCAGGTGAAGGGTTTGGGGTGAAAGGTTTGCAGTGAAGGTTTTGGGGTGAAGGTTTTGGGGTGCAGAATCTGAGGGTGCAGGGCTTGGTAGGGCAGGATTTTGGGGTGAAGGATTTGGGGGTGTAGAGTTTTCGGGTGCAGGGTTTGGGACTGCAGGTTTTGGGGTGTAGGGTTTGGGGGCAGGGTGTGGGGTACAAAGTTTAGGGGGCAGGGTTTTGGGGTGCAGCATCTTGGGGTGTATGAGTTTTGGGTGTGGGATTTGAAGGAAAGTGATTTGGGCTGCAGGGTTTGGGGTTTCCATTGACAGGAACTGGGGGTGCAGGGCGTCGGGGTGCCGGGGTTGGTCTGCAGGGTTTGGGGTGCAGAATTTAGGGGTGCAGTATTTTGGGGTTCAGGGTTTTGGGGTGCAGGATTGGGGATTCAGGGTTTTGGGGGCATTATCTGGGGGGTCAGGATTTGGGGGTGCAGGGTTTGGGGCTGCAGGTTTTGGGTGGGGAATTTGGGGGTACAGGGTGTTGAGGAAGGATCTGGGGGTGCAATATTTGGGCTTTAAGGGTTACGGGGGGCAGGATCTGGCAGTGCAGAGTTTGGGGACAGGACCTGGGGGTGCAGCGTCTGGGGTTACAGGTTTTGGGGGTGCAGGGTGGAGGGAATTATTTGAGGTGCAGGGTTATGAGAGTACAGGATTTCCAGGTGCAGAGTTTGGGGTGCTGGGTATGGGGCAGCAGCATCTGGGGGTTCAGGTTCTGGGGGTGCATTCACTTGGGGGGATGGATCTAGGGGTGCAGGTTTTGGGGGTCCAAGGTTAGACGGGATTTGGGGCTGCAGGGATTTAGGGTGCAGGGTTTAGGGCTGCAGTGTTCTGGAGGAAGGATTTGGGGTGCAGTGTTTGAGGGGTAGGATTTGGGGTTTCAGTGTTTCAGGGTGTATGATTTTGGAGTGCAGGATTTGGGGTGCAGGGTTTGGGGGTGCAGGGTTGGAGGTGCAGGGTTTGGGGCTGCAGGGTTTGGGGTACAAAGTTTTGGTAGGGCATGCTTTGGGGTGCAGGACTTTAGGGTGCAGAATTCGGGGGTGTGCAGTTTAAGGGGGCAGGATGTGGCGTTGCAGCGTTCTGGGGTGTCAGGTTTGGGGTGCAGTGGTTTGGGGTGCAGGGTTTGGGGTGCAGGGTTTAGGGAAGGATGATAAGGGGGTGCAGGGTTTAGGGCAGCAGGATCTTGGGGTGCAGGGGTTTGGGGTGGAGGGCTCGGTAGGGCAGAGTTTGGGGGTGGACAGTTTAGGGGGGTAGGGTTTGGGGAGCAGGTTTTGGGGGTTCAGAACCTGGGGGGGCAGGGTATTGGGGTGCAGGATCTAGAAGGGCAGGGTTTGGGGGTGCAGTGTTTGGGGCACAGGGTTTGGGGGTGCAGGATCTTGGGGTGTACAAGTTTTGCAGGTAGGATTTGAAGGAAAATGATTTGGGGTGCAGGGATGGGGGTACAGGGTTTTGGGGTTGCTGGTTCTGGGGATTTGGGCTGTGGGGTTGGAGGATAACGGGAAGCAGGGTTTGGGGGGCAGTGTTTGGGGAGCCAGGGTTAGGGTTCGGTGGGGGCAGAATTTTGGGTGCACAGTTTTGACAGCTAAGTTTGGGGTGCAGGGCCTGGGAATTCAGGCTTTGGGGGTGCAGAGTTTTGGGGAGCAGGGTTTGGGGGTTCATGACGTGGGGATGGAGGAATTGGGGGTGCAGGGTTTGGTGGGGAAGGGTTTGGGGGTGCCTGGCTTAGGGTTGCAGGATTTGGGGGTCAAGGGTTTGGAGGTGCAGGGGTTTGGGGGCAGGATATAGGGGTGCAGGATTTGAGGGTGCAGGGTTGTGGAGTGCAGAGATTTAGGGGTGCAAGATCTGGGCTTGTACGGTTTTGGGGTGCAGGTTTTGGGGAGGGAGGATTTGGGGTGCAGAGTTTGGGCGTGCCAGGTCTGTGGTTGCAGGTTTTAGTACAGGGTTTGGGGGTTCAGGTTGTGGGGGCGGAGTTTTTGGGGGTGCAGGGTTGGGGAGAAGGATTTTGGGGGTGCAGGGTTTTAGGGTGCAGGATCTTAGGGTACAGAATTTGGGCAGGAATGCTTTCGGGATGCAGGTTTGGGGAGTGCAATATTTGAGGGTGCAAGGTTACCAAACCTTGCAGGATTTTGGGGTGCAGGGTTTTGGTATTTGGGGTTCAGGGTTAGGGGGTACAGGGTGTTGGGGAACGATTTGGGGGTGCAGGGTTTGGAGGTGGAGTGTTTCAGGGATCAGGGTCTGGGAGGCAGAATTATGGGTGCAGGGTTTGGGATGGCAGGGTTTGGGGTGCAGAGTTTGCGTGTTCAGGACCTGGGGGTGCTGCCTTTGGGGGTGCAGGGTTTTGGGGTGCAGGGTTTGGGTGTTCAGGACCTGGGGGTGCTGGGTTTGGGGGTGCAGGGTTTTGGGGAGCAGGGTTTGGGGAGGCAAATTATGGGGGTCCTGGGTTTTAGGAGCACAGGATTTAAAGGCGCGGGATTTGGGGGTGCAGGGTTTGGGGACTCAGGACCTGGGGGTGCAGCTTTCAGGGTGCGAGGCTTAGGGGTGCATTATTAGAGGGTGGAATATTAGGGGTGCAGGACTGGGTGGGGAGGATCTGGGGTGCACATTTTGGGCGCTAAGGACGTGGGGGTGCAGGACTTGGGCGTTCAGGGATTGGGAGTGCAGGGTTTGGGGGTGCAGAGTGCAAGCTGGGGGGGCAGGATTTGGGGTGCAGGGTTTGGGAAGACAGGATCGGGGGTGGAGGATTTGGGGGTGCAGGATTGAGGGGCAGGGTTTTGGTACAGGGCTTGGGGTCAGGATCTGGGGCTGCAGGATTTGGGGGTTCAGTGTTTAGGGCAGCACAATCTTGGGGTGCAGGGGTTTGCAGTGAAAGGTTTGGTAGGCAGGATTTGGGGTGCAGGATTCTGGGGTGCTGGGTTTGGGGTACAGGATTTGGTGTTGCAGGGATGGGGTTGAAGGGCTTGGGTTTCCAGGCCTTTGAGGTGCAGGATTTGGAGGTGCAAGGTTTGGGAGGGAATTCTTTGGGGTGCAGGGTTTGGGGGCAGGTTTAGGGGTGTAGGGTATAGGACGGAAGGATTTGGGAATGCAGGGTTTGGGGTGCACGTTTCGGGGTTCAGGAAGGTAGGGAGGGCAGGATTAGGGGGTGCAAGGTTTCAGTTGTAGGGTTTAGGGGTGCAGAGTTTGGTAGGGCCGAATTTGGGGGTGCAGGATTTGGGAAGACAGGATCGGGGGTGGAGGATTTGGGGTGAAGGATTGAGGGGCAGGGTTTTGGTGCAGGGCTTGGGGTCAGGATCTGGGGTGCGGGTTTGAGAAGAGTATTTTGGGGTGCAGGATTTTGGGTGCCGTGTCTGCGGGGCAGGTTTGGGGTGATATCGCCCATATCCTGCTCCCCAGATCCTGCACCCCAGAATCCTGCACCCCCATACTGTGATCCCTGCACCCTGCACCCCCAGACCCTTCCCTCCCAAAACCTGTAGCCCCATAACCCTGCACCCCAAAACGCTGCACCTCCAGATCGTGAACCTTTAAACCCTGCACCCCAAATCCTTCCTCCCCAAAACCTGCACCCCAAAACCCTACAATCCCAGATCTTGCACCTGCAAATCTCTGCACTCCACAACCCTGCACCCTCAAATCCTGCACCCCTATATCCTGCCCCCCAAAACCCCGGCACCTCCAAACCCTGCACCCCAGATCCTGCAACCCTAAACCAGGCACCCCAAACCCTTCCCCACCAAACCCTGCACCCCTCAGACCCTGAAGCCCAAATCCCTCTCCCAAAGCCCCTGCACCCCTTAAATCCTGCACCCCTGAAATCCGGTTCCCTAAGACCCTGCACCCCCAGGTCCTGAACCCCAAACCCCTGCACCCCAAAATACTGCACCCCAATCCCTGCAGGCCAACCCCGGCACCCCAGAGCCCTTCAACGCAAAATCCTGCATCCCCAGTTCCTGAACACGCAAAACCTGCCCCCAAACCCTGCACCCCAAAACCTGCCCCCCAACACTGCAGCCCAAAGCCCAGCACCCCAAGACCCTTCATCCCCAAACCCTGAGCCCCCAAATCATGCACCCCCAGATCCTGACCCCCAAAACACTGCACCCCCATATCCTGCACCCCAAGATCCTGCTACCCTAAACCCTGAACCCCCAAATCCTGCACCCCCGATTCCTCTCTCACAAGCCCTGCACCCCAAAACTCTGCACCCCCAAGTCCTCTCCCCCCAAACAATGCACCTGGAACCTTGAACCCGCAAAGCCTGCACGCCCAGGTCCTGAACACCTGAACCCTGCCCCCGCAAATCCTTTAACCCCCAAACCCAGCACCCCAAACCCTGTACCCCCAGATCGTTCCCAAAACACCCTGCACCCCCAAACCCTGCACCCCAAATTCCTGCCCTACCAAGCCCTTCACCCAAACCCCCGCACCCTTAAATCCTGCACCCCTAAACCCTGCACACCAAATCCTGCACCTCCAGATCCTTCTTTCCTTCCTTCCTTCCTAAAGCTTGCACCCCAAATCGTGCCCTACCAAACCCTTCACCCCAAACCCCTGCACCCCACAGTCTTGCTCCCCCTAATCCTGCCATCCCAAACCCTGCACCCCAAATTCTGCCCCCCAAACCCCGATCCCTGAAACACTGCACCTCCAAACCCTGTACCCCCAAATCCTTCCCCAACACCCTGCACCCCCAAACCCTGCACCCCTAAGCCTGAACCCTAAATCCCTCACCCAAAAGCCCTGCACCCCCAAACCCTGCACCCCAAGATCCTGCTCCCCTAAATCTTGAACACCCTAACCTTAAGCCCCCAAACCCTGCACCCCGAAATCCTGCAGCACCAAACCCTGCCCCCCAAATCCTGCACCCCTATAATTCAGCCCTACCAAGCTTTGCACCCCTAAACCCTGAAATCTCACACCCCCTAATCCTGCCCTCCCAAATCCTGAGCCCTGCACCCCCAAAGCCTGCATTCCCAAACGCAGCACCCCCAGGTCCTGAACACCCAAACACTGCACCCCCAAATTAGGCAGTCCCAAACCCAGCACCCCAAAATCCTCCATTCACAAACTCTGCACCCCCCAAACCTGGACCCCCACATGTGCACCCCCAAAACCATGCCCCCCTGAAACGCTGCACTTCAAAACCCTGCACCCCTAAATCCTTCCCCCAAAACCCTGCCCCCCAAACCCTACACCCCAAGGTCCTTCCCCCACCTCCTGGAACCCCAAACCCTGCACCCCAAAGAATTCCCTCCCAAACCTTGCACCTCCAAATCCTGCACCTCAAAGGCCTGGAAACCCAAGCCCTTCAACCCCATCCCTGCAACACCAAATCCTGTGCCCCAAACCCAGCACCCCAGAATCCTGCACCCCAAATCCTGCCTACCAAACCTTTCACTGCAAACCCCTGCACCCCGAGGTTGTGCTGCCCTAAACACTGAACCCCCAAATCCTGCAGCCCCAGATCCCTGCCTCCCAAAACTCTGCACCCCCACATCCTGCACCCCAAATCTCTCACCCCCAAATCCTCCCCCCACCACCCTGCAGCCTCAAATCCTTCACCCCCATCCCCTGCACCCCAAAACTCCACACCTCCAAATCCTGAACCCTGAAACCTCGCACCCCCAAATCCTGTGCCCCAGTCCTGTGCACCCCACACTCTGCAACCTTAAATTTCCCCCCAAGCCCCTGCACCCCAAACGCTGCACTCTTAGACCTGACTTCTAAACCCTGCACCCCCAAACAGTGCACCCCCAAATCCTGAAGCCCCAGATCCTTCCCTCCCATACCCTGCACCCCCAAATCCTGAACCCCCAGATCCTGAATTCCAGGATCTTGCACTCCCAGACCCTGCACCCCCAAATCAGACACACGAAAACTCTGCACCCCCAAATCTTGCACCTCTAAGCCTCCACCCCTTAACACTGCATCCCCAAATCTTTCACCCCAAAACCTCCACCCAGAACCCTGTACCCCAAAACCCTACACCTCCAAATCCTGAACCCTTAAACCCTGCACCCCCAGATCCTCCCCCCAAATGAATGCACCCCCAAAACCTGCACCCCCAGATCCTGCTGCCCCATACCCAGCACCCCAAACTCTGCACCCAGAAATCCTGCACTCTCATAACCCTGCACCTCAAACAATTCCCTTAACCCTGCACCCCCAAAACCTGTAACCCCAATCGCTGCACCCCCAGATCCTGTCCCCAAACTCTGCACTGCCAGATCCTGCCCCCCTAAGCCCTTAAAGCCCAAATATTGCACCCCCAGATCCTTCCTCATCACCCTGCACCCCCAAATTCCCCACCGCAAACCTGCACCCCCAGATCCTGCACCACCAAGTTCTGTGCCCTGAAGCCCTGCACTGAAAATCCTGCCCCCTAACTCTGCACCCCCAAATCCTGCACCCCCAAATCCTGCATTCCTAAACCCTGCACCCCCAAATCCTTCAACCCCCAAAGCCAATGCACTGCCAAACCCTGGACCCCCAGATACTGCACCCCAGAACCCTGCACGTTGAAATCCTGCACCCCCAAACCCTGCAGCCCAGAACCCTATACCCGATATCCTGCCGCCCCACAACTTGCACCCCCAAACCTGCAACCCCAAATACTGCACCCCAAATCCTGCATCTTGAAACCCTGCACCCCTAAATCCTTCCTCCCAAGCCATGATTCCCCAAAACCTGTAATACCAAATCCTGCACCCCCAAATCCTGCACCCCCAAATCGTTCCCCCAAACCATTCGCCCCCGAATCTTTTATGTCCAAACCTGTCCCCCAAAACCTTGCACCCCTGAACTCTGCTCCCCCAAAGCCGGCACCACGAAACCTTTCAACCAATTCCATCACCCCCAGATCCTGCTCCCCAAACCCTGCACCCAAAATCCTACCCCACAAACCCTGCACCCCCAAATTCTGACCCCCAATCAATGCACTGACAAACCCTGCACCCGCAGATCCTTCCCCCCCAAACCTGGCACCCTGAAATCGCTCACCCCAAATCCCTGCACTCTCAAATCTTGCACACCCCAAAAATGTGCACCCCCAAATCGTTCACCCCATATCCTGCCCCTTTAAACCCTGCACTTCAAAACCCTGCACCCCCAAATCCTTTCCCCAAACACCCTACACCCATTAATCCTGTACCCCCAAATCCTGCACCCCAAGTCCTGAAACTTCAAACCCTGCGCCCTCAGATCCTTCCTTACCCAACCCTGCACCCCCAAATCCTGCAACCCCCAAGTCCTGAACCCTGCACCCGCAACTCCTCACCCCAAAGCCCTGCACCCCCAAATCCTGCCTCTAAACCCTGAACAACAAGGTTCTGCACCCCAAACCCTGCTCCCCGGATCCTACACCCCCAAACCCTACAATCCCAGATCTTGCACCTGCAAATCTCTGCACTTCACAACCCTGCACCCCCAAACCCTGCACCCCAAATTCCTGCCCTACCAAGCCCTTCACCCAAACCCCCGCACCCTTAAATCCTGCACCCCTAAACCCTGCACACCAAATCCTGCACCTCCAGATCCTTCTTTCCTTCCTTCCTTCCTAAAGCCTGCACCCCAAATCGTGCCCTACCAAACCCTTCACCCCAAACCCCTGCACCCCACAGTCTTGCTCCCCCTAATGCTGCCATCCCAAACCCTGCACCCCAAATTCTGCCCCCCAAACCCTGATCCCTGAACGACTGCACCTCCAAACCCTGTACCCCCAAATCCTTCCCCAACACCCTGCACCCCCAAACCCTGCACCCCTAAGCCTGAACCCTAAATCCCTCACCCAAAAGCCCTGCACCCCCAAACCCTGCATCCCAAGATCCTGCTCCCCTAAATCTTGAACACCCAAACCTTGCACCCTCAAATCTTGCACCCCCAAACCCTGCACCCCCAAATCTCACAGCACCAAACCCTACACCCCAAATCCTGCACCCCTAAATTCAGCCCTACCAAACTTTGCACCCCTAAACCCTGAAATCTCACACCCCTAATCCTGCCCTCCCAAATCCTGAGCCCTGCACCCCCAAAGCCTGCATTCCCAAACGCAGCACCCCCAGGTCCTGAACACCCAAACACTGCACCCCCAAATTAGGCAGTCCCAAACCCTGCACCCCAAAATCCTCCATTCACAAACTCTGCACCCCCCAAACCTGGACCCCACATGTGCACCCCCAAAATCATGCTCCCCTGAAACGCTGCACTTCAAAACCCTGCACCCCCAAATCCTTCCCCCAAAACCCCGCCCCCCCAAACCCTACACCCCAAGGTCCTTCCCCCACCTCCTGGAACCCCAAACCCTGCACCCCAAAGAATTCCCTCCCAAACCTTGCACCTCCAAATCCTGCACCTCAAAGGCCTGGAAACCCAAGCCCTTCAACCCCATCCCTGCAACACCAAATCCTGTACCCCAAACCCAGCACCCCAGAATCCTGCACCCCAAATCCTGCCTACCAAACCTTTCACTGCAAACCCCTGCACCCCGAGGTTGTGCTGCCCTAAACACTGAACCCCCAAATCCTGCAGCCCCAGATCCTTGCCTCCCAAAACTCTGCACCCCCAAATCCTGCACCCCAAATTTCTCACCCCCAAATCCTTCCCCCACCACCCTGCAGACTCAAATCCTTCACCCCCAACCCCTGCACCCCAAAACTCCACACCTCCAAATCCTGTGCACCAGTCCTATGCACCCCACACTCTGCACCCCAAACCCTGCACTCTTAGACCTGACTTCTAAACCCTGCACCCCCAAACGGTACACCCCCAAATCCTGAAGCCCCAGATCCTTCCCTCCGATACCCTGCACCCCCAAATCCTGAACCCCCAAACCCTGCACCCCTAAACTTCCACCCCCTTAACACTGCACCCCCAAAACCTGAACCACCAAATCTTTCACCCCCAAAACCTCCCTCCTCCAAACCCTGCACTTCAAAATGCTGCACCCCCAAATCCTTCTCCCCAACACCCTGCACCCCCAGATCCTGACCCCAAAACCATGCACCCCAAATCCTGTACCCCAAAGCCCTGCACTCTCAAATCATACAGGCCCAGAACGTGCACCCTAAACTGTGCACCCCAAAATCCTAAACCCCTTAACCCTGCACCCCCAAATCCTCCAGACCCATGTCCCGAACCCAGCACCCCAAAATCTACCCCCCAAAACCTACATCCCCAAATCCTGCACCCCCAGGTCCTGAACACCCAAAATCTGCACCCCCAATTCTGCCTCCACAAGACCTTCACCCCCAGTCCCTGCTCCACTAAATCCTACACCCCAAACCCTGCACCCCCAACCTCCTGGACCCCAAATCCTGCCCCCACAAGTTGCATCCTAAAATCCTGCACCCCCAAATCCTGTCCTACCCACCCTTCAGCCCAAACCCCTTCACCCCAAAATCCTGCTGCCCTAAACCCTGCACCCCCAAATCATCCCTCCCAACCCTGCCCCCCAAACCCTGTCCCCCTAAAGCCTGACCCCGAAACCCTGCTCCCCAAAACCCTGCTACCCCCAATCTTGTACCCCCAGATCCTTCCCCCAACACCCTGCAATCCCAAACCCTGCACCCCCAATTCTGGCGCTAAACCCTGCACCCCCAGAACCCTGCACCACTGAACCTTGCACCCCAAAACCCTGCTCCCCCAATCCTCCCCCACAAAACTCTGCACCCCAAAACCCTATACCCAAAACCCTGCACCCCACAAGTTGCACCCATATCCCTGCACCCCCAAATTCCTGCACCCCCAAATCCTCCAACCCTCAGGTCCTGCACCCCCAGGTGCTGAACACCTGAACCCCTCACCCCAAACCCTGCACCCCCAAATCCTGCCTCTAAACACTGAACTACAAGGTTCTGTACCCCAACAGCCTGCTCACCCAGATCCTGCACCCCAGAACCCTGCACCCCCAAATTCTGATCCCTACAGTCTGCACCCCCAGCTCCTGCACCCCCAAAACCTGTACCCCTAAATCCTGCACCCTTCAACCCTGCAGCCCACAACGCTGCACCCCCAACCTCTGCAGCCCCAGTTCCTTAACGTGTGAAACTTGCACCCCCAAGTCCTGCACCTCAAAACCTTACACCCGGAATCCTGCCCCCCAAACCATGCACCCCAAAATCAAGGCCCCTCAAACTTGCACTCAAAAGTCCGCACCAAGAAACCCTCCCCGCCCAGTTCCTAAAGACGTGAAACCTGCACCCCGAAATCCCGCACCCCAAAACCCTGCACCCCAGTACCCCAGACCACCAAATCTTGCACCTCCAAATCCTGCCCCCTTTAGCCCTGCACTTCAAACCCTGCACCCCAAATCCTTGACACCCAAGTCACAAATCTCCAAACACAGCAACCCCAAAACCCTATACCCCCAGTCCCTGCACCCCCAAATAATTTTCCTTCAAATCCCACACCCAAAGCTCGTACACCCCAAGATCTTGCACCCCCACACACTGCACCCCAAATCCTGCAACCCCAGACCCTGCACCTCCTGCACCCCAAAATTTTACATCTCCAAATCCTAAAGCCTTAAACCCTGTATCCGACAAATCCTTCCCCCCAAAACAGTGCCCCCCAAACCCTGCACCCCAGATCCTGCAGCCCCTAACTCTGCGTGCCCCAACCACGAACCTCCAAATTCTTCCACCTCCAAACCCTACACCCCAAATCCTGTACCTCAAATATTCCCCCAACCCTGCACCCCAAAACCCTGCAACCCTGGTTCCTGAACATGTGAACCCTGCAACCCCAAACCCTCAGCCCATAGTCCTGCACCCCCAAATCCTGCCCTACCCAACCCTTCACCCCAAACCCCCTCACCCCAAGACCCTGTACTGACAAACCCTTCACCTCAAAATTCTGTCCCCCAAACCCTTCACCCCCAACCCTACACCCCTAAATCCCTGTCCTGGTTTTGTTAAAAAACAAGTTTCTCTTTTAGCGAATTTTTGCCTGTCAGCTAAAGCCTTCATATTAGCTGCATTTTCCTGGAGAACCCGACACATGTTTTGGTTAAACCTAGCAATGGAATGCAAACTTATTGATAAGCACGGATGGACATCTCGCGAGAGGGGCAAGGAGAAACTGGTGACCGAGAGACTGACCAACGGTGTATAACATTCCATTCACGTGAATACTTCATATAAAAGTGGGAGATCACGAGGATCTCGTCCCCTTTTGTCTCTTTCCCTTTTGCCTTTTTCCTCATGGCTGACATTAGGAGAGGACCTTGCTGGTCGTCCCTGCGAACTGAGGCCTAGTGAGAGACTGAATCCAGCTCCGGTTGGCTACAGAGTCTAATCCAGGACTTTGGGTGCTGGCTCTGCAGTTGCTGAGACTTACAAGATTGGTTTTGTATATTTTGTATTATTTTCTCTATTCTTATTAGTAGCATTAGTAAAACATCTTTAACTTTTCCAACTCTCTTCTCTCTGTCCTTCTTTCCCTCCCGATCGCCTGTCCTGAGTGGGAAGGGGGGAGAGGGAGGGGCAAAAAAGGGGAAGTGGGGGGGAGAGGAGGTTAACAATACATCTGCCAGGGTTTGATTGTCACCCCGCAATCTTAACCCTCGACAGATAATTGGCGCCCAACGTGGGGCGAGAGAAAGGGGTAAATTTGGAGATTTTTGGCTTTTCTACTGCTCTGACGTACCTTTCAATTTTCTTGGCACGGTGCCAACTCATAGAGTTGTGATACTCGCGCGTCTGTTTGCTTGGGATATTATTTAGTGGTATTAAGGCAAAGTGAATTACATTGATTTAAAGATGTTATGGCAAAAGTTGTATCAGTTATTTTCTACATTGTGCTCGCTGATCCCATATCTGTGTTGGTGTTTCTTTCTGAATCGAAGTATTCATTATATAACAACAAGAAACTGGACAGCGGTCATGATGATTTTGTGTGGTATGGCACTGATTTATTTCATTATACTGCAGCCGCTAATGAATTTCTACTCGCTTCTGCTTTACCTTGAAAAACCTGCAGGAGAGATTAAAGAGCAGAATGGCTCTATATTTGCTAATTGGTCAAGCGAATCTTTAGAAAGGCTGACTAACAATACTTTTGTGTTTTCGCTAGGACAGTTTGCAAATGTTTTAGAGAACTTTGAATATCCTTGGAGCTTTGATAGAACTGTGATGGTGTTATCTGGTTTGCTGAATGTGTGTCAGTTTGTGTTACTGTTAAGAGAAATGAGGTTCAATAGGAGGTTTGCGTCTCTTCTTAGTCCTGAGATTTGCGGTGCGTCTTCGGAAGCTTTAGCAAAAAGCACTCCGAGCCGCTCGAGAAAAGGCAAAACAGCCAAAGCTGCTGCTGCAGCCACTGCCCCCCCAACCGCGGCTTCACAGGCTGAAGCTACAGCTCCTCCGCAGAGCTCCTCTGCCAAGGTCGCTGCAGATAACGTTACCTCTCCAGCCTCAAAGGCTAACAAGGCAGCCCCCCCGTCTTCACACACTGCTCACTGTTGCTGCTGTAACCACAGCAATCACTGTGACAGTCATTCAGACTCTGAAAATGAATCAAATGATGGTGAACCCATATCAGCATCAGTTGCTGGTTGTAAGAAAGTCACTAGAAAGACTACCCGTGCAGCAGGTGATGGCACAGGGCCAACATCAACCCAAGACGCATCATCAGGACAGGGTGGAGATGAAGTGACCACCACTTGGTCCTTTTCTCCAGGTGAGCTGAGAGATCTGCGAAAAGACTTTAGTCGTCGTGAAGGCGAGAATATTTTAACCTGGCTGCTGCGATGCTGGGACAATGGGGCAGAAACAATTGAATTAGAAGGTGGTGAAGCCAGGCAGCTGGGATCTCTGTCAAAAGATTCCACCATTGATAGGGCAATTTCAAGAGAGTCTAATGCCGCTACTCTCTGGACCCGACTCCTGGTAGCTATGAAAGTCAGATTTCCCTACAAGGAAGATTGTATATCCAAGTTAGGGAAATGGAATACTATGGAGAGAGGTATCCAGTTCCTGAGAGAATTAGCTGTGCGAGAGATCATCTATCTAGGGCCAAACAGCCAAGAGGGGACAGACCCAGATAGAATCAATTGTACAAAATCTATGTGGCGCAGATTTGTACAAAGTGCACCACCTGCATATGCTAAGTCATTGGCAGGAATGGTCTGGTCAGCTAGAGGTATACAAGAAATTAATGAAGTGATTGAGCAGCTCCGGTACTTTGAGGACAGCCTTGCTGGTTCTCTACGGGCTTGTGTCTCCGCTGTGGAGAAACTGTGTGAAAAATCTGATGACCGGTTTGAAAAGCTGTTGCAAGAAATCAAAGAGCTCAGAGAAGACTCGTACCGTTCACGACCTGCACAAACCTATGTTTCAGCTGTTAGGAGAAGGCGTTTCCAATCTCGAGAGAGAGGGCAGAGACAGCCCACAAAAAGAGGTTCACTGTGGTTCTTCCTACATGAGCAGGGAGAAAACATGAACAAGTGGCATGGAAGGCCGACCTCAGAACTTCAGGAACGAGTACGTGAGATAAAAGGAAAAACTCCTAGGAAGGTGGCTGCTCCAGTTTACAAAAGGAGCAGAAGAGATTCTGATGCTCTTGAAGGAACCTCTAATTCACACCCAGAGACTGTGCAAAACAGGAATTAGAGGTGCCCTGCCTCCAACCAGGTGGAGGAAAGGGATAACAGAGTTTATTGGACTGTACAAATACTATGGCCTGGTACAACACAACCCCAGGAGTACAAAGCTTTAGTGGACACTGGTGCTCAGTGCACAATAATTCCTTCTAATTATAAAGGAACACAATCCATCAATATTGTTGGAGTGACTGGGGGATCCCAGGAACTGACTGTTGTAGAGGCTGAAATGAGCCTAACTGGAAAAAACTGGCAAAAGCATCCCATTGTGACTGGTCCAGATGCTCCGTGCATCCTTGGTATAGACTACCTCAGGAGAGGGTATTTTAAGGACCCAAAAGGGTATAGGTGGGCATTTGGTATAGCAGCTGTGGACACTGAGAAAATTGAACAGCTGTCTGATTTGCCTGGTCTTTCAGATGACCCTTCTGTTGTAGGACTGCTGAGGGTTGACGATCAGCAGGTGCCAACTGCTACCACGACGGTGCATCGCCGGCAATATCGCACCAATCGAGACTCTTTGATTCCTATCCAGAAGCTGATCCGTCAATTGGAAAGCCAGGGTGTGATCAGTAAGACTCGCTCACCTTTTAACAGCCCAATCTGGCCAGTGCGTAAGTCTAGTGACGAGTGGAGACTAACTGTAGACTATCGTGGCCTGAATGAAGTTACACCACCACTGAGTGCTGCTGTGCCTGACATGCTAGAACTGCAATTTGAACTGGAGTCAAAGGCAGCCAAGTGGTATGCTACAATTGACATTGCTAATGCATTTTTCTCTATTCCTGTAGCAGCAGAGTGCAGGCCGCAGTTTGCTTTCACCTGGAGGGGCATCCAGTACACATGGAATCGCTTGCCCCAGGGGTGGAAACACAGTCCTACCATCTGCCATGGACTGATCCAGACCACGCTGGAGCAAGGTGAAGCTCCAGAACACTTGCAATATATTGATGACATCATCGTATGGGGCGACACAGCGAAAGAAGTCTTCGAGAAAGGTGAGAGAATAATTCATATTCTTTTGGATGCTGGTTTTGCCATAAAACGGAGCAAGGTCAAGGGACCTGCACGAGAGATCCAGTTTTTAGGAATAAAATGGCAAGATGGCCGTCGTCAGATCCCAATGGATGTGATCAACAAAATTGCAGCAATGTCTCCACCTACTAATAAGAAGGAGACACAGACTTTCTTGGGCGTTGTAGGTTTTTGGAGAATGCATATTCCTGACTACAGCCACATTGTGAGCCCTCTCTATCGAGTGACTCGTAAAAAGAACCAATTTGAGTGGGGCCCTGAACAACGACAAGCCTTTGAACAAATTAAGCGTGAGATAACTCATGCGGTGGCCCTTGGACCAGTCCGAACTGGACTAGATGTTAAAAATGTGCTCTACACCGCAGCCGGAGATAATGGACTTACCTGGAGCCTCTGGCAGAAAGCACCAGGAGAAACCCGAGGTCGACCCTTAGGTTTTTGGAGTCGAGGATACAAAGGATCTGAGGCCAACTATACTCCAACTGAAAAGGAGATACTGGCAGCATATGAAGGAGTTCGAGCTGCTTCAGAAGTGATCGGCACTGAAGCACAGCTCCTCCTGGCACCTCGACTGCCGGTGCTGAGCTGGATGTTCAAAGGGACAGTTCCCTCTCCACATCATGCAACCGAAGTTACATGGAGTAAATGGATTGCACTGATCACGCAACGAGCTCGAATTGGAAGTCCCAACCGTCCAGGGATATTAGAAGTGATTACAGACTGGCCAGAAAGCAAAGACTTTGGGATGTCTCCAGATGAGGAGGAAGTAAAACGTGCTGAAGAAGCACCACCATATAATACGCTTTCAGAGACTGATAAGCAGTATGCACTGTTCACAGATGGATCCTGTCGTCTTGTAGGAAAACATCGAAGGTGGAAAGCTGCTGTGTGGAGTCCCACACGACAAGTTACAGAAGCCACTGAAGGACAAGGTGAATCCAGTCAGTTTGCAGAAGTGAAAGCCATCCAGCTGGCTTTGGACATTGCTGAACGAGAGAAGTGGCCAATACTTTATCTCTATACTGACTCATGGATGGTAGCAAATGCCTTGTGGGGGTGGCTACAGCAATGGAAGAAAAGCAACTGGCAGCGCAGAGGTAAACCCATTTGGGCTGCCACACTGTGGCAAGACATTGCTGCTCGGCTAGAGAGCCTGCCTGTGAAAGTTCGTCATGTAGATGCTCATGTGCCTAAAAGTCAAGCCACCGAGGAACATCTAAACAACCAACAAGCGGATCAAGCTGCTAAGATTAAAGTAGCTGAGGTGGACTTGGACTGGCAACATAAAGGTGAACTTTTCCTAGCTCGGTGGGCCCATGATGCTTCAGGGCATCAAGGTAGAGATGCAACATACAAATGGGCTCGTGATCGAGGGGTGGATTTAACTATGGACACTATTTCACAGGTTATTCATGAATGTGAAACTTGCGCCGAAATCAAACAAGCAAAACGGTTAAAACCTGTATGGTATGGGGGGCGATGGTTAAAGTATAAGTATGGAGAAGCTTGGCAAATTGATTATATTACACTTCCACAAACACGTCAAAGTAAGCGTTATGTACTTACAATGGTGGAAGCAACCACTGGATGGTTGGAAACATATGCCGTACCTCATGCTACAGCCCGAAATACTATCTTGGGCCTTGAGAAGCAAGTCCTTTGGCGGCACGGTACGCCAGAAAGAATTGAATCAGACAACGGTACTCATTTCAAAAACAGTATTATAGACAACTGGGCCAAAGAACATGGTATTGAGTGGGTATATCATATTCCATATCATGCACCAGCCTCTGGGAAAATTGAAAGGTACAATGGTTTGTTAAAAACTACACTAAAGGCACTTGGTGGTGGAACCTTTAAAAACTGGGATTCACATTTAGCAAAAGCCACTTGGTTGGTCAACACTAGGGGATCAACCAATCGAGCCGGGCCTGCCCAATCAGAAATTCTACGTACTGTAGAAGGAGATAAAGTCCCTGTAGTACACATGAAAAATATCTTAGGAAAGGCAGTCTGGGTTACTCCTGCCTCAGGCAAAGGCAAACCTATTCGTGGGATTGTTTTTGCCCAGGGACCTGGCAGCACCTGGTGGGTGATGCTTAAGGATGGAGAAGTTCAGTGTGTACCTCAAGGGGATTTGATTTTAGGTGAAAATATGCAATGCTGAACTGTATGATGTGAATTGCTGCACTAACAATGTTTAATAAGTGTCTTTCAGATCAAGACAATGGTGATGAAACTAGAGCTAGCTTCTTCGAGTGGCGCCCGACACCTTCTTGGAAGTTGGTGTCCTTAACCCACAAGTAGTGGTCATGAGATGCACTTGTATCATTTTTCCTGCCCTGGGAGACTGTTGTGGCAAAATGAACTTAATGAACTTTTCAAAGGATGGTCCACTGATTAATTACTCCTGTGTATATATGTACATATATATATATATATAGTAGTAGTGATTAATTAGATTGTATTGATAGATTGTATTGATAAGGTTTAAGTATTCAGTGAATGTCATATTATAAGGGGTGGAATGTCCTGGTTTTGTTAAAAAACAAGTTTCTCTTTTAGCGAATTTTTGCCTGTCAGCTAAAGTCTTCATATTAGCTGCATTTTCCTGGAGAACCCGACACATGTTTTGGTTAAACCTAGCAATGGAATGCAAACTTATTGATAAGCACGGATGGACATCTCGCGAGAGGGGCAAGGAGAAACTGGTGACCGAGAGACTGACCAACGGTGTATAACATTCCATTCACGTGAATACTTCATATAAAAGTGGGAGATCACGAGGATCTCGTCCCCTTTTGTCTCTTTCCCTTTTGCCTTTTTCCTCATGGCTGACATTAGGAGAGGACCTTGCTGGTCGTCCCTGCGAACTGAGGCCTAGTGAGAGACTGAATCCAGCTCCGGTTGGCTACAGAGTCTAATCCAGGACTTTGGGTGCTGGCTCTGCAGTTGCTGAGACTTACAAGATTGGTTTTGTATATTTTGTATTATTTTCTCTATTCTTATTAGTAGCATTAGTAAAACATCTTTAACTTTTCCAACTCTCTTCTCTCTGTCCTTCTTTCCCTCCCGATCGCCTGTCCTGAGTGGGAAGGGGGGAGAGGGAGGGGCAAAAAAGGGGAAGTGGGGGGGAGAGGAGGTTAACAATACATCTGCCAGGGTTTGATTGTCACCCCGCAATCTTAACCCTCGACAATCCCACACCCCCAGATCCTGCCCCCCAAACCCTACACCTCAACACCCTGCACCCCCAAACCCTGCACCCCCAAATCCTGCATCCCCAGATCCTTCTCACCCAAACTGCACCTCCAAAAACTGCACCCCCAGATCCAGATACTGTAAGCACTGAACCCTCAAATCCTGCACCCCAAATGCAGCCCCCCCAATCCTGCCTCCCCACACGCCATACTCAAATCCTGCACCCCCAAATCCTGCACCCCCAAATCCTGCTCCTCCAAACCCTTTGCCCTCCCATTTTGTCCCCTAAGACCTTCACCCCCAAGCCCTTCACCCTAAAACCCTACACCCCCATATCCTGCTCACCCAATTCTTGCACCCCCAGATCCTTCCTGCAAGACTCTGCACCCCAAAATAGGGCACCCCAGATCCCGCACTTCAAACCAATGCATCCCTGAACCCTGAAACCCCAAATCCTCCCCCCCAGATCCTGCACCCTCAGATCCTCCTGCCAAAAATCCTGCACCCCAAACCCTGAACTCCCAAACTCGGCACCCAAAGCCCTCAAACCCTGCACCCCCAGTTCCTGAACACATGAACCCTGCACCCCCAAACCCCACCCTAAAGTCCTGCACCCCCATATCCTACTCTACCAAACCCTTCAGTGCAGACCCCTGCACCCCAAGATCCTGAATTCCAAAGTCTGCACCCCCTAATCATCCACCCCCAAACCCTGCACCCCAAACCTTGAACCCCCACATCCTGCAGCCTCAAGTCCTGAACCTTCAAACCCTGCACCTGCAAATTGTGCCCCCAAACCTGGCAGCCACACTCCCTGAACACGGGAACCCTGCACCCCGAAACCCTGCACCCTCAAACCCTGCACCCCGAACCCTGCACCCTGAAACCCTGCACCCTCAAACCCTGCACCCTCAAACCCTGCACCCCGAACCCTCACCCCAAGGTGCTGCTCCCCAAGGTCCTGCTCCCCAGATCCTGCATCCTCAGATCCTGCACCTCTAAATCCTGCACCCCCAGATCCTTCACCTCAAATCCCAGCACCCCAGAATCCCGAACCACCGAACCTTGCACTTCAAACCCTGCCCCCTTAAACCCTGCACTTCAAACCCTGCAGCCCCAAATCGTTCCCCCCAAGCCCCTGTGCCCCTAAACCATGCACCCCAATATTCTTCCCCCCAAAGCCTGCAGCCCCAGCCCTACACCCCCATACCCTGCACCCCAAAACTCCACACCTCCAAATCCTGAACCCTGAACCCCCGCACCCCCAAATCCTGTGCCCCAGTCCTGTGCACCCCACACTCTGCAACCTTAAATTTCCCCCCAAGCCCCTGCACCCCAAACCCTGCACTCTGAGACCTGACTTCTAAACCCTGCACCCCAAACAGTGCAACCCCAAATCCTGAAGCCCCAGATCCTTCCCTCCCATACCCTGCACCCCCAAATCCTGAACCCCCAAACCCTGCACCCCTAATCCTCCACCCCCTTAACACTGCACCCCCAAAACCTGAACCACCAAATCTTGCACCCCCAAAACCTCCCTCCTCCAAACCCTGCACTTCAAAATGCTGCACCCCCAAATCCTTCTCCCCAACACCCTGCACCCCCAGATCCTGCACCCCAAAGCCCTGCACTCTCAAATCACGCACTCCCAAAACTTGTGCACCCTAAACCATGCTCCCCCAAACAGTGCACCCCAAATCCTGACTCTCCAGATCTTGCACCCCCAAAACCTGCAACTTCAAAAGCTGCGCCCCAGATCCTGCCTCCTGCAACCCCAAGTCCTGCACCCCAATACCCTGCACCCCCAGAACACTGCACCCCAGAACCCTGCACCCCTTAACCCTGCACCCCAAGGTCTTGAACACCCAAAATCTACACCCCAATTCTGCCTTCCCAAGACCTGCACTCCCAAACCCCTGTACCCCAAATCCTGCCCCCACAAGTTGCACCCTAAAAACCTGCACCCCAAATCCTGTCCTACCCAACCCTTCACCCCAAACCCCTTCACCCCAAGATCCTGCTGCCCTAAACCCTGCACCCCGAAATCATCCCTCCCGGCCCTGCCCCCCAAACCCTGTCCCCCTAAAGCCTGACCCCGAAACCCTGCTCCCCAAAACCCTGCTACCCCAAACCTTGTACCCCCAGATCCTTCCCCCAACACCCTGCAATCCCAAACCCTGCACCCCCAATTCTGTCTCCCCAAACCCTTCACCCCCAAACCCCTGCACCACTGAACCTTGCACCCTGAAACCCCGTACTCCACAAGTTGCACCCTAAAAGCCCGAAGCCCCAAAACCTGTACCCCCAGATCCTTCCCTCCCAAACCCGGCACCCTGAAATCCCTCACCCCAAAGCCCTGCACCCCCAAATCCTGCCCTACCGAACCTTGCACTACAAACCCCTACATCCCAAAATCCTGCACACTTAAACCCTGCAGCCCCACATCCCACCTAACCCTGCCCCCCAAATCCTTCCCCCTGACCCTGCACCCTGAAACCCTTCACCCCCAGATCATACACCCCCAAACCCTGCCCCTCGAAAGCATTCACCCCCTAACACTGCACCCCCAAATCCTGGAACCCCAAACCTTGATTTCCCAAACCCTGCGCCCCAAAACCCTGCACTTCCAAACCTTGCACCCCCTGATCCTGCACCCCAAAACCCAGCACCCCAGACCCCTGCACACCTAAATTCTTCACCCCCAAGTCCTAAACATGTGAACCCTGCACCCACAAACCCTGCACCCCGAATTCCTCCATCCCCACGTCATGAACCCCCAAACTCTGCTCCCCAAAATCCTGCACCCCCAAACCCTGCCCTTCTAGATCCTGCTCCCCAATACCCTGCACCCTCAGGTTCTGAACCCGCAAATCCTGCTCCCCCAACCCCTGCCCTACCAAACCCTTCAGCCCAAACCCTGCCCCCCCAGATCCTTCTCTCCCAAATCCTGCACCCCACATTGTGCTGTCCAAACTGTGCCCCCCGAGGTCCTGACCCTTCCAAACCTGCACCCCCAAATTCTGCCTCCCCAAGCCTGCACCCCCAAACCCTGTACTCCAAAATCCTGCACTCCCAAGCCCGGATGCCCCGAAATCCTGCCCACCCAGACCCTGCACCCCGAAATTCTGCCCCACACAAACTTATCCCCCCAGCCCTGATTGCCCTAATCCTGCACCCCAGATCCTTGCCCCCAAACCCTTCACCCCAAACCTGGCATCCCAAACCCTGCACCCCAAATATCTCACCCCCAGATCCTTCCCCACTGCCTTTCACCCCCAGATCCTGACCCCCAAACCCCGCACCCCCAAATCCTTCACCCCAAAACCAATGCAACCCACACTGCGCAACGTTAAATTTCCCCCCAAACCCCTGCACCCCAAACCCCTGATCTCCCAAACTCTGCACCCCAGAACCCCGCAGCCCCACATTCTGCCAACAAACCCCTGCCCCCCAGGCTCTGCAGCCCTAAATCGTGCACCTCCTCATCCAGCCCCCCAAACAATGCACCCCCAGATCCTTCCTCAACACCCTGCACCCCAAATTCCCCACCCAAACCCCTGCACCCCCAAGTCCTGTACCCCAAAGCCCTGCACCAAAAATTCTGCCCCCCAACTCTGCACTCCCAAATCCTGCACCCCCACATCCTGCACCCTGAAACCCTGTGTCCCCCAGTCCTCCACCCCCAAAACCAATGCACCACCAAACCCTGCACCCCAAATCCCTGCAACCCCAAATCCCAACTAACCCTGCACCCCAAAATCCTCCACTCCAAAGCCCTGCACCTCCAGATCCTTTCCTCAAACCCTGAACACCTGAACCCTGCACCTCAAAACCCTGCACCCCAAATCCTGACCCCCAGATAATGTCCCCAAAACCCCTACATCTCCGATTCTTCCCCCTAAGCTCTGCACCCTTAAAACGTGCACCCCTAAATTCTGCACCCCCAAATCCTTCCTCCCAAGCCATGAACCCCTCAAACCTGTGATACCAAACCCTGCAACCCTGAACCCTGCGCCCCCAAACCCTGCACATCCCATAATCCTGTACCCCCAGATACTGCTCCCCAAAACCCTGCACCCCCAAACTGTATACCCGAAATGCTGCCATCCCCAAACTCGCACCCCAAACCCTGCACCCTAAAATCAAGTCCTCCCCCAACTTGCACTCAAAACGCTGCCCCCTAAGCTTTGCACCCCCAAATGCTGACCCCCAAACCCCGTGCCCCCAAATCCCACCACCCTAAATCCTTCCCCCTAATCAATGCACTTCCAAACCTTGCACCCCCAAATCCTCAACCCCATGTCCTGAACTCCAAAACCCTGCACCCCCAATTCTGCCTCCCCAAACCCGGTACCCACGGGTTCTGCACCCCAAACTCTGCACCCACAGGTTCTGAACCCCAAACTCCTGCTCCCCCAAGCCCTGCCGCCCAAACTCTGCACCCTCAATTCCCGCACTACCAAACCCTGCACCCCCAGATCCCTCACCCAGACCTGCACCCCAAATCTGGCCTCACCCAGCCCTGTGCCCCAAAACCCAAGATCCTGCTCGCCTACATCTTGAACACCCAAACCTTGCACCATCAGATTTTGCATCCTCAAATCCTGCACCCCGAAAGTATTCATGCCCAAATCCTGCACCCCCAGATCCTGCACCCCAAAACCTTCACTACAAACCCTGCACCCTCCACCACCTTAGCACTGCACGCCCAAACTCTGCACCCCCAAATCCTGCACCCCAAATCCTGCTCCTTCAAACCCTTTGCCCCCAAATTTTACCCCCCTAGACCTGCACCCCCAAGCCTTTCTCCCTAAAACCCTACACCCCCAAATTCTGCACCCTAAACCCTGCACCCCCAGATCCTTCCTGCAAGACTCTGCACCCCAAAATCGAGCACCCCAGATCCCGCACTTCACTGCATCCCTGAACCCCGAACCCTAAATCCTGCACCCAGATCCTGCAGCCCAAAGCGAGCACCCTAAAATCAAGTCCCCCCAAAACCTGCACTGAAAATGCTGAACCCCAAATCCTGCCCCCCAGATCCTGCACCCTCAGATCCTCCTGCCAAAAACCCTGCACCCCAAACCCTGAACTCCCAAACTCTGCACCCAGAGCCCTGCACCCTCAAATCCTGCACCCCCAGTTCCTGAACACATGAACCCTGCACCCCCAAACCTCACCCGAAAGTCCTGCACCCCCAAATCCTGCTCTACCAAACCCTTCAGTGCAGACCCCTGCACCCCAAGATTGTGCTGCCCTAAACACTGAACCCCCAAATCCTGCAGCCCCAGATCCTTGCCTCCCAAAACTCTGCACCCCCAAATCCTGCACCCCAAATCTCTCACCCCCAAATCCTTCCCCCACCACCCTGCAGCCTCAAATCCTTCACCCCATCCCCTGCACCCCAAAACTCCACACCTCCAAATCCTGAACCCTGAAACCCCGCACCCCCAAATCCTGTGCCCCAGTCCTGTGCACCCCACACTCTGCAACCTTAAATTTCCCCCCAAATCCCTGCACCCCAAACTCTGCACTCTTAGACCTGACTTCTAAACCCTGCACCCCCAACAGTGCACCCCCAAATCCTGAAGCCCCAGATCCTTCCCTCCCATACCCTGCACCCCCAAATCCTGAACCCCACAAATCCTGCACCACTAATCCTCCACGCCCTTAACACTGCACCCCCAAAACCAGCACCACCAAATCCTTCACCCCCAAAACCTCCCTCCTCCAAACCCTGCACTTCAAAATGCTGCACCCCCAAATCCTTCTCCCCAACACCCTGCACCCCCAGATCCTGACCCCAAAACCCTGCACCCCAAATCCTGTACCCCAAAGCCCTGCACTCTCAAATCATACATGCCCAGAACGTGCACCCTAAACTGTGCACCCCAAAATCCTAAACCCCTTAACCCTGCACCCCCAAAACCTGTACCCCAGATCCTTCCCCCCCATAACTGGCACCCTGAAATCCCTCACCCCAAATCCCTGCACCCTCAAATCCTCCAGCCCACAAGTCCTGCACCCCCAGGTCTTGAACACCTGAACCCTGCAGACCCAAATGCTGCACCCAGAACTCTTGGTGCCCAAATCCCTGCACCCAAAAGTCTGTCTCCCGAACCTTCACACCAAAGCCCTGCACCCCAATATCCAAAAGCATCCCCTTGGGACTGGCCCAGATGCTCCGTGCATCCTTGGCATAGAGCACCATCATCATCCAACCACCATCATCATCCAACCACCACCATCATCATCCAACCACCACCATCATCATCCAACCACCATCATCATCATCCAACCAACCAATCCTGAACCCAACCAGTGACCCCATCACCCAATCAGTGACTCCACAACCCAACCAATGACCCCATCATTCAACCAATGACCCCATCACCCAATCAGTGACCCCATGACCCAACCAATGACCCCATCATTCAACCAATGACCCCATTATTCAACTAATGACCCCATCACCCAACCAGTGACTCCATGACCCAACCAATGACCCCAGGGACCACAGTGCTACCATCTGCCATGGGCTGATCCAGACCACGCTGGAGCAAGGTGAAGCTCCAGAACACTTGCAGTATATTGATGACATCATCGTATGGGGCGACACAGCGAAAGAAGTCTTCAAAAAAGGTGAGAGAATAATTCAGATTATTTGGGATGCTGGTTTTGCCATAAAACGAAGCAAGGTCAAGGGACATGCACGGGAGATCCAGTTTTTAGGAATAAAATGGCAAGATGGCCATTGTCAGATCCCAATGGAGGTGATCAACAAAACTGCAGCAATGTCTCCACCTACTAATAAAAAGGAGACACAGACTTTCTTGGGCGTTGTAGGTTTTTGGAGAATGCACATTCCTGACTACAGCCACATTGTGAGCCTCTCTATCGAGTGACTCGTAAAAAAGAACCAATTTGAGTGGGGCCCTGAACAACGCCAAGCCTTTGAACAAATGAAGCGTGAGATAACTCATGCGGTGGCCCTTGGACCAGTTCGAACTGGACTAGATGTTAAAAATGTGCTCTACACCGCAGCCGGAGATAATGGACTTACCTGGAGCCTCTGGCAGAAAGCACCAGGAGAAACCCGAGGTCGACCCTTAGGTTTTTGGAGTCGAGGATACAAAGGATCTGAGGCCAACTGTACTGCAACTGAAAAGGAGATACTGGCAGCATATGAAGGAGTTCGAGCTGCTTCAGAAGTGATGGGCACTGAAGCACAGCTCCTCCTGGTACCTCGACTGCCGGTGCTGAGCTGGGTGTTCAAAGGGACGGTTCCCTCTCCACATCATGCAGCCGAAGTTACATGGAGTAAATGGATTGCACTGATCACGCAATGAGCTCGGATTGGAAACCCAACCGTCCAGGGATATTAGAAGTGATTACAGACTGGCCAGAAAGCAAAGACTTTGGGATGTCTCCAGATGAGGAGGAAGTAAAACGTGCTGAAGAAGCACCACCATATAATCCGCTTTCAGAGACTGATAAGCAGTGTGCACTGTTCACAGGTGGATCCTGTCGTCTGTAGGAAAACATCGACGGTGAAAGCTGCTGTGTGGAGTCCCACACGACAAGTTACAGAAGCCACTGAAGGACAAGGTGAATCCAGTCAGTTTGCAGCAGTGAAAGCCATCCAGCTGGCTTTGGACATTGCTGAACGAGAGAAGTGGCCAATGCTTTGTCTCTATACTGACTCATGGATGGGAGCAAATGCCTTGTGGGGGTGGCTACGGCAATGGAAGAAAAGTAACTGGCAGCGCAGAGGTGAAACCATTGGGAACCGCGCTGTGGGAAGACATTGCTGCTCGGCTGGAGAGCCTGCCTGGGGAAGTTGGTCATGTAGATGCTCATGTGCCTAAAAGTCAAGCCACCGAGGAACATCGAAACAACCAACAAGCAGATCAAGCTGCTAAGATTAAAGTAGCTGAGGTGGACTTGGGCTGGCAACATAAAGGTGAACTTTTCCTAGCTCGGTGGGCCCATGGTGCTTCAGGGCATCAAGGTAGAGATGCAACATGAAAATGGGCTCGTGATCGAGGGGTGGATTTAACTATGGACACTGTTTCACAGGTTATTCATGAATGTGAAACTTGCACCGAAATCAAACAAGCGAAACGGTTAAAGCCTGTATGGTATGGGGGGCGATGGTTAAAGTATAAGTATGGAGAAGCTTGGCAGATTGATTATATTACACTTCCACAAACACGTCAAGGTAAGCGTTATGTACTTACAATGGTGGAAGCAACCACTGGATGGTTGGAAACATCTGCCGTACCTCATGCTACAGCCCGAAATACCATCTTGGGCCTTGAGAAGCAAGTCCTTTGGTGGCCGGGTACGCCAGAAAGAATTGAATCAGACAATGGTACTCATTTCAAAAACAGTATTATAGACAATTGGGCCAAAGAACATGGTATTGAGTGGGTATATCATATTCCATATCATGCACCAGCCTCTGGGAAAACTGAAAGGTACAATGGTTTGTTAAAAACTACACTAAAGGCACTGGCTGCTGGAGCCTTTAAAAACTGGGATTCACATTTAGCAAAAGCCACTTGGTTGGTCAACACCAGGGGATCAACCAATCGAGCCGGGCCTGCCCAATCAGAAATTCTATGGACTGTAGAAGGAGATAAAGTCCCTGTAGTACACATGAAAAATATCTTAGGAAAGGCAGTCTGGGTTCCTCCTGCCTCAGGCACAGGCAAACCTATTCGTGGGATTGTTTTTGCCCAGGGACCTGGCAGCACCTGGTGGGTGATGCTTAAGGATGGAGAAGTTCGGTGTGCACCTCAAGGGGATTGGATTTTAGGTGAAAATGTGCAATGCTGAACTGTACGATGTGAATTGCCGCACTAACAATGTTTAATAAGTGTCTTTCAGATCAAGACAATGGTGATGAAACCAGCGCTGGCTTCTTCGAGTGGCGCCCGACACCTTCTTGGAAGTTGGTGTCCTTAACCCACCAACAGGGGTCATGAGATGCACTTGGACCATTTTCCCTGCCCTGGGAGACTGTGGTGACAAAATGAACTTAATGAACTTTTCAAAGGATGGTCCACTGATTAATTACTCCTGTGTATATATGTACATATGTATATATATATATATATATATAGTAGTAGTGATTAATTAGATTGTATTGATAGATTGTATTGATAAGGTTTAAGTATTCAGTGAATGTCATATTATAAGGGGTGGAATGTCCTGGTTTTGTTAAAAACAAGTTTCTCTTTTAGTGAATTTGCCTGTCAGCTCAAGCTTCATATTAGCTGCATTTTCCTGGAGAACCCAACACATGTTTTGGCAAACCCAGCAATGGAATGAAAACTTATTGATAAGCACGGATGGACATCTCGCGAGAGGGGCAACGAGAAACCGGTGACCAACTGTGTATAACATTCCGTTCACGTGAATACTTCATATAAAAGCGGGAGATCACGAGGATCTCGGCCCTTTTTTCCTCATGGCTGACATTAGGAGAGGACCTTGCTGGTCGTCCCTGCGAACGGAGGCCAGTGAGAGACTGAATCCAGCTCCGGTTGGCTACAGAGTCCAATCCAGGACTTTGGGTGCTGGCTCCGCAGTTGCTCAGACTTACAAGATTGGTTTTGTATATTTGTATTATTTTCTCTGTTCTTATCAGTAGCATCAGTAAAACATCTTGAACTTTTCCAGCTCTCTCCCCTCTGTGCTTCTTCCCCTCCCGATCGCCTGTGCTGAGTGGGAAGGGGGGAGAGGGAGGGGAAAAAGGGGGAATTGGGGGGGGAGAGGAGGTTGACAACACATCTGCCAGGGTTTGATTGTCACCCCGCAATCTTAACCCTCGACAGGGACAAAGGGGGTCCTGGGATGTCACAATGGGCCCTGGGGACAAAGAGTGTCCCCAGGATATCAGAATGGGCCCTGGGGACAAGTTGGGGTCCCCCGAATTTCACAATGGGTCCTGGGGACAATGGGGGGTCCTGAAACGTCACAATGGGCCCTGGGGACATAGGGATCCACAGGATGTCACAATGGGCCCTGGGGACAATGGGGGGTCCTGGGACGTCACAATGGGCCCTGGGGACAATGGGGGGTCCCCAGGATGTCACAATGGGCCCTGGGGACAAAGAGGGGTCCCCTGAATGTCACAATGGGCCCTGGGGACAAGGGGGTGCAGTGGATGTCACAATGGGCCCTGGGGACAATGGGGGGTGTCCAGGATGTGAGAATGAGTCCTGAGGACAAGGGGGGGTCCCCATGGTGTCACAATGGGTCCCCAGTGACAAGGAGGGGTCCTCATGGTGTCACAATAGGCCCTGGGGACAAAGTGGGGTCCAAGAATGTCACAATGGGCCCTGGGGACAAAAGGGGTTGCCATGGTGCCACAATGGGCCCTGGGGTCAAAGGGGGTCCCCATGGTGCCACAATGGGCCCTGGGGACAAAGCGGGTGTCCCCATGGTGCCACAACGGGCCCTGGGAGCAAGGGGGTGGCCAGGATGTCACAATGGGTCCTGGAGAAAATGGGGGGTGCCCAGGATGTCACAATGGACCCTGAGGACAAGCGGGGGTCTCCATGGTGTCACAATGGGCCCCAGTGACAAAGGGGGTCCCCTGAATGTCACAATAGGTACTGGGGACAATGGGGGGTCCTGGGACGTCACAATGGGCCCTGGGGACAAGGACGGATCCCCAGGATGTCACAATGGGCCCTGGGGACAATGGTGGGTCCCCTGAATGTCAAAATGGGCCCTGGGGGCAAAGGGGGGTCCGCAGGATGTCACAATGGGCCCTGGGGACAATGTGGGGTCCTGGGATGTCACAATGGGCCCCAGTGACAAACGGGGGCCCCTGAATGTCACAATGGGCCCTGGGGACAATGGGGGGTCCTGGGACGTCACAATGGGCCCTGGGGACAAGGAGGGATCCCCAGGATGTCACAATGGGCCCTGGGGACAATGGCGGGTCCTGGGACGTCACAATGGGCCCTGGGGACAAGGGGGGTCCCCAGGATGTCACAATGGGCCCTGGGGACAAAGAGGGGTCCCCTGAATGTCACAATGGGCCCTGGGGACAAGGGGGTGCCGAGGATGTCACAATGGGCCCTGGGGACAATGGGGGGTCCTGGGACGTCACAATGGGCCCTGAGGACAATTGTGGGTCCCCTGAATGTCACAATGCGCCCTGGGGACAAAGGGGGGTCCGCAGGATGTCACAATGGGCACTGGGGACAAAGGGGGGGTCCCCATGGTGTCACAATGGGCCCAAGTGACAAGGAGGGTCCCCACGGTGCCACGATGGGTCCTGGGGACAAGGGCGTCCCCCAGATGTCAAAATGGGCCCTGAGGACAATGGGAGTCCCCAAGGTGTCAGAACGAGCCCCGGGGACAAAGTGGAATCCTGGAATGTCACAATGGCCCCCAGTGACAAAGGGGTTCCCCATGGTGCCACAATGGGCCCTGGGGACAAAAGGGGTCCCCAGGATTTCACAATAGCACTGGGGACAAAGAGGGGTCATGGGATGTCACAATGGGCCCTGGGGACAAGGGAGATCCCCATGGTGTCACAATAAGCCCTGGGGACAAAGTGGGGTCCTGGGATGTCACAATGGGCCCCAGCGACAAACGGGGTCCCCATGGTGCCACAATGGGCCGTGGGGACAAATGGGGTCCCCAGGATGTCACAATGAACCCTGGGGACAAAGGGTGGTCCTGGGACATTTCAATGGGCCCTGGGGACAAAGGGGGGACCCCAGGATGTCACAATGGGCCCTGGGGACAAAGGGGGGTCCCCAGGATGTCACGATGGGCCCTGGGGAAAAGGGGGGTCCCCATGGTGTCACAATGGGCCCTGGGGACAAGGGGGTCCCCCAGATATCGCAATGGGCCCTGGGGACAAAGTAAGGTCCTGGGCTGTCACAATGGACCATGAGGACAAGCGGGGTCCCCGGGATGTCACAATGGGCCCTGGGGACCAGGGGGGGTCCTGGGATGTCACAATGGGCCCCAGTGACAAAGGGGGTCCTCATGGTGCCACAATGGGCCCTGGGGACAAAGGGGGTCCCCTGGATGTCACAATGGGCTCTGGGGACAAAGGGGGGTGTCGACGGTGTCAAAATGGGCCCTGGGGACAAAGGGCGTCCCCAGGATGTCACCATGGCCCCTGGAGACAATAGGGGGTCCTGGGATGTCACAATGAGCCCTGCGGACAAGGGTGGTACTCACGGTGTCACAATGGTCACTGGGCACAAGGTGGGGTCCCTATAGTGTCACGATGGGTCCTGGGGACAAGTGGGGTCCTGGGATGTCACAATGGGCCCCAGTGACAAACGGGGGCCCCTGAATGTCACAATGGGCCCCGGGGACAATGGGGGGTCCTGGGACGTCACAATGGTCCCTGGGGACAAGGAGGGCACCCCAGGATGTCACACAGGGCCCTGGGGACAATGGCGGGTCCTGGGACGTCACAATGGGCCCTGGGGACAAGGGGGGGTCCCCAGGATGTCACAATGGGCCCTGGGGACAAAGAGGGGTCCCCTGAATGTCACAATGGGCCCTGGGCACAAGGCGGTGCCGAGGATGTCACAATGGGCCCTGCGGACAATGGGGGGTCCTGGGACCTCACAATGGGCCCTGAGGACAATGGTGGGTCCCCTGAATGTCACAATGGGCCCTGGGGGCAAAGGGGGGTCCGCAGGATGTCACAATGGGCACTGGGGACAAACGGGGGCGTCCCCATGGTGTCACAATGGGCCCAAGTGACAAGGAGGGTCCCCACGGTGCCACGATGGGTCCTGGGGACAAGGGCGTCCCCCAGATGTCACAATGGGCCCTGGGGACAATGGGGTTGCCCAGGATGTCACAATGGGCCCTGGGGACAATGGGAGTCCCCAAGGTGTCAGAACGAGCCCTGGGGACAAAGTGGAATCCTGGAATGTCACAATGGCCCCCAGTGACAAAGGGGTTCCCCATGGTGTCATAATGGGCCCTGGGGACAAAAGGGGTCCCCAGGATTTCACAATAGCACTGGGGACAAAGGGGGGTCATGGGATGTCACAATGGGCTCCAGTGACAAAGAGGGTCCTCATGGTGCCACAATGGGCCCTGGGGACAAAGGGGGTCCCCTGGATGTCACAATGGGCTCTGCGGACAAGGAGGGTCCCCAGGATGTCACAATGGGCCCTGGGGACAAAGGAGGTCCCCACGGTATCAGAATGGGCCCTGGGGACAAAGGGGGGTCCCCTGAATGTCACAATGGGCCCTGGGGACAATGGGGGTCCTGGGACGTCACAATGGGCCCTGGGGACAAGGGGGGGTCCCCAGGATGTCACAATGGGCCCTGGGGACAAAGAGGGGTCCCCTGAATGTCACAATGGGCCCTGGGGACAAGGGGCTGCCGAGGATGTGACAATGGGCCCTGGGGCAATGGGGGGTCCTGGGACGTCACAATGGGCCCTGGGGACAAGGGGGTTCCCCAGGATGTCACAATGGGCCCTGGGGACAAAGAGGGGTCCCCTGAATGTCACAATGGGCCCTGGAGACAAGGGGGTGCAGTGGATGTCAAAATGGGCCCTGGGGACAATGGGGGGTGTCCAGGATGTGAGAATGAGTCCTGAGGACAAGGGGGGGTCCCCATAGTGTCACAATGGGTCCCCAGTGACAAGGAGGGGTCCCCATGGTGTCACAATAGGCCCTGGGGACAAAGTGGGGTCCAAGAATGTCACAATGGGCCCTGGGGACAAAAGGGGTTGCCATGGTGCCACAATGGGCCCTGGGGACAAAGGGGGGTCCCCTGAAAGTCACAATGGGCCCTGGGGACAAAGGGGGAATCCCCATGGTGCCACAACGGGCCCTGGGAGCAAGGGCATGGCCAGGATGTCACAATGGGTCCTGGGGAAAATGGGGGGTGCCCAGGATGTCACAATGGACCCTGAGGACAAGCGGGGGTCTCCATGGTGTCACAATGGGCCCCAGTGACAAAGGGGGTCCCCTGAATGTCACAATAGGTCCTGGGGACAATGGGGGGTCCTGGGACGTCACAATGGGCCCTGGGGACAAGGAGGGGTCCCCTGGATGTCAGAATGGGCCCTGGGGACAAAGAGGGGTCCCCTGAATGTCACAATGGGCCCTGGGGACAAGGGGGTGCAGAGGATGTCACAATGGGCTCTGGGGACAATGGGGGGTCCTGGGACATCACAATGGGTCCGGGGACAAGGAGGGATCCCCAGGATGTCACAATGGCCCCTGGGGACAATGGGGGGTCCTGGGATGTCACAATGGGCCCTGGGAACAAGGGTGGGTCCCCAGGATGTCACGATGGGCCTTGGGAACAAGGGGGTCCCCCAGATATCACAATGGGCCCTGGGGACAATGTAAGGTCCTGGGCTGTCACAATGGACCCTGAGGACAAGGGGGGTCCCCAGGATGTCACAATGAAGTCTTGGGACAAAGGGGGTCCCCAGGATGTCACAATGGGGCCTGGGGACCAGGGGGGGTCCTGGGATGTCACAATGGGCCCCAGTGACAAAGGGGGTCCCTATGGTGCCACAATGGGCCCTGGGGACAAAGGGGGTCCCCTGGATGTCACAATGGGCTCTGGGGACAAGGAGGGTCCCCAGGATGTCACAATGGGCCCTGGGGACAAAGAGCGTCCCCAGGATGTCACAATGGGCCCTGGGGACTAGGGGGGGTCCTGGGATGTCACAATGGGCCCTAGTGACAAAGGGGGTCCCTATGGTGCCACAATGGGCCCTGAGGACAAAGGGGGTCCCCTGGATGTCACAATGGGCTCTGGGGACAAGGAGGGTCCCCAGGATGTCACAATGGGCCCTGGGGACAAAGAGCGTCCCCAGCATGTGACAATGGGCCCTGGGGACAAAGGGGGTCCCCACGGTATCAGAATGGGCCCTGGGGACAATGGGGGGTCCTGGGATGTCACAATGAGCCCTGCGGACAAGGGTGGTACCCACGGTGTCACAATGGGCCCTGGGCACAGGTGGGGGTCCCCATAGTGTCACAATGGGTCCTGGGGACAATGTGGGGTCCCCTGAATGTCACAATGGGCCCTGGGGACAATGTGGGGTCCCCTGAATGTCACAATGGGCCCTGGGGACAAAGGGGGGTCCCGTGAATGTCACAATGGGCCCTAGGGACAAGGGGGTGCCGAGGAGGTCACAATGGGCCCTGGGGACAATGGGGGGTCCTGGGACGTCACAATGGGCCCTGGGGACAAGAGGGGATCCCTAGGATGTCACAATGGGACCTGGGGACTAATGAGGTCCCCACGGTGTCACAATATGTCCTGGAGACAAAGGGGGGTCCCCAGGATGTCACAATGGGCCCTTGGGAAAATGGGGTTCGTTGGATGTCACAATGGGTCCCCAGTGACAAAGGGGGTCCCCAGGATGTCTCAATGGGCCCTGAGGACAATGGGAGGTCCCCATGGTGTCACAATGGGTCCCCAGTGACAAGGGAGGTCTCCACGGTGCCAGGATGGGTCCTGGGGACAAGGAGGTCCCCAGGATGTCACAATGGGCCCTGGGGACAAAGAGGCTCCCCAGGATGTCACAATGGGACCTGGGGACAAGGGGGTCTCCAGGAACTCACAATGGGCTCTGGGGACAATGGAGGTTCCCCAGGATGTTCAAAATAGGCCCTGAGGACAAGGGGTGGTCCCCATGCTGTCACAATGGGTCTCCAGTGACAAGGGGGTCCCCAAGGTGTCACAATGGGCCCTGGGGACAATGGGGGGTCCTGGGACGAAACAATAGGCCCTGGGGACAAGGGGGTTCCCCACAGTGTCACAATGGGCCCTGGGGACAAAGGGGGTCCCCACGGTGTTACAATGGTCCCGGGGGACAAAGGGGGATGCCCAGGATGTCACAATGGGCCCTGAGGACAAGGGGGGGTCCCCATGGTGTCACAATGGGTCCCCAGTGCCAAGGAGGGTCCCCATGGTGTCATAATGGGTCCTGGGGACAAGGGGGTCCCCAGGATGTAACAATGGACCCTGGGGACAATGGGGGGTCCTGGGACGTCACAATGGGCCCTGGAGACAAAGGGGGTCTCCAGGATGTCACAATGGGCTCTGGGGACAATGCGGGGTCCTGGGACATCACAATGGGCCCCAGTGACATGGGGGTCCCCAGGATGTCACAATGGGCCCTGGGGACAATGGGGGGTCCTGGGACATCACAATAGGCCCCAGTGACATGGGGGTCCCCAGGATGTCACAATGGGCCCTGGGGACAATGGGGGGTCCTGGGATGTCACAATGGGCCCCATTGACAAAGGGGGTCCCCTGAATGTCACAATGGGCCCTGGGGACAATGGGGGTTCCTGGGACGTCACAATGGGCCCTGGGGACAAGGAGGGATCCCCAGGATGTCACAATGGGCCCTGGGGACAATGGGGGGTCCTGGGACGTCACAATGGGCCCTGGGGACAAGAGGGGGTCCCCAGGATGTCACAATGGGCCCTGGGGACAAAGAGGGGTCCGCTGAATGTCACAATGGGCCCTGGGGACAAGGGGGTGCCGAGGATGTCACAATGGGCCCTGGGGACAATGGGGGTCCTGGGACGTCACAATGGGCCCTGGGGACACAGAGGGGCCCTAGGACGTCACAATCAGTCCTGGGGACAAGGTGGGGTCCCCTGAGAGTCACAATGAGCCCTGGGAAGAGAGGGGTCTCCCAAGGACATCACAATGGGCCCTGGGAACAATGGGGGGTCCTGGGACGTCACAATTGGCCCTGGGGACGAGGGGGGGTACCCATAGTGTCACAATGGGTCCTGGTGAAAATGGGGTCCCCAGGATGTCACAATGGGCCCTGGGGACAATGTGGGGTCCTGGGATGTCACAATGGGCCCCAGTGACAAAGGGGGTCCACTGAATGTTACAATGGGTCCTGAGGACAGTGGGGGGTCCTGGGACGTCACAATGGGCCCTGGGGACAAGGAGAGATCCCCAGAATGTCACAATGGGCCCTGGGGACAAGGGGGGGTCCCCAGGATGTCACAATGGGCCCTGGGGACAACGGGGCGTCCTAAGACGTCACAATGGGCCCTGGGGTCAAGCAGGGATCCCCAGGATGTCACAATGGGCCCTGGACACAATGGGGGGTCCTGGGACGTCACAATGGGTCCCGGTGACAAGGGGGCATCCCCAGGATGTCAAAATGCACCCTGGGGCCAATGGGGGTCCTGCGATGTCACAATTGGCCCTGGGGACAAGGGGGGGTACCCATAGTGTCACAATGGGTCCTGGGGCAAATGGGGTCCCCAGGATGTCACAATGGGCTCTGGGGACAAGGAGGGTTCCCAGGATGTCACAATGGGCCCTGGGGACAAAGGGGGTCCCCACGGTATCAGAATGGGCCCTGGGGACAAAGCGGGGTCCCCAGGATGTCACAATGGGCCCTGGGGACAATGGGGGGTCCTGGGATGTCTCAATGAGCCCTGCGGACAAGGGTGGTACCCACGGTGTCAGAATGGGCCCTGGGCACAATGGGGGGTCCCCATAGTGTCACAATGGGCCCTGGGGACAATGGGGGATCCTGGGACGTCACAATGGGCCCTGGGGACAAGGGGGGGTCCCCAGGACGTCACAATGGGCCCTGGGGACAAGGGGGGGTCCCCATAGTGTCACAATGGGCCCTGGGGACAATGGGGGATCCTGGGACGTCACAATGGGACCTGGGGACAAGGGGGTGCAGTGGATGTCACAATGGGCCCTGGGGACAATGGGGGGTGTCCAGGATGTCAGAATGAGTCCTGAGGACAAGGAGGGGTCCCCATGGTGTCACAATAGGCCCTGGGGACAAAGTGGGGTCCAAGAATGTCACAATGGGCCCTGGGGACAAAAGGGGTTGCCATGGTGCCACAATGGGCCCTGGGGTCAAAGGGGGTCCCCATGGTGCTACAATGGGCCCTGGGGACAAAGGGGGGTCCTGGGATGTCACAATGGGCCCTGGGGACAAAGGGGGTGTCCCCATGGTGCCACAACTGGCCCTGCGAGCAAGGGGGTGGCCAGGATGTCACAATGGGTCCTGGGGAAAATGGGGGGTGCCCAGGATGTCACAATGGACCCTGAGGACAAGCGGGGGTCTCCATGGTGTCACAATGGGCCCCAGTGACAAAGGGGGTCCCCTGAATGTCACAATAGGTCCTGGGGACAATGGGGGGTCCTGGGACGTCACAATGGGCCCTGGGGACAAGGAGGGATCCCCAGGATGTCACAATGGGCCCTGGGGACAATGGGGGTTCCGGGGACGTCACAATGGGCCCTGGGGACAAGGGGGGGTCCCCAGGATGTCACAATGGGCCCTGGGGACAAGGGGGTGCAGAGGATGTCACAATGGGCCCTGGGGACAATGGGGTGTCCTGGGATGTCACAATGGGCCCCAGTGACAAAGGGCGTCCCTATGGTGCCACAATGGGCCCTGGGGACAAAGCGGGTCACCTGGATGTCACAATGGGTTCTGGGGACAAGGAGGGTCCTGGGATGTCACAATGGGCCCTGGGGACAAAGAGCATCCCCAGCATGTCACAATGGGCCCTGGGGACAAAGGGGGTCCCCATGGTATCAGAATGGGCCCTGGGGACAAAGGGGGGTCCCCTGAATGTCACAATGGGCCCTGTGGACAATGGGGGGTCCTGGGATGTCACAATGAGCCCTGCAGACAAGGGTGGTACCCACAGTGTCACAATGGGCCCTGGGCACAAGGGGGGGTCCCCATAGTGTCACAATGGACCCTGGGGACAAGGGGGTGCCGAGGATGTCACAATGGGCCCTGGGGACAATGGGGGGTCCTGGGACCTCACAATGGGCCCTGAGGACAATGGTGGGTCCCCTGAATGTCAAAATGGGCCCTGGGGACAAAGGGGGGTCCGCAGGATGTCACAATTGGCACTGGGGACAAAGGGGGGGTCCCCAGGATGTCAGAATGGGCCCTGGGGACAATGTGGGGTCCTGGCATTTCACAATGGGCCCCAGTGACAAAGGGGGTCCCCTGAATGTCACAATGGGTCCTGGGGAAAATGGGGGGTCCTGGGACGTCACAATGGGCCCTGGGGACAAGGAGGGATTCCCAAAATGTCACAATGGGCCCTGGGGACAAGGGGGTGTCCCCAGGATGTCACAATGGGCCCTGCGGACAAGGGTGGTACCCACGGTGTCACAATGGGCACTGGGCACAAGGGTGGGTCCCTATAGTGTCACAATGGGTCCTGGGGACAAGTGGAGTCCCCTGAAAGTCACAGTGGGCCCTTGGGACAATGTGGGGTCCTGGGATCTCACAATGGGCCCCAATGACAAACGGGGGCCCCTGAATGTCACAATGGGCCCTGGGGACAATGGGGGGTCCTGGGACGTCACAATGGGCCCTGGGGACAAAGGGCGGTCCTCAGGATATCACAATGGGCCCTGGGGACAAAGGGTGGTCGCCAGGATATCACAATGGGCTCTGGTGACAATGGGGTCCCCAGGATGTCACAATGGGCCCTGAAGACAACAGGCGGTCCTGGGACGTCACAATGGGCCCTGGGGACAAGGAGGGATCCACAGGATGTCACAATGGGCCCTGGGGACAATGGGGGGTCCTGGGACATCACAATGGGCCCTGGGGACAACGGGGGTTCCCCAGGATGTCACAATGGGCCCTGGGGACAAAGAGGGGTCCCCTGAATGTCACAATGGGCCCTGGGGACAAGGGGGTGCAGTGGATGTCACAATGGGCCCTGGGGACAATGGGGGGCGTCCAGGATGTCAGAATGAGTCCTGAGGACAAGGCGGGGTCCCCATGGTGTCACAATGGGTCCCCAGTGACAAGGAGGGGTCCCCATGGTGTCACAATAGGCCCTGGGGACAAAAGGGGTTGCCATGGTGCCACAATGGGCCCTGGGGTCAAAGGGGGTCCCCATGGTGCTACAATGGGCCCTGGGGACAAAGGGGGGTCCTGGGATGTCACAATGGGCCCTGGGGACAAAGGGGGTGTCCCCGTGGTGCCACAACGGGCCCTGCGAGCAAGGGGGTGGCCAGGATGTCACAATGGGTCCTGGGGAAAATGGGGGGTGCCCAGGATGTCACAATGGACCCTGAGGACAAGCGGGGGTCTCCATGGTGTCACAATGGGCCCCAGTGACAAAGGGGGTCCCCTGAATGTCACAATAGGTCCTGGGGACAATGGGGGGTCCTGGGACGTCACAATGGGCCCTGGGGACAAGGAGGGATCCCCAGGATGTCACAATGGGCCCTGGGGACAATGGGGGTTCCTGGGACATCACAATGGGCCCTGGGGACAAGGGGGGGTCCCCAGGATGTCACAATGGGCCCTGGGGACAAAGAGGGGTCCCCTGAATGTCACAATGGGCCCTGGGGACAAGGGGGTGCAGAGGATGTCACAATGGGCCCTGGGGACAATGGGGGGTCCTGGGATGTCACAATGGACCCTGAGGACAAGGAGGGATCCCCAGGATGTCACAATGGGCCCTGGGGACAATGGGGGGTCCTGGGACGTCACAATGGGCCCTGGGGACAAGGGGGGGTCCCCAGGATGTCACAATGGGCCCTGGGGACAAAGTAAGGTCCTGGGATGTCACAATGGGCCCTGGGGACAAGGGGGGGTCCCCAGGATGTCACAATGGGCCTTGGGAACAAGGGGGTCCCCCAGATATCACAATGGGCCCTGGGGACAATGTAAGGTCCTGGGCTGTCACAATGGACCCTGAGAACAAGGGGGGTCCCCAGGATGTCACAATGAAGTCTTGGGACAAAGGGGGTCCCCAGGATGTCAAAATGGGCCCTGGGGACCAGGGGGGGTCCTGGGATGTCAGAATGGGCCCCAGTGACAAAGGGGGTCCCTATGGTGCCACAATGGGCCCTGGGGACAAAGGGGGTCCCCAGGATGTCACAATGGGCCCTGGGGACAAAGAGCATCCCCAGCACGTCACAATGGGCCCTGGGGACAAAGGGGGTCCCCACGGTATCAGAATGGGCCCTGGGGACAAGGGGGGTCCCCTGAATGTCACAATGGGCCCTGGGGACAATGGGAGGTCCTGGGATGTCACAAAGAGCCCTGCAGGCAAGGGTGGTACCCACAGTGTCACAATGGGCCCTGGGCACAAGGGGGGGTCCCCATAGTGTCACAATGGACCCTGGGGACAAGGGGGTGCCGAGGATGTCACAATGGGCCCTGGGGACAATGGGGTTCCTGGGACCTCACAATGGGCCCTGAGGACAATGGTGGGTCCCCTGAATGTCAAAATGGGCCCTGGGGACAAAGTGGGGTCCGCAGGATGTCACAATGGGCACTGGGGACAAAGGGGGGGTCCCCAGGATGTCACAATGGGCCCTGGGGACAATGTGGGGTCCTGGGATTTCACAATGGGCCCCAGTGACAAAGGGGGACCCCTGAATGTCACAATGGGTCCTGGGGACAATGGCGGGTCCTGGGACGTCACAATGGGCCCTGGGGACAAGGAGGGATCCCCAGGATGTCACAATGGGCCCTGGGGACAAGGGGGTGTCCCCAGGATGTCACAATGGGCTCTGCGGACAAGGGTGGTACCCACGGTGTCACAATGGGCACTGGGCACAAGGGGGGGTCCCTATAGTGTCACAATGGTTCCTGGGGACAAGTGGAGTCTCCTGAAAGTCACAATGGGCCCTTGGGACAATGTGGGGTCCTGGGATCTCACAATGGGCCCCAATGACAAACGGGGGCCCCTGAATGTCACAATGGGCCCTGGGGACAATGGGGGGTCCTGGGACGTCACAATGGGCCCTGGGGACAAAGGGCGGTCGCCAGGATATCACAATGGGCTCTGGTGGCAATGGGGTCCCCAGGATGTCACAATGGGCCCTGGGGACAACAGGCGGTCCTGGGATGTCACAATGGGCCCTGGGGACAAAGAGTGTCCCCAGGATATCAGAATGGGCCCTGAGGACAAGTTGGGGTCCCCTGAATTTCAAAATGGGCCCTGGGGACAAAGAGGGCTCCCCAGCATATCACAATGGGCCCTGGGGACAATGGGGGGTCCTGGGACGTCACAATGGGCCCTGGGGACAAGGAGGGATCCACAGGATATCACAATGGGCCCTGGGGACAATGGGGGGTCCTGGGACGTCACAATGGGCCCTGGGGACAAGGAGGGATCCACAGGATGTCACAATGGGCCCTGGGGACAATGGGGGGTCCTGGGACGTCACAATGGGCCCTGGGGACAAGGGGGAGTCCCCAGGATGTCACAATGGGCCCTGGGGACAAAGAGGGGTCCCCTGAATGTCAAAATGGGCCCTGGGGACAAGGGGGTGCAGTGGATGTCACAATGGGCCCTGGGGACAATGCGGGGTGTCCAGGATGTGAGAATGAGTCCTGAGGACAACGGGGGTCCCCATGGTGTCATAATGGGTCCCCAGTGACAAGGAGGGATCCCCATGGTGTCACAATAGGCCCTGGGGACAAAGTGGGGTCCAAGAATGTCACAATGGGCCCTGGGGACAAAAGGGGTTGCCATAGTGCCACAATGGGCCCTGGGGTCAAAGGGGGTCCCCATGGTGCTACAATGGGCCCTGGGGACAAAGGGGGGTCCCCTGAAAGTCACAATGGGCCCTGGGGACAAAGAGGGTGTCCCCATGGTGCCACAATGGGCCCTGGGAGGAAGGGGATGGCCAGGATGTCACAATGGGTCCTGGGGAAAATGGGGGGTGCCCAGGATGTCACAATGGACCCTGAGGACAAGCGGGGGTCTCCATGGTGTCACAATGGGCCCCAGTGACAAAGGGGGTCCCCTGAATGTCACAATAGGTCCTGGGGACAATGGGGGGTCCTGGGACGTCACAATGGGCCCTGGGGACAAGGGGGGGTCCCAAGGATGTCACAATGGGCCCTGGGGACAAGGGGGGGTCCCCAGGATGTGACAATGGGCCCTGGGGACAAAGAGGGGTCCCCTGAATGTCACAATGGGCCCTGGGGACAAGGGGGTGCAGAGGATGTCACAATGGGCCCTGGGGACAATGGGGGGTCCTGGGACATCACAATGGGCCCTGGGGACAAGGAGGGATCCCCAGGATGTCACAATGGGCCCTGGGGACAATGGGGGGTCCTGGGACGTCACAATGGGCCCTGGGGACAAGGGGGGGTCCCCAGAATGTCACAATGGGCCCTGGGGACAAGGGCCTGCCGAGGATGTCACAATGGGCCCTGGGGACAATGGGGGGTCCTGGGATGTCACAATGGGCCCTGGGGACAAGGGGGGGTCCCCAGGATGTCACAATGGGCCTTGGGAACAAGGGGGTCCCCCAGATATCACAATGGGCCCCGGGGACAATGTAAGGTCCTGGGCTGTCACAATGGACCCTGAGGACAAGGGGGGACCCCAGGATGTCACAATGAAGTCTTGGGACAAAGGGGGTCCCCAGGATGTCACAATGGGCCCTGGGGACAAAGGGGGTCCCCACGGTGTCAGAATGGGCCCTGGGGACAAGGGGGGTCCCCTGAATGTCACAATGGGCCCTGGGGACAACGGGGGGTCCTGGGATGTCACAATGAGCCCTGGGGACAAGGGTGGTACCCACGGTGTCACAATGGGCCCTGGGCACAAGGGGGGGTCCCCATAGTGTCACAATGGACCCTGGGGACAAGGGGGTGCCGAGGATGTCACAATGGACCCTGGGGACAATGGGGGGTCCTGGGACCTCACAATGGGCCCTGAGGACAATGGTGAGTCCCCTGAATGTCAAAATGGGCCCTGGGGACAAAGGGGGGTCCGCAGCATGTCACAATGGGCACTGGGGACAAAGGGGGGCGTCCCCATGGTGTCACAATGGGCCCAAGTGACAAGGAGGGTCCCCGTGGTGCCACGATGGGTCCTGGGGACAAGGGCGTCCCCCAGATGTCACAATGGGCCCTGGGGACAATGGGGTTGCCCAGGATGTCACAATGGGCCCTGGGGACAATGGGAGTCCCCAAGGTGTCAGAACGAACCCTGGGGACAAAGTGGAATCCTGGAATGTCACAATGGCCCCCAGTGACAAAGGGGTTCCCCATGGTGCCACAATGGGCCCTGGGGACAAAAGGGGTCCCCAGGATTTCACAATAGCACTGGGGACAAAGCGGGGTCGTGGGATGTCACAATGGGCCCTGGGGACAAGGGAGATTCCCATGTTGTCACAATAAGCCCTGGGGACAAAGGGTGGTCCTGGGACATTTCAATGGGCCCTGGGGACAAAGTGGGACCCCATGGTGTTACAATGGGCCCTGGGGACAAGGGGGTCCCCCGGATGTCACAATGGGCCCTGGGGACCAGGGGGGGTCCTGGGATGTCACAATGGGCCCCAGTGACAAAGAGGGTCCTCATGGTGCCACAATGGGCCCTGGGGACAAAGGGGGTCCCCTGGATGTCAAAATGGGCCCTGGGCACAAGGGGGCGTCCCCATAGTGTCACAATGGGTCCTGGGGACAAGTGGGGTCCCCAGGATGTCACAATAGGTCCTGGGGACAATGTGGGGTCCTGGGATGTCACAAAGGGCCCCAGTGACAACGGGGGTCCCCTGAATGTCACAATGGGCCCCGGGGACACTGGGGGGTCCTGGGACGTCACAATGGGCCCTGGGTACAAGGAGGGATTCCCAGGATGTCACAATGGGCCCTGGGGACAAGGGTGGTACTCACAGTGTCACAATGGTCACTGGGCACAAGGGGGGGTCCCTATAGTGTCACAATGGTTCCTGGGGACAAGTGGGGTCCCCGGGAAAGTCACAATGGGCCCTGGGGACATTGTGGGGTCCTGGGATGTCACAATGGGCCCCAGTGACAAACGGGGGCCCCTGAATGTCACAACGGGCCCCGGGGACAATGGGGGGTCCTGGGACGTCACAATGGGCCCTGGGGACAAGGAGGGCACCCCAGGATGTCACACAGGGCCCTGGGGACAATGGCGGGTCGTGGGACGTCACAGTGGGCCCTGGGAACAAGGGGGGGACCCAGGATGTCACAATGGGCCCTGGGGACAAAGAGGGGTCCCCTGAATGTCACAATGGGCCTTGGGGACAAGGGGGTGCCGAGGATGTCACAATGGGCCCTGGGGAAAACGGGGGACCTGGGACGTCACGATGGGCCCTGGGGACAAGGAGGGATTCCCAGGATGTCACAATGGGCCCTGGGGACAAGGGTGGTACCCACGATGCCACAATGGTCACTGGGCACAAGGGGAGGTCCCTATAGTGTCACAATGGGTCCTGGGGACAAGTGGGGTCCTGGGATGTCACAATGGGCCCTGGTGACAAACAGGGGCCCCTGAATGTCACAACGAGCCCTGGGGACAATGGGGGGTCCTGGGACGTCACAATGGGCCCTGGGGACAAGGGGGGATCCGCAGGATGTCACAATGGGCCCTGGGGACAAGGGGGTGCAGAGGATGTCACAATGGGACCTGGGGACAATGGGGGGTCCTGGGATGTCACAATGGGCCCTGGGGACAAGGAGGGATCCCCAGGATGTCACAATGGGCCCTGGGGACAATGGGGGGTCCTGGGACGTCACAATGGGCCCTGGGGACAAGGGGGGGTCCCCAGGATGTCACAATGGGCCCTGGGGACAAAGTAAGGTCCTGGGATGTCACAATGGGCCCTGGGGACAAGGGGGGGTCCCCAGGATGTCACAATGGGCCTTGGGAACAAGGGGGTCCCCCAGATATCACAATGGGCCCTGGGGACAATGTAAGGTCCTGGGCTGTCACAATGGGCCCTGAGGACAAGGGGGGTCCCCAGGATGTCACAATGAAGTCTTGGGACAAAGGGGGTCCCCAGGATGTCACAATGGGCCCTGGGGACTAGGGGGGGTCCTGGGATGTCAGAATGGGCCCCAGTGACAAAGGGGGTCCCTATGGTGCCACAATGGGCCCTGGGGACAAAGGGGGTCCCCTGGATGTCACAATGGGCTCTGGGGACAAGGAGGGTCCCCAGGATGTCACAATGGGCCCTGGGGACAAAGAGCGTCCCCAGCATGTCACAATGGGCTCTGAGGACAAAGGGAGTCCCCACGGTATCAGAATGGGCCCTGGGGACAAGGGGGGTCCCCTGAATGTCACAATGGGCCCTGGGGACAATGGGGGGTCCTGGGATGTCACAATGAGCCCTGCAGACAAGGGTGGTACCCACGGTGTCACAATGGGCCCTGGGCACAAGGGGGGGTCCCCATAGTGTCACAATGGACCCTGGGGACAAGGGGGTGCCGAGGATGTCACAATGGGCCCTGGGGACAATGTGGGGTCCTGGGATGTCACAAAGGGCCCCAGTGACAAAGGGGGTCCCCTGAATGTCACAACGGGCCCCGGGGACACTGGGGGGTCCTGGGACATCACAATGGGCCCTGGGGACAAGGAGGGATTCCCAGGATGTCACAATGGGCCCTAGGGACAGGGGTGGTACTCACGGTGTCACAATGGTCACTGGGCACAAGGGGGGGTCCCTATAGTGTCACAATGGTTCCTGGGGACAAGTGGGGTCCCCTGAAAGTCACAATGGGCCCTGGGGACAATGTGGGGTCCTGGGATGTCACAATGGGCCCCAGTGACAAACGGGGGCCCCTGAATGTCACAATGGGCGCCGGGGACAATGGGGGGTCCTGGGACGTCACAATGGGCCCTGGGGACAAGGAGGGCACCCCAGGATGTCACACAGGGCCCTGGGGACAATGGCGGGTCGTGGGACGTCACAGTGGGCCCTGGGAACAAGGGGGGGTCCCCAGGATGTCACAATGGGCCCTGGGGACAAAGAGGGGTCCCCTGAATGTCACAATGGGCCTTGGGGACAAGGGGGTGCCGAGGATGTCACAATGGGCCCTGGAGAAAACGGGGGACCTGGGACGTCACGATGGGCCCTGGGGACAAGGAGGGATTCCCAGGATGTCACAATGGGCCCTGGGGACAAGGGTGGTACCCACGGTGTCACAATGGTCACTGGGCACAAGGGGGGGTCCCTATAGTGTCACAATGGGTCCTGGGGACAAGTGGGGTCCTGGGATGTCACAAAGGGCCCCAGTGACAAACGGGGGCCCCTGAATGTCACAACGGGCCCTGGGGACAATGGGGGGTCCTGGGACGTCACAATGGGCCCTGGGGACAAGGAGGGATCCCCAGGATGTCACAATGGGCCCTGGGGACAATGGCGGGTCCTGGGACGTCACAATGGGCCCTGGGGACAAGGGGGGGTCCCCAGGATGTCACAATGGGCCCTGGGGTCAAAGAGGGGTCCCCTGAATGTCACAATGGGCCCTGGGCACAAGGGGGTGCCGAGGATGTCACAATGGGCCCTGGGGACAATGGGGGGTCCTGGGACCTCACAATGGGCCCTGAGGACAATGGTGGGTCCCCTGAATGTCACAATGGGCCCTGGGGACAAAGGGGGGTCCGCAGGATGTCACAATGGGCACTGGAGACAAAGGGGGGCGTCCCCATGGTGTCACAATGGGCCCAAGTGACAAGGAGGGTCACCACGGGGCCACGATGGGTCCTGGGGACAAGGGCGTCCCCCAGATGTCACAATGGGCCCTGGGGACAAAAGGGGTCCCCAGGATTTCACAATAGCACTGGGGACAAAGGGGGGTCATGGGATGTCACAATGGGCTCCAGTGACAAAGAGGGTCCTCATGGTGCCACAATGGGTCCTGGGGACAAAGGGGGTCCCCTGGATGTCACAATGGGCTCTGGGGACAAGGAGGGTCCCCAGGATGTCACAATGGGCCCTGGGGACAAAGAGCGTCCCCAGCATGTCACAATGGGCCCTGGGGACAAAGGGGGTCCCCACGGTATCAGAATGGGCCCTGGGGACAAAGGGGGGTCCCCTGAATGTCACAATGGGCCCTGGGGACAATGGGGGGTCCTGGGACGTCACAATGGGCCCTGGGGACAAGGGGGTGCAGAGGATGTCACAATGGGCCCTGGGGACAATGTCGGGTCCTGGGACGTCACAATGGGCCCTGGGGACAAGGGGGGGTCCCCAGGATGTCACAATGGGCCCTGGGGACAAAGAGGGGTCCCCTGAATGTCACAATGGGCCCTGGGGACAAGGGGGTGCATTGGATGTCACAATGGGCCCTGGGGACAATGGGGGGTGTCCAGGATGTGAGAATGAGTCCTGAGGACAAGGGGGGGTCCCCATGGTGTCACAATAGGCCCTGGGGACAAAGTGGGGTCCAAGAATGTCACAATGGGCCCTGGGGACAAAAGGGGTTGCCATGGTGCCACAATGGGCCCTGGGGTCAAAGGGGGTCCCCTGAATGTCACAATGGGCCTTGGGGACAAGGGGGTGCCGAGGATGTCACAATGGGCCCTGGGGAAAACGGGGGACCTGGGACGTCACGATGGGCCCTGGGGACAAGGAGGGATTCCCAGGATGTCACAATGGGCCCTGGGGACAAGGGTGGTACCCACGGTGCCACAATGGTCACTGGGCACAAGGGGGGGTCCCTATAGTGTCACAATGGGTCCTGGGGACAAGTGGGGTCCTGGGATGTCACAATGGGCCCCAGTGACAAACGGGGGCCCCTGAATGTCACAACGGGCCCTGGGGACAATGGGGGGTCCTGGGACGTCAGAATGGCCCCTGGGGACAAGGAGGGATCCCCAGGATGTCACAATGGGCCCTGGGGACAAGGGGGTGCAGAGGATGTCACAATGGGACCTGGGGACAATGGGGGGTCCTGGGATGTCACAATGGGCCCTGGGGACAAGGAGGGATCCCCAGGATGTCACAATGGGCCCTGGGGACAATGGGGGGTCCTGGGACGTCACAATGGGCCCTGGGGACAAGGGGGGGTCCCCAGGATGTCACAATGGGCCCTGGGGACAAAGTAAGGTCCTGGGATGTCACAATGGGCCCTGGGGACAAGGGGGTCCCCCAGATATCACAATGGGCCCTGGGGACAATGTAAGGTCCAGGGCTGTCACAATGGACCCTGAGGACAAGGGGGGTCCCCAGGATGTCACAATGAAGTCTTGGGACAAAGGGGGTCCCCAGGATGTCACAATGGGCCCTGGGGACCAGGGAGGGTCCTGGGATGTCAGAATGGGCCCCAGTGACAAAGGGAGTCCCTATGGTGCCACAATGGGCCCTGGGGACAAAGGGGGTCCCCTGGATGTCACAATGGGCTCTGGGGACAAGGAGGGTCCCCAGGATGTCACAATGGGCCCTGGGGACAAAGAGCGTCCCCAGCATGTCACAATGGGCTCTGGGGACAAAGGGGGTCCCCACGGTATCAGAATGGGCCCTGGGGACAAGGGGGGTCCCGTGAATGTCACAATGGGCCCTGGGGACAATGGGGGGTCCTGGGATGTCACAATGAGCCCTACAGACAAGGGTGGTACCCACGGTGTCACAATGGGCCCTGGGCACAAGGGGGGGTCCCCATAGTGTCACAATGGACCCTGGGGACAAGGGGGTGCCGAGGATGTCACAATGGGCCCTGGGGACAATGGGGGGTCCTGGGACCTCACAATGGGCCCTGAGGACAATGGTGGGTCCCCTGAATGTCAAAATGGGCCCTGGGGACAAAGGGGGGTCCGCAGGATGTCACAATGGGCACTGGGGACAAAGGGGGGGTCCCCAGGATGTCACAATGGGCCCTGGGGACAATGTGGGGTCCTGGGATTTCACAATGGGCCCCAGTGACAAAGGTGGTCCCCTGAATGTCACAATGGGTCCTGGGGACAATGGGGGGTCCTGGGACGTCACAATGGGCCCTGGGGACAAGGAGGGATCCCCAGGATGTCACAATGGGCCCTGGGGACAAGGGGGTGTCCCCAGGATGTCACAATGGGCCCTGCGGACAAGGGTGGTACCCACGGTGTCACAATTGGCACTGGGCACAAGGGGGGGTCCCTATAGTGTCACAATGGGTCCTGGGGACAAGTGGAGTCTCCTGAAAGTCACAATGGGCCCTTGGGACAATGTGGGGTCCTGGGATCTCACAATGGGCCCCAATGACAAACGGGGGCCCCTGAATGTCACAATGGGCCCTGGGAACAATGGGGGGTCCTGGGACGTCACAATGGGCCCTGGGGACAAAGGGCGGTCCTCAGGATATCACAATGGGCCCTGGGGACAAAGGGTGGTCGCCAGGATATCACAATGGGCTCTGGTGGCAATGGGGTCCCCAGGATGTCACAATGGGCCCTGGGGACAAAGAGTGTCCCCAGGATATCAGAATGGGCCCTGAGGACAAGTTGGGGTCCCCTGAATTTCAAAATGGGCCCTGGGGACAAAGAGGGCTCCCCAGCATATCACAATGGGCCCTGGGGACAATGGGGGGTCCTGGGACGTCACAATGGGCCCTGGGGACAAGGAGGGATCCACAGGATGTCACAATGGGCCCTGGGGACAATGGGGGGTCCTGGGACGTCACAATGGGCCCTGGGGACAAGGGGGAGTCCCCAGGATGTCACAATGGGCCCTGGGGACAAAGAGGGGTCCCCTGAATGTCAAAATGAGCCCTGGGGACAAGGGGGTGCAGTGGATGTCACAATGGGCCCTGGGGACAATGCGGGGTGTCCAGGATGTGAGAATGAGTCCTGAGGACAAGGGGGGTCCCCATGGTGTCATAATGGGTCCCAGTGACAAGGAGGGATCCCCATGGTGTCACAATAGGCCCTGGGGACAAAGTGGGGTCCAAGAATGTCACAATGGGCCCTGGGGACAAAAGGGGTTGCCATAGTGCCACAATGGGCCCTGGGGTTAAAGGGGGTCCCCATGATGCTACAATGGGCCCTGGGGACAAAGGGGGGTCCTGGGATGTCACAATGGGCCCTGGGGACAAAGGGGGTGTCCCCATGGTGCCACAATGGGCCCAGGGAGGAAGGGGATGGCCAGGATGTCACAATGGGTCCTGGGGAAAATGGGGGGTGCCCAGGATGTCACAATGGACCCTGAGGACAAGCGGGGGTCTCCATGGTGTCACAATGGGCCCCAGTGACAAAGGGGGTCCCCTGAATGTCACAATAGGTCCTGGGGACAATGGGGGGTCCTGGGACGTCACAATGGGCCCTGCGGACAAGGAGGGATCCCCAGGATGTCACAATGGGCCCTGGGGACAATGGGGGGTCCTGGGACGTCACAATGGGCCCTGGGGACAAGGGGGGGTCCCCAGGATGTCACAATGGGCCCTGGGGACAAGGGGGGTCCCCAGGATGTCACAATGGGCCCTGGGGACAAAGAGGGGTCCCCTGAATGTCACAATGGGCCCTGGGGACAAAGAGGGGTCCCCTGAATGTCACAATGGGCCCTGGGGACAAGAGGGTGCAGAGGATGTCACAATGGGCCCTGGGGACAATAGGGGGTCCTGGGACATCACAATGGGCCCTGGGGACAAGGAGGGATCCCCAGGATGTCACAATGGGCCCTGGGGACAATGGGGGGTCCTGGGACGTCACAATGGGCCCTGGGCACAAGGGGGGGTCCCCATAGTGTCACAATGGGCCCTGGGGACAAGGGCGTGCCGAGGATGTCACAATGGGCCCTGGGGACAATGGGGGGTCCTGGGATGTCACAATGGGCCCTGGGGACAAGGGGGGGTCCCCAGGATGTCACAATGGGCCTTGGGAACAAGGGGGTCCCCCAGATATCACAATGGGCCCTGGGGACAATGGGGGGTCCTGGGATGTCACAATGAGCCCTGGGGACAAGGGTGGTACCCACGGTGTCACAATGGGCCCTGGGCACAAGGGGGGGTCCCCATAGTGTCACAATGGACCCTGGGGACAAGGGGGTGCCGAGGATGTCACAATGGACCCTGGGGACAATGGGGGGTCCTGGGACCTCACAATGGGCCCTGAGGACAATGGTGGGTCCCCTGAATGTCAAAATGGGCCCTGGGGACAAAGGGGGGTCCGCAGCATGTCACAATGGGCCCTGGGGAGAAAGGGGGGCGTCCCCATGGTGTCACAATGGGCCCAAGTGACAAGGAGGGTCCCCGCGGTGCCACGATGGGTCCTGGGGACAAGGGCGTCCCCCAGATGTCACAATGGGCCCTGGGGACAATGGGGTTGCCCAGGATGTCACAATGGGCCCTGGGGACAATGGGAGTCCCCAAGGTGTCAGAACGAACCCTGGGGACAAAGTGGATCGTGGAATGTCACAATGGCCCCCAGTGACAAAGGGGTTCCCCATGGTGTCACAATGGGCCCTGGGGACAAAAGGGGTCCCCAGGATTTCACAATAGCACTGGGGACAAAGGGGGGTCGTGGGATGTCACAATGGGCCCTGGGGACAAGGGAGATCCCCATGGTGTCACAATAAGCCCTGGGGACAAAGGGTGGTCCTGGGACATTTCAATGGGCCCTGGGGACAAAGTGGGACCCCATGGTGTCACAATGGGCCCTGGGGACAAGGGGGTCCCCCGGATGTCACAATGGGCCCTGGGGACCAGGGGGGGTCCTGGGATGTCACAATGGGCCCCAGTGACAAAGAGGGTCCTCATGGTGCCACAATGGGCCCTGGGGACAAAGGGGGTCCCCTGGATGTCACAATGGGCTCTGGGGACAAAGGCGGGTGTCGACGGTGTCAAAATGGGCCCTGGGCACAAGGGGGGGTCCCCATAGTGTCACAATGGGTCCTGGGGACAAGTGGGGTCCCCAGGATGTCACAATAGGTCCTGGGGACAATGTGGGGTCCTGGGATGTCACAAAGGGCCCCAGTGACAAAGGGGGTCCCCTGAATGTCACAATGGGCCCCGGGGACACTGGGGGGTCCTGGGACGTCACAATGGGCCCTGGGGACAAGGAGGGATTCCCAGGATGTCACAATGGGCCCTGGGGACAAGGGTGGTACTCACGGTGTCACAATGGTCACTGGGCACAAGGGGGGGTCCCTATAGTGTCACAATGGTTCCTGGGGACAAGTGGGGTCCCCTGAAAGTCACAATGGGCCCTGGGGACAATGTGGGGTCCTGGGATGTCACAATGGGCCCCAGTGACAAACGGGGGCCCCTGAATGTCACAATGGGCCCCGGGGACAATGGGGGGTCCTGGGACGTCACAATGGGCCCTGGGGACAAGGAGGGCACCCCAGGATGTCACACAGGGCCCTGGGGACAATGGCGGGTCGTGGGACGTCACAGTGGGCCCTGGGAACAAGGGGGGGTCCCCAGGATGTCACAATGGGCCCTGGGGACAAAGAGGGGTCCCCTGAATGTCACAATGGGCCTTGGGGACAAGGGGGTGCCGAGGATGTCACAATGGGCCCTGGGGAAAACGGGGGACCTGGGACGTCACGATGGGCCCTGGGGACAAGGAGGGATTCCCAGGATGTCACAATGGGCCCTGGGGACAATGGGGGGTCCTGGGACCTCACAATGGGCCCTGAGGACAATGGTGGGTCCCCTGAATGTCACAATGGGCCCTGGGGACAAAGGGGGGTCCGCAGCATGTCACAATGGGCCCTGGGGAGAAAGGGGGGCGTCCCCATGGTGTCACAATGGGCCCAAGTGACAAGGAGGGTCCCCGCGGTGCCACGATGGGTCCTGGGGACAAGGGCGTCCCCCAGATGTCACAATGGGCCCTGGGGACAATGGGGTTGCCCAGGATGTCACAATGGGCCCTGGGGACAATGGGAGTCCCCAAGGTGTCAGAACGAACCCTGGGGACAAAGTGGATCCTGGAATGTCACAATGGCCCCCAGTGACAAAGGGGTTCCCCATGGTGTCACAATGGGCCCTGGGGACAAAAGGGGTCCCCAGGATTTCACAATAGCACTGGGGACAAAGGGGGGTCGTGGGATGTCACAATGGGCCCTGGGGACAAGAGAGATCCCCATGGTGTCACAATAAGCCCTGGGGACAAAGGGTGGTCCTGGGACATTTCAATGGGCCCTGGGGACAAAGTGGGACCCCATGGTGTCACAATGGGCCCTGGGGACAAGGGGGTCCCCCGGATGTCACAATGGGCCCTGGGGACCAGGGGGGGTCCTGGGATGTCACAATGGGCCCCAGTGACAAAGAGGGTCCTCATGGTGCCACAATGGGCCCTGGGGACAAAGGGGGTCCCCTGGATGTCACAATGGGCTCTGGGGACAAAGGCGGGTGTCGACGGTGTCAAAATGGGCCCTGGGCACAAGGGGGGGTCCCCATAGAGCCACAATGGGTCCTGGGGACAAGTGGGGTCCCCAGGATGTCACAATAGGTCCTGGGGACAATGTGGGGTCCTGGGATGTCACAAAGGGCCCCAGTGACAAAGGGGGTCCCCTGAATGTCACAATGGGCCCTGGGGACAAGGAGGGATTCCCAGGATGTCACAATGGGCCCTGGGGACAAGGGTGGTACTCACGGTGTCACAATGGTCACTGGGCACAAGGGGGGGTCCCTATAGTGTCACAATGGTTCCTGGGGACAAGTGGGGTCCCCTGAAAGTCACAATGGGCCCTGGGGACAATGTGGGGTCCTGGGATGTCACAATGGGCCCCATGACAAACGGGGGCCCCTGAATGTCACAATGGGCCCCGGGGACAATGGGGGGTCCTGGGACGTCACAATGGGCCCTGGGGACAAGGAGGGCACCCCAGGATGTCACACAGGGCCCTGGGGACAATGGCGGGTCGTGGGACGTCACAGTGGGCCCTGGGAACAAGGGGGGGTCCCCAGGATGTCACAATGGGCCCTGGGGACAAAGAGGGGTCCCCTGAATGTCACAATGGGCCTTGGGGACAAGGGGGTGCCGAGGATGTCACAATGGGCCCTGGGGAAAACGGGGGACCTGGGACGTCACGATGGGCCCTGGGGACAAGGAGGGATTCCCAGGATGTCACAATGGGCCCTGGGGACAATGGGGGGTCCTGGGACCTCACAATGGGCCCTGAGGACAATGGTGGGTCCCCTGAATGTCACAATGGGCCCTGGGGACAAAGGGGGGTCCGCAGGATGTCACAATGGGCACTGGAGACAAAGGGGGGCGTCCCCATGGTGTCACAATGGGCCCAAGTGACAAGGAGGGTCACCACGGGGCCACGATGGGTCCTGGGGACAAGGGCGTCCCCCAGATGTCACAATGGGCCCTGGGGACAAAAGGGGTCCCCAGGATTTCACAATAGCACTGGGGACAAAGGGGGGTCATGGGATGTCACAATGGGCTCCAGTGACAAAGAGGGTCCTCATGGTGCCACAATGGGTCCTGGGGACAAAGGGGGTCCCCTGGATGTCACAATGGGCTCTGGGGACAAGGAGGGTCCCCAGGATGTCACAATGGGCCCTGGGGACAAAGAGTGTCCCCAGCATGTCACAATGGGCCCTGGGGACAAAGGGGGTCCCCACGGTATCAGAATGGGCCCTGGGGACAAAGGGGGGTCCCCTGAATGTCACAATGGGCCCTGGGGACAATGGGGGGTCCTGGGACGTCACAATGGGCCCTGGGGACAAGGGGGTGCAGAGGATGTCACAATGGGCCCTGGGGACAATGTCGGGTCCTGGGACGTCACAATGGGCCCTGGGGACAAGGGGGGGTTCCCAGGATGTCACAATGGGCCCTGGGGACAAAGAGGGGTCCCCTGAATGTCACAATGGGCCCTGGGGACAAGGGGGTGCATTGGATGTCACAATGGGCCCTGGGGACAATGGGGGGTGTCCAGGATGTGAGAATGAGTCCTGAGGACAAGGGGGGGTCCCCATGGTGTCACAATGGGTCCCCAGTGACAAGGAGGGGTCCCCATGGTGTCACAATAGGCCCTGGGGACAAAGTGGGGTCCAAGAATGTCACAATGGGCCCTGGGGACAAAAGGGGTTGCCATGGTGCCACAATGGGCCCTGGGGTCAAAGGGGGTCCCCATGGTGCTACAATGGGCCCTGGGGACAAAGGGGGGTCCTGGGATGTCACAATGGGCCCTGGGGACAAAGGGGGTGTCCCCATGGTGCCACAATGGGCCCTGGGAGCAAGGGGATGGCCAGGATGTCACAATGGGTCCTGGGGAAAATGGGGGGTGCCCAGGATGTCACAATGGACCCTGAGGACAAGCGGGGGTCTCCATGGTGTCACAATGGGCCCCAGTGACAAAGGGGATCCCCTGAATGTCACAATAGGTCCTGGGGACAATGGGGGGTCCTGGGACATCACAATGGGCCCTGGGGACAAGGAGGGATCCCCAGGATGTCAGAATGGGCCCTGGGGACAAAGAGGGGTCCCCTGAATGTCACAATGGGCCCTGGGGACAAGGGGGTGCCGAGGATGTCACAATGGGCCCTGGGGACAAAGGAGGGGTCCCCATGGTGTCACAATGGGCCCAAGTGACAAGGAGGGTCACCACGGTGCCATGATGGGTCCTGGGGACACGGGCGTCCCCCAGATGTCACAATGGGCCCTGGGGACAATGGGGTTGCCCAGGATGTCACAATGGGCCCTGGGGACAATGGGAGTCCCCAAGGTGTCAGAACGAGCCCTGGGGTCAAAGTGGAATCCTGGAATGTCACAATGGCCCCCAGTGACAAAGGGGTTCCCCATGGTGTCACAATGGGCCCTGGGGACAAAAGGGGTCCCCAGGATTTCACAATAGCACTGGGGACAAAGGGGGGTCATGGGATGTCAAAATGGGCCCTGGGGACAAGGGAGATCCCCATGGTGTCACAATAAGCCCTGGGGACAAAGTGGGGTCCTGGGATGTCAGAATGGGCCCTGGGGACAATGTGGGGTCCTGGGATTTCACAATGGGCCCCAGTGACAAAGGGGGTCCCCTGAATGTCACAATGGGTCCTGGGGACAATGGGGGGTCCTGGGACGTCACAATGGGCCCTGGGGACAAGGAGGGATCCCCAGGATGTCACAATGGGCCCTGGGGACAAGGGGGTGTCCCCAGGATGTCACAATGGGCCCTGAGGAGAAGGGTGGTACCCACGGTGTCACAATCGGCACTGGGCACAAGGGGGGGTCCCTATAGTGTCACAATGAGTCCTGGGGACAAGTGGGGTCCCCTGAAAGTCACAATGGGCCCTGGGGACAAGTGGGGTCCCCAGGATGTCACAATGGGCCCTGGGGACAATGTGGGGTCCTGGGATGTCACAATGGGGCCCTGTGACAAACGGGGGCCCCTGAATGTCACAATGGGCCCTGGGGACAATGGGGGGTCCTGGGATGTCACAATGGGCCCTGGGGACAAGGAGGGATCCCGAGGATGTCACAATGGGCCCTGGGGACAATGGCGGGTCCTGGGACGTCACAATGGGCCCTGGGGACAAGGAGGGCTTCCCAGGATGTCACAATGGGCCCTGGGGACAAGGGGGTGTCCCCATGATGTCACAATGGGCCCTGCGGACAAGGGTGGTACCCACGGTGTCACAATGGGCTCTGGGCACAAGGTGGGGTCCCTATAGTGTCACAATGGGTCCTGGGGACAAGTGGGGTCCCCTGAAAGTCACAATGGGCCCTGGGGACAATGTGGGGTCCTGGGATGTCACAATGGGCCCCTGTGACAAACGGGGATCCCTGAATGTCACAATGGGCCCTGGGGACAATGGGGGGTCCTGGGACGTCACAATGGGTCCTGGGGACAATGAGGGATCCCCAGGATGTCACAATGGGCCCTGGGGACAAAGAGGCGTCCCCTGAATGTCACAATGGGCCCTGGGGACAAGGGGGTGCCGAGGATGTCACAATGGGCCCTGGGGACAAGGGAGATCCTCATGGTGTCACAATAAGCCCTGGGGACAAAGTGGGGTCCTGGGATGTCACAATGGGCCCTGGGTATAATGGGGGTCCTGGGACGTCACAATGGGTCCTGGGGACAAAGAGGGGTCCCCTGAATGTCACCATGGGCCCTGGGCACAAGGGGGTGCCGAGGATGTCACAATGGGCCCTGGGGACAATGGGGGGTCCTGGGACCTCACAATGGGCCCTGGGGACAATGGGGGGTCCTGGGACGTCACAATGGGCCCTGGGGACAAAGGGGGGTCCGCAGGATGTCACAATGGGCACTGGAGACAAAGGGGGGCGTCCCCATGGTGTCACAATGGGCCCAAGTGACAAGGAGGGTCACCACGGGGCCACGATGGGTCCTGGGGACAAGGGCGTCCCCCAGATGTCACAGTGGGCCCTGGGGACAAAAGGGGTCCCCAGGATTTCACAATAGCACTGGGGATAAAGGGGGGTCATGGGATGTCACAATGGGCCCTGGGGACAAGGGAGATCCCCATGGTGTCACAATAAGCCCTGGGGACAAAGTGGGGTCCTGGGATGTCACAATGGGCCCCAGTGACAAACGGGGTCCCCATGGTGCCACAATGGGCCGTGGGGACAAATGGGGTCCCCAGGATGTCACAATGAACCCTGGGGACAAACGGTGGTCCTGGGACATTTCAATGGGCCCTGGGGACAAAGGGGGGACCCCAGGATGTCACAATAGGCCCTGGGGACAATGGGGGTCCTGGGACGTCACAATGGGCCCTGGGGACACAGAGGGGCCCTAGGACGTCACAATCAGCCCTGGGGACAAGGTGGGGTCCCCTGAGAGTCACAATGAGCCCTGGGAAGAGAGGGGGCTCCCAAGGACATCACAATGGGCCCTGGGAACAATGGGAGGTCCTGGGACGTCACAATTGGCCCTGGAGACAAGGGCGGGTCTCCAGGATGTCACAATGGGCCCTGGGAACAAGGGGGGGTACCCATAGTGTCACAATGGGTCCTGGGGAAAATGGGGTCCCCAGGATGTTACAAGGGGTCCTGAGGACAGTGGGGGGTCCTGGGACGTCACAATGGGCCCTGGGGACAAGGAGGGATCCCCAGGATGTCACAATGGGCCCTGGGGACAACGGGGGGTCCTAAGACGTCACAATGGGCCCTGGGGCCAAGCAGGGATCCCCAGGATGTCACAATGGGCCCTGGACACAATGGGGGGTCCTGGGACGTCACAATGGGTCCGTTGACAAGGGGGCATCCCCAGGATGTCATAATGCGCCCTGGGGCCCAGGGGAGTCCTGCGATGTCACAATTGGCCCTGGGGACAAAGGGGGTCCCCTGGATGTCACAATGGACTCTGGGGACAAAGGGGATCCCCACGGTATCAGAATGGGCCCTGGGGACAAAGGGGGGTCCTGGGATGTCACAATGAGCCCTGCGGACAAGGGTGGTACCCACGGTGTCACAATGGGCACTGGGCACAAGGGGGGGTCCCTATAGTGTCACAATGGGTCCTGGGGACAAGTGGGGTCCCCTGAAAGTCACAATGGGCCCTGGGGACAATGTGGGGTCCTGGGATGTCACAATGGGGCCCCGTGACAAACGGGGGCCCCTGAATGTCACAATGGGCCCTGGGGAAAATGGGGGGTCCTGGGATGTCACAGTGGGCCCTGGGGACAAGGAGGGATCCCCAGGATGTCACAATGGGCCCTGGGGACAAAGGGGGGTGTGCAGGATGTCACAATGGGCACTGGGGACAAAGGGAGGGTCCCCATGGTGTCACAATGGGTCCCCAGTGACAAGGAGGGTTCCCCATGGTGTCACAATAGGCCCTGGGGAGAAAGTGGGGTCCTAGAATGTCACAATGAGCCCTGGGGACAAAGGGGGGTCCTGGGATGTCACAATGAGCCCTGCGGACAAGGGTGGTACCCACATTGTCACAATGGGCTCTGGGCACAAGGGGGGGTCCCCATAGTGTCACAATGGGTCCTGGGGACAAGTGGGGTCCCCAGG